>NW_024704747.1:25602042-25924542 GCF_018977255.1 Callorhinchus milii | reverse complement strand
TTCTCTTATCTATCTCTTCTAATGACTTCCCTTAGCGGGTTGTTAGTATTTGACAGCAGGTCTCTGCGCAGGGAACTTTTTTTTTTCCAATTCGACATTCAAAGGAGGTCCATCAAGGTACATGATTGGCAATTTTCGTCATAATCTGCACATTATTAGCATCGGAATTGACATGGCGATAACATTGGCGGTGTCTGATGGGCCTTCCTCGAACTTTGCCGAAGTCCTCCAGGAGTTGTCTCTGGCAGAGAACGGTCGTCAGTAACCCGGTGGTGGCACTCCTGGGCCAAGCCAGTGTAGGCACGTGTGTGCCCACACTCACAGGAAGGGGGTCTTGTTACAAAGATACGTGGCGTATAAAAAAAAACGAATAAAGTGGCGATCTTCTCAAAGTGACCTTCCAGTACAGTATTATGCAATATTTTAAAAGAGACGGTGTCTTTTTTTTTGTGTGTTTGTGTGTGTGTGTGTGTGTGTGTGTGTGTGAGAGAGGAGTCAATTTCAGTGCGAGAAACCCTTTCGAAACAATTCCACGCAAGTCTTTCGAATTTGGTCTCAGTGGTCTGATCGGGGGGAGAGAGAGAGAGAGAGAGAGAGAGAGAAAAGACCCCAATGGTTTCCAATAGATTATATCGGCGGACGATAAGATGGAAAGAGTTGGACTGTCAAATTTCCTGTCAAATTGGTAAAAGAAAGTGATGTGTGTGTGTGTGTGGGTGGGGGTGTGTGTGTGTGTGGGGGGGGGGGGGGTGTGTGGGGGGGGGGGGGGGGGGGGGGGTGATGGGGGGGTGGGGGGTGGGTGTTGCTGCTGAAACCAAACTTTACGAGAAACTTTATGGAAACCTTGGAAGAAGTTTAATCCCGACAATTGGGCATTAGGAAGGGTATATTTATTTGAGGCGGTGGGAGAGAGAGAGAGAGAGAGAGTTGGCCAAGAGGTCCCAACCAAAAGGATACCCTCCTCCCCCCAACCCCCTCTCTCTGTCTCTCTGTCTCTCTCCCTCTCCCTTTCTCTGTGTGGTGTTCGAAATGCCTCTCCATCAGAGGGAGAGTCTTGGGGGGTTGGGTGGATGGACTGAAAATGGACGAAATTGAGCACATTCCCATTTTAGTGTGTGTGTGTGGGTGTGTGTGTGGGTGTGTGGGTGGGGGGGGTCCGTGTCTGTGTGTGTCTGTGTCTGGTGTGGGTGGGTGGGTGGGTGGGGTTCTGCATTTGGCTGCCACCCCCCCTCCTCCCCCTCCCCCCCCCACCACCACCACCACCACCACCACAGGAGAGAACCACCGTCGAAGGAGTTATCTGGTGAGCGAGGCTTCCTCCCGCGGGTCGGGCGGGGACACGGCCGCCGATTTGCTGAGCACCGCCGCCGAGTAGGGCAGGAAACCGCTCTCCGACGACCTCTGCGCAGCGGCGGTGCAGGTGAAGTCGGAGCCGGAGCCCCGGGGCCCCAGGGCCGCGCTTTGGTTACTGTGGCAATTCAGGCACGAGCAGGGGCCGCCCCCGCCGCCGACCCCACCCCCGCCCCCGCCCCCGGGCGTCGAGGCGGCCACCGCAGCCGCCGCCGCCGCGGCCGCCGCCGCGCTGCTGTTCAGGCCGTGGTGGGGCGACTGGTAGAGGCCCGGGTGGCGGAACCCGCACAGCAGCTCCGGTCGGGAGTACGGGTGCGAGAGGGCGCGGAAGGTGTCGAGCGGGCGGATGGAGGTGGGGAAGGGCGCGGTGCCCGAGGCGGCGGCGGCGGCGGCCGCGGCGGCGGCGGTGGTCACGCCGACGTGCGGGTAGTAGTGCAGCGGCACGTGCGAGTGGAAAGGGTACGGCAGACTGCCGGTGGCCGCCGCGTGGGTCATCATGTAGGTGTAGAAGCTCGGGTCCGCCGGGTGGGGCCACGACATGGCCAGACGCTGCCGCTTGTCTTTCATCCGTCGGTTCTGGAACCAGACCTGAGCGTCGCAAACGCGCACACAACACAACACACAACACACACACACACAACACACACAACACAACACACACACACACAACACAACACACAACACAACACACACACACACACAACACAACGCACAACACACACACACAACACAACACACACAACACAACACACAACACACACACACACAACACAACACACAACACACACAACACAACACACAACACAACACACACACACACAACACAACACAACACACACAACACACAACGCACACAACACAACGCACACAACACACAACACACACAACACAACGCACACACCACACACCACACACACCACGCACACCCAACACACACACACAACGCACACGCAACACACACAGCGCACATAACGCACACACAACACACAACGCACACACACACAACGCACATAACGCACACAACATACAACGCGCACACACACAACACACACAAAACGCACGCACACCACACGCACACACCACACACACAACGCACACACAACGCACATAACGCGCACACACACACAACGCGCACATAGCGCACACAACATACAACGCACACACACAACACACACACAAAACACGCACACATAACGCACACACACAACACACAACGCACACGCACACAACACACACACAAAACATACATACAAACAAAAAAAGGGGTGGGGGGGGGGAAGGAAAAATAAATGTACCAGCGTCAAACAGTTGAATTTTCTTCCATTTACGCACTCGTTATAACGCACGTTATTAATAATCCCGAATAACATGCAATGAGTATTATTATTATTCCACAATTATTATTATTATTGATTATTCAACACACACCCCCTCCCCCACACCCCCTTAAAACGTGAAAGCAATGAACTTGCTCTCCCGTTTTCTCTCTCTCTCTCTCTCTCTCTCTTGCAAATTAAGATTGAAACAATGCTGACATTTTTTGGGGGTTGAAATACTTAAAACTACCCACGTTTTGATATTTACTCGCTTCCCACTGTCGTTTCAAAGTTAGATGAGTAATTACGGGAGTACATTAATAATTCACACATCTTCGCAACCACTGATGGAACGTAAGATGTGAACTCAACCCAAAATACGTGGAGTATTGAAAGTCGATACTTCTTTTTCGACCAACAACAGAAAACCCCCCAGAAATACACATCCAAATCGAAAAATCACAATGAACTTATCTACCAAAGATGATTATAAGGGCAGTAGTAGTCAAACATGGTATGCACCTTGATAGTAGTTTCGGGTAGGTTTAAAGCGGCTGCCAGTTCACATCGCCTGGGTCTGGAGACATAGTTTTCTCTGTAAAACTCTTTCTCCAGTCGACCAATTTGTTCTCTGGTGAACGCTGTCCGGTACCTTCTCACCTGGTCAGAACTAGAGCCCGAACTGCCTATTGAGTTGGAGTTGCCGTTTAGATTCGTAACATTGGACCCACTCGATGAACTATTAGTTGAACCATTGTTATCAGAATACACTAAAAAATAAAGAGGAACATATTAAGGATCGGTAAGCCACGGGTGCAGATTAATAACGTTGCTTTGATGCCGTGTAATTAATGCTAGCTGTCATTATTACAAATGGAGACCGTTAATAGAGTCAATAAAGTTCTATGAGTCTCTGCATAACCAAATAATTCTCGTTAATTTGAGGTAAGTTTGGATAATTATGTATAAATAAAGCTTCTGATGTGCTCATCCATTAGATATTTGAATGTTCATGTAATCAATAACATACACGTCGGTTTCATCTTCAGAAGCATTCTGGCTTACTTAAATGTTTTATTTTAGAATATTTTAAAACATTAGCAAGGTGATCCACTGAACCAGGAAGTTATTTTAGCGGTAATGTCTTTTGAACACAAAAGGCCGAGTTTTAAACCTCTTAAAATCCAGATCCCAAAGCAAAATAACGTACAGTTCAATTTAGCTTTGATAAATAAGTCATGATAGTCATAATGTTGTATTTCTTTCCAGAATACTTCAAACGAATACTTGCATAATATTGTCGAGCTAATATTTATACAATTACTAAAACGTAATATTTAAATACGTTTTGCCTTTTTATATAAATAAGGAGTTAAATCGTTTCTAAATCAATGATGGTGTCTTTAAGTCATCATTAATTATTAGACAAAATGTGTTTATTCTTCGCAATAACAATTTCTATATTCTTGATTTAAATCTGTAGTCGTTTTGCTTCTCAACTTCTAAGGGGGAAAGACATCGGTTTTTGATGGGCCTGTGATACTTTATGGGCAATTAAAATACTTACTAGCAATAAACACGGTTGCTCCGAAAAAAAAATGTACACTAATAGTTTATTTGTATCCGGGTGTAAACCAAGAATATTTTCCATACGCGAAAAAAAAAAATATCCGTGGAGAAACGCACAGGAAATATCTGATGCCAACACAAACACGACCTTACTTCACAAATACTACGAAATGTACTTTCCACACTTCCAACAGACACGACACCGGCACCGCAAAGGCAAGTCGCCCGAATATTTTTTTCCCCCCCGGCGAGGTTTAACACGAATAAATATTTACCTTTGTTGGCGTTTTCTTTGAGCTGCGTTGCATTGACGCCGACAGGAGAGCGGAGTGTCGAACAGCCCACGTCCACATCACTGTTCATATCTGCCTCTTTCTCCCGACCGGCAAGTTCCGAGTACAGGGAGAATTTTTTTCTGGTTTCCGAGGACGAAATTTCAGACGAAGACGTGCTGTCGTTGGAGTGCTGGTGGTGGAATAAATTGTCTATTTCGAATTTCCCGTTCGTTGGAGTGTCCCCAACAGTGTTGTGAAGGGAGGCGGAAGTTGATCTGGGGCTGAGACGACCAGTGTGATGAGAATTTTCTAGGGCCTCCTCCACGTTTCCAGCTGAGTCTGACAAATTCGACACCCTCTTGCCAGGAGGACCGTGCAGACCCCGTTCCATCAGAATTATTTCCTTCCTGATCCTCTCCATGCTTGGGAGCTGGAGAGCAGGTTGCAGACTGATCCTACGCTAATGATGATCTGAGTGCAGCTGCCTTGGCTAATTCGCATGCAGCCCGCCAAGTGTCTCTCGAAATATTATCTGCTTGTTTTTTTTTCAAAAAAAAAAGGAAAAAAAAAAAAGTGTAATGCCAATGCGAGGGAACGACTGGTCAAAATGACCCGTGCTTCCTTTCTCCCGATGTGTCATTCATCAAACCAGTGCTCGTCATTAAGGTACGAATGACGCTGTTCGAATAATCATTTATTGTAACAGGTTTATAAGCAAATAAATACAAGCGTCTGTCAGTGGATGATGAAGGCGGCCTAGCGACAGGCAAATACATCCAGGTAGAGAAGACTTGGAGGACAACCCCTGTCCTCAGCCGATCATTGCATGCCCGGATGCTCTGGGTTTTGGCCTCTGGGGTGAAATTGACAGTCTGATTAATAAAACCAGCATTACAGCATTTCCCTGTACATTTAGCGAGATCATTATGTTCTGATTTTGTTTTGCTGTCCTCATCGGCTTCTGATCATAGCATTTTCCCTGTCCTACTTTTCGAGGGCGAGCTTTGTAGGTAAATAAGACAGCGTGAAGTTAAACCATTGCTTCTTTTGGAGACATATGAGTTAATTGTTTCGGTTGTGCTTAATTAAGTCGGTTGGGGTGGAACATTTGCGTTTGTTGTCAATGTACAGACCGTGTTCTTCGGTCACACTTTACGTTCTGTTTTGTGGCGTTTATTATTTTCTTTGTCTCTTTAACTATCTCTACCTTCCCACTTAGCCTCTCTCTTTGTCATCGCTTCTTGTATCTCTCTTGTATGCACATGAATACAAAATAATTATCCTCTCCAGCTTTAGTGCCTGTTCCCCTCCCCTATTTCTTTATTTATGTGAGGTGCACACAATTGTGTATCTTTATATGTATGTGCAACACAAATAGGCTTTTGTGTTATGTTCTCTTTTGTCGTATTGTAATGAACCTACGAGGCATATAACATTAAAACACATCTTTAACTTGTAATATGATTCATATTTTTTTTAGCACAGGAGCGAAGTCTTTTTCAATGGAATGAATAAAGTTATTTCTTTAAAAATATCTGAAACCTTTTCCCTTATTGAGTGATTCGAATATATATTAAACTCTGTTTCGGATAATAATCTGTTTTAGGTTTGAGAGTGTTTCCGTTATATGTGTATGTGAGAGAGAAAGAGAGAGAGAGAGAGAGAGCTCTGTGTGTATCTGTACCTCTGTCTATGTTTATCTTACGGATTCAACGTTATCGACTGATTCCTGAGCGCACATCAACATACTGTGATCATTGTCTTAGGACTATTACCAGAAGAAGTTATAAAAACATATTTTTCTTCCAAGCATTAAAAAAAACCTCCCCATTTGTATACGATTCGAATTAATTGGTTCATCTTTATTTTAATCCTCAATTGGAACTTTCCAACCGCAAGAAACAAGCCACAGTTTAAAAAGATAGGAGGTTAGTCCGAGTGAAAGTTACCTGTAGCTATTAAAAAAAATTACGCCACGTCCGAGGTCAGATACAAAGCAAAGCACAGCAATGTCTGTTGGTTAGAAGTTCAATATCCCAGAGAGGATTTGAGAGATGGAGTGTAGCTGTGTGGATAGCTACACTCTTGGTGTTGTTAATAGTGGTAGTAATGATGACGTTGATGGCGATGATGATAATGATGATGAATTTGCTGTTGTTGTCATCATCGCCGCAGTTCTTTGGGTTTCCAAAATCAATGCAAAACAAGAGTTGAAAACCACAAACGAAACGTGTAAGCTGTTTTATTTTAAAAAAAACCAACTAAACGCGTGAAATGTGAATTTAAAGCTTTATTTGGCTTTTGAATGGGGTTTTGCAGAAGAGTTCTTACCGAGTCCAAAATGATTAAAATAATGTGACATAAAACACTTAATTAATATTAAATATACATTGACAGAGGCTATCATGTAATTTTAATAAAACTGTTTCCGTTGCCATTCATTCCCTTTATGCGACAAAATTATCAGTAGTGAATTGTCAACAAGTATTAGTAATAATGTTTGATAGATTTAGAGCACAGCTGATCATTATTTATTATAAAAATGAATAATAAAGGGATTCCCAAACAATGTCTTTCCTTCCCAGTTCATAATCTGAAATAAATTGTCCAGTAGATACAGTTGCAACTTTTGTTAGGAAATTTTCAGTTCTTGGATAAAATATAACCAACACTATTCGCTATTTCAATAATGTTGAAATGCATGGGGGGGGGGGGGTCACAAAATTGTAAGAACATATCAATTGATTTATGCGGAGTAGAATTGATAAAACAAATACCCCTGATAAAGCTGCGTGTAAGAAAAACGTCTTTAAAGGTGATATTAAAAGTTTCACCTCAATTATAAATATGTTTTGTTCATATTGGGTCGCGCTCCGGATATTAATTTTACCACCACGACTTCTGCAAAATGCTGGAGAAACTATTTTAATTTTATAGTCGTCTCATAAAAGAATGAGTGTGACTTACAAAGCATAGTCAGCGATACATTGTTGTTGTAGGAAATGCGATCATTGGGACCAAAAGGAAACGCTAATTTAATGCGAAAAATGGCTTGATCATAAGTATTGGCAAACCGGTTGTCTTGTAGTTATCAATCAAACATTCCAACATTTCGCATCAGCGAAACCTCTTGCATTTTCCCAACATCGCCCATAAATTAAAATGCTTCTCGGTAACAGATTTACAAAATTCCACAATCCTGCAAACGCGGATGTTACAAGATGCCACTCAAGTCTTTCTTTTTTTCAAAAAAAAAAGATTCTGGTGACCAATTGAGGTATCTTTAATAATATCATCCGTGGTTGAAACGGACAAAAAAAATAAATAAACGAACGTTATACAGTAAATTGATCGTGGAACATTGCGGTAATGTTTTTTTTTGGAGGAGTGGTATTGGGTAACAAAGATGAAAGAAATTGAGGTTATAACTGCACTTGCTCAAAATAACTGTCCTTTGGCGCCCTCAACTGTTTTCTCTGGTTATAACGCCAGTAGTGGCTTTACAATGACTTCAAAGTTATTAATTTCAATAACAGCCAAGGCTTCCGAAATTAACACTTTAAGACGCAAAGTAAAACGAATCTATATTTACCGAATTCATTTACATCACCGTTTCGGGGCCATTTTTTTTCCCGAGGGATAGACATAATTATGTTTTTAACATTTGATTTCTTAATAACATCGATTTAGTGGTTCAACGGTGTCGTTTTGGCCGCGGCACAGTGAGGTATCCGTGATCGCAAGGTGATATTGTCAAACGAGGCACACGTGTAGACCTTAAGCAATGTATTCTCTCCCCCAATGGTCAGATGCAATAATAAAATAAAAATACGTGCATGTAATATAGCACTTATACTGTCAACGTCCATCATAGTTTTCTGTACGGTGTGCATTTGCAGGCCAGAAAGGCAGTCAATTTTTATACTGCCATATTACACAAACGGTAATGGAGTTAATGATTTTTTAATCGGGTGGTTGTTTGGTGAGGGCAGTAGGAGAGATTCCCTGCTCTTTTGAAAGAGGGCTATGGGACCTAACCAGGCAGATGGGATTTCAGTTTAATATTTCATCCAATTTACTGAACCCACATCAACGCAGTCCGCCCCCAACATTGCGCTGGAATGCCAATCTAGTCTGCACACTCAACAGTCCCCATGTGGGACTTGAACTCATAACCTTCCGAACCAGAGGTGAGAGCGCCACCAATTGACTCAGACTGACACCTAAGGGGAAAATGAAGATTGAATTTAACATTTTGGTTCAATAAATTTGTTAATATTTAGCCTACTGAAACTCGTTTCGATGTACTGCATGAATTGAATCGGTGTGTTGAAGGTCAAAGATTAATTGCTGACAGATTTCAAACTTCAGAATGATATCAGTCCTCTAGTCTATGACATTGCCATAATATCGATTAATGAAGCTACCATTGATACATAGTCGGTGGCGAGGCGTATTCATCTGGAAAATAATTTGTAGCGTTTTCAAATCTAAACTTTCAGTCATCCAATCTTTAATTACCTGTAATACTTTTTGGAAAGCTTTGATTAGACCGAGTAGTCACAAAGCTGGTAAAAAACAAAGGTAAACGGGCAGATTAAACTAGGTTTCATTACATGGCAGTAGTTCACTTTACCCAGCTCAAAGAAGGTTTACTGCAATAGACTAAATATTTGTTCGATCGTCTAATGTATGTGCCGCGAGGTGTAATTCTAAAGCATTAAGGGTTATAGCAGGCAATAAAAGCGCCTTAAATGCTTTTTGTCTGACGCAAGTTACAATGTCACGAAGAAGGTTTATTCCAGTTTCCAGTTCACGATTCTTATCCAAATTAGCGTTCCTGGTACAGAAGTCTAATTAAAACATCCTGTTTGTAAATATATGCACTGAACAATCAAATGCAACTTAAAATCACCCGGAGAAAAGTCATACGAGGAACTCAAAGTGCAAATGGGTATGAAATTAACTCAAAAGCCAGCATTGACCTTGGGGGAAAGAGTATAATAGCTACAGTACAACTGTGCCCTTCTGTAATCCAGTCGTGTCCTTGACGTTTGTTCACCAAAGTTTAATTTGCAAAGAGTCTACACTGTGCTCTATTTACCAACTGCAGTAGAGTTACGGCAATAAAAAAGATCAGGTAGTTTGGATCAGGGTGAGTGTGTACACTTAATGGATAGCCCAGCGCCATTTCTAGGTGGTTGAATTGTTTGCTCAGCGCCTGTGCACGCATTTCCTTCTCAAAACTTGGGACAAAGAGGAATTTACGCCGACAAGTAACGACAGAAGAAACTTCAGGCAGGTTTTATTTTAAAAGCGGACAGAAGCAAACGGGAGTATTTTAGTTCACTTGTCGGATGGATTCTACCGCTCTGCAGTACAAGCTGACATTAGAGACATCTAGCGATAAAACCGGGACACTCCAGGATGGAATTCGGCCTATGGAGATGATACCAGTACTTTCTACTAATTTTGGATTTTCCTCTTCTATGATTCCCCCGTCCTTTAAAGCCACAGCGAGTGGCAGGTGCCACGGTTTGTACCCCGAAGATATTGCGACCTGCGGATCGTACGGAGGCGCAGAACGGGAGATAGTTGCTCTGTCACCTGAGGCAGGTCGAATCGCTCCAAACCAGTTTCAAAGCGACAGTCATATATCTTCGTTTGTCAGCCACCGCCACAACCCGTGCACAAGAGGTGAATATCCCACAGGCACCCAAATTTATCAGCACTGGCCTTTAGAGTATCCCCGGGCTGCACCTGTGCAGAACCAAACAGATCACAACAGTCTGGGCACGTCTGCCTTTAGCCACTCTCAGTACTATGGAGCACCTATTTCAGGAGGAGCATTCAACACTGCAATGCCCAGTGTCTCAAGGGCTTTAGGTCGGTCTGACAACAACATTCTCCTACGTTTCTGTATCAGTTAAACACTTCAAATAATCTTTGTAATGTGTATCCGGAAATGAAATAATTCCAGGATTTTCATTAAGTAGGTCTGACAACATCCGGGCCTTTGTTTTTTCTGTTACCTTTGCTTGTGTTTTATATCCGTAGATATTTATTTTTGCTGTTTCTAGTTACTAGTGTTGTTATTCTTGTGTAAAGAAAAAGTCCCAGTAAATAATTTTCTAAAATAATTACAGTTCTCACAAAGTCTACTGAACACGATCAGTTGTTTTTAAAGTACAACACAATTAAATATCCACATAATTCACATCAAATATTTGTCAAAATGTTAAAGATCTAATCGCAAAAAAGAAACGTAACGTAAGTCTTCAGAAAAAATAGTGTAAAGTATGGTACTGGATAAAGTTTTTACATTAATTACGCATCCCATTAAACTCCAATTTTTTGAATACTTTGGAAACGATTGATATTAGTCTTTGCTGTCACATCAAATATAATTGAAGATTCATTTGTCAATAACATTTTCTAAAAAGTTAGTCAACGATATTATTTCTTTAATAAAATACGTATTGAATGTGTGAGACAAAGTATGTATGTATGTATGTATGTATGTAAATACAGATAGGAGTGAATTTCATTTTTTTTAGCCGAGATAAATTAAGATATGATCAATGTCTGTGTTTCCTCAGCATTAGGATTTGCTTCTCAATGGTCAACGTCGCAGAACCAGGTAAATAGACAAAGAAAAAAGCGGATCCCTTACAGCAAACTACAAATCACCGAACTGGAAAAGGCATTCGAAAATAATCGGTTCCTCACCCCTGAAATTCGATTAAACATTTCGTTGAAGTTAGGCTTAACGGAAAGGCAGGTAAGAAAGCTTTCATATTGGATTTGCAGAATTATTTTTTTCTCTTTAAAAAAAACGTGCCTGCTCATTACCAACTGGTGGGTATATTAATTTGAACACACACAAAAAAAAAACCAAATCCGTTGTAATGTTGTGGTGTGAGAGTTCTTGTTTTCAAAGGATCCGATCTTCTCTTCAGGTGAAAATATGGTTCCAAAACCAGCGACAGAAAGAGAAGAAACTTCTCCGTGTTCAACAACCGGTAAATCCAGGTGGTTCTGGACTGTGAAGTGGAACGTTTTCACCTAAATACAAATCGTATTTGACTGGTAGAAACCACGGAACCTTCACCTGGTTTGGGACACGCAGGAAGAGTTATTGCCCTGTCTACTGTATTTCTTTAAAACATTTTTTTTAACAGTGAATAAATTCAAATGTTTTATCTTATTGTGTTGTGTAATCTAGATGTGTTTTGAAGGCTCCATCAGTTGATTATGCTACATATGGCAAATAATTAACGTGTAAACCATGAGATTAATTTGATTCCAAAGAGAAAATTCAAGCTTGATTTTTTGAACAATCATTGGTACTCGCAGATCATTCAGTACACGTGAATAATTGAGACATGAAATAATTTATAAGGTTAGTCTCAATGTTTAAAAGAGATGACATTCTGTATAGATTTTCCTGCCAATGCCTTTAACGAAATTGAAAGTGATTTTATATATGTTGTAAAAAGTAATCAAATGTTATATTTTAATAAAATTGTCAAATGTATTAAGTGCGCAATTAGGGTTTATATTCTCTAACATTTTGACATGAAGAAACGTATTCGAAACATATATATTTTTCAAAACACTATAATATTTTACCTCAGATAAATGTACATAGTTAAGTGAAACTAACTTAGACGTGATGATATACTTACATTAACGTCGACAAATGAAAAAAGCAGAAACTAGTCAGTTCTACTTATTTGTATAAAAAAGTCAACATTTTAACCATCCATGTATGACTGTATAAGTATCCCAGTACTTGTACAGTATATATATAAATGTATATATATATTTATATAAAGTATATATATGTATATATATTTAAATTTATAAATATATAAATTTATTATATTTAAAGTATATTATAAAGTACTGTGGTAAGTACGGATTGCATTTGATCAGACACCATATTAAGTGACTCACAACAGTGGAGTATGTGAATGTTTCACCTCCAATACTGGATGGTGGATGTGAGAACATTTATAAACAAATATCTCCAGAGTTTCTGGTAGTGAAATCTTACCGGTGTGTACTCTATGCCTGGATGAGATTCGCGAACCAAGCTTTCTACAATCCTTTCAATAGTATTGTTCTGTTTGTGTATTTATTGGTGAATGCGCGACAGAACCAAAGCAGGTGTCTGTCAATAGTAACAGATTGCTCTTGACCACTGTACACAAACAATTAGACGAAGGTACTGTATATGTTTCCAGCTCTTACTAACCAGTTACGTTCCCCTTTGCTATAGTAGAGGTCATTAATTGCTTCCATTCATCGGAGACTCGGTATGTTCTAGAAAGTAAAGGCACAGACTGCCATAAACCCGATTGTGGTCAAAACCCATGGCCCTGGAAACGGTTTCGCCACACCGTACCTTACTGGAAAGTGACTGGAAAAGGTATAGGAATCGATTGTATTTCGGTAATTGTTGAACATCAATCAAATTCCTGGGGCTGCGTATACACATGTCGGAAAGAGAATAATACTTGGCAATCACACGCATAGATAAGTACAGACATGATAATGCATAACATAAGGATTATTATAAGATACATATTCAACTTAGACGTATTATAGGCAAGATTTGTCATTCCCCATAGATTTTGAGCAGATTGAAATAACATCCGATAATAAATTTGATTAGAATCGTTTGCACAACCGTACGTTTAATGAAAACAATTTCAGGGTCAAACAATTCGGCAGACTTTGAAAGACCCTATGGGAAAATAATGTTATCAATGTTTTCGACAACACAACACAAGCATGTAGCTCACCAGTAAATGATACACACCAGCGGTAAGCAATATATTTTGGGGGTGAGGGCACTTGAATGGTATTTTTAGGCAACAAGTGTAACATATTTGTCAGCTTTTAGTTATGAAAAATAAAGATGGTGGTGAAATCGCAGCAGAAGTTGGAGGGTTGCTTATCATCGAGATGTATTCTTGGGTGAGAGCTTAAATCGTAATAATCTAAATTGTCGCTGGTCCGTCAAATAGAATCGTTCAGGATAGTTCATCCCACGGGCCATTCCGTTTTCTTCCGATGTTCTTCAGGTCTAGTGGAACAAAAGAGGTATCGACTGATCACACTTTGATCTCAGTATGGCCTGCCAAACCATCCTTTCTAGAAAACTGCAAGAAGCCCGTCACATTTAGCCTGCTGAAGACCAATTGCAATGCATGGTAGAAAATCATATGCACCAGTCTCACGGTAAAACTATACAATAACCCACCCTTATTTAATTAGTGTACGTCCCATAAGAAGACCACACCGTGTTAAACAACCATATGCTACTACACATCGGTGCTCTTTGACAGTTTTCAACGATTGCTTGCATAATTTTCCTAATGTGGGAATGGCTTCATCTGCCACAAATCAATTAATTCTTACACACCATAATCCCTGAAAACTTCCAACATCAACCCCAGTGAAATCATCATGTATACCACATAATAATAATAATAATAATAATAATAATCCTTGCACTTGATATAGCATCGTATCGAGATGTCGAGATGTCTCAAAGTGCTTCACATGATTTACTGTAAAGTGGATTGACTGTGTATTTTGTGAGCGAGGTGTGGTTGGAAGCTAATGCTCTTTTCAAAAATACTAAAATGTTCAACAGGTGAGCTAATTCGCCTTGATTTGTTGCGTTATTTATGCTCCTGTTCCTCCCACTCTGACAGTCCATCAGACAATATGGTGCACTCAGAATGCAATCGCGTTTATTTATTACGCACAGGGAAACTACACTATATTTAAAGAACCTTTCACAACTTTTGACTTTTAAAACGTATTACAAAAAATGGGTGTATTGTGCGACCGTTCCCAGTCGCTTACAAGAAATCAGTATGAAGGAACTATCGAACAGCTTTAGAGATTTTGCAACACATTTGGATCCGAGCAAAATACCGCCTTGTGCTTTATGTATTTCTCGTGGAAGCGTTCGCCTGATGGGTGAGATATGGGTCACCTTATTAACCCAGGTATTCGTAATGTGATATTATTAATTAATTGTCAAATGAAAGCCACATTTCGTTAATTTCACTGTTCTCGACTGCATACTTCACCTATTCCCTGGCAGGTCGGTTTCACAAGTAACGTGGCAATTCTACCGCAAGTAAAATTCTATCTGATATTAGCTGCTGTTTAAGATTTTTGTTCGTGAATTACGAATTACGTTCAATATAATGTTCTAATACTTAACCATTTAAGGTTCATGAGGATATATCTGGACATATTTAATAGCATAGGTACTTTCACCTGCTCAAAATTTAAACCCAGTTATATGTAATCTGGTTTCATTCAGGTATTAATATTATGCATTACATTGACAAAAAATGGCATGTTTATGATTTGTGTAATGTCAACGGAGCTAATATAACCTGTAACAGTCAATTCCACTTTAGCGAATAATTGTTAAGTAAATAACTTCACTGATGAATTTGATAAAATAAGCTAACTGCAATATCGCATTTATTTTAACTGATTGATTTTGCAGTGCAGTTTATTTTACGCTAATACCTTCCCCCATCCAAAGATATATTTATCAGATTTGCAACTTGCACTGCAATGAATTGCTTTGTATATGATGTGCACCATAACTTTTTTAATCTTCATAACTTCAAGCTGCGTTTAAAGCAATAACGGTGGGAAGCAGTTAATATTTCGGAATGTGTCGAATTCATTGAAATTAAAAGTATGCAAGGAATTGCACCAGAAAGTACGTTTATGTTTCGCTGTGAATATTTCTGATAAGTTAATTTTAAAATTTGTCAAACATTTCTTCAGTTAACAGTAAGCCCGATTGGAAACCGAAATGACATCATCAACTTTTCAGGGCACTGTTATATTTATGAATCAAACATCATTTCGCGTCTGACTTTTCGAGCTCTTCCAGTTTGTACACATTTTGAAACTGTAAGCACTTTGACATCGTATTCATCTGCAGTTTAAGTCATCCGCTTTTTAAAATATTACGGAATCAAAATAAAAACGAGTGAGGACAAGAGAACCAATTCAACTATGTTCATCGCGGGACCAGAGGGAAGGGGCGTCATTGACGGGTAATTTCTTCACACAATTTATAAATCGACCAAAGCACATTTACACTGAAACTGGATGAGACAACAGTTTTGAAGAAAACGTGAACGAATATAACTTTCTATTCAAATACATCAAAACTCCCTGACAAGTGTAAATATAGAGCTACAATCTTTTTTTAAAAAAAAGTTACATCAACTATTGCCTTTTTCAAATAAAACACCTTGAAAGGTTGATATTCTCAGCTGTGTCAGATGAGATTGTTTTATATTTAATCTTCTATTTTCAATGGAAACCGTTTTTTTTCTCCCCCTTCCAGTTTAGTTAAACACGAAATGGGTGGCCACGGCATGACAATAACTGTGTTACGGCAGCATGTCGATGCAAAAATCCCCCCAAAAAAGTCTGAATTAATTAATGTATCAACGGCGTCAAAGTTTTTCGAATTTGTGTTATAAATCTCAGCTACCTCCAGTCATTGAAATTCTCACATAAATCCCACGGAGCTGTTGAGTTGCTTTGGGTTTGCTGTTTTCCATCTCCCTTTCTCTCTCTCTCTCTCTTCCTCCCCCTCTCCACGCCCCCCCTCCCCCCCCCCCCTGCCCCCTCCCCCCTTCACATCCCTCTCTCTCTCTCTCTCTCCCCCTCCCTCCCCCTCCCCATCTCTCTCTCTCTCTCCAACTTGACCTTGGCCTTCATCTGCTTCCGGCAAAGACCTCTTTGTCCACATACCAATGATGTGGGCAACTTGAAACAACAGTATCTGTTGAACCCTGTTCTTGGGTTTTCCCGGAATACTATAACCAGCCCACGAACCCAATTGCTAACTGTTTCTCGTTGGAAGGATGTACTTTACTTGGACTGTGCTTTCTTTTTGAAGCAGCAATGCCATCTGCCGGAGCTTTACTTTATGCATTAAATAACGTTCTGTGTTGCATTGGACACCAACGAAGAAAAACAACTCTCCCTTCACACCAAATCCCATATGATGGAAAAGAAAAACAAAGGCACAAACGTCAAATTCTCTCCCCACTCCCCACCCCCAACCCCTCTCTCCCCACCCCCCCCCCCCACCCCCCACCCCCAACCTCTCCCTCCCCAAAATGTACCTTTTGAGAACACAGTAGTATACGTTTGAAATATTTTGTCGAAGGACGTGGCTTAAAAATGGTGAAATGTTAAACAACCGGGTAAAAAAAAAGGGTAAAATAACGCCACTTTTTTTTTGTGTGTGTGTGTGTGGGGGGAAGGAAATGAAACAAGGGATTGAAATAATCGATCTACATGTGATGCAGATGCAATAAATGCAACAAATATGCATTGTACCTGACGGTCACATCACGCAGATTGTCCGGTCGGTTCGGTCATGTGAAGTCAAGCTTCGTGTCAACGGGTTTCCTCGTGTCGATTTGGCTCTCTGAAAAGGATTCGACATTTTTTTTAATATAAACATGTCCTTTAATTAAGTCGCACTGTGTTTACTTTGGCTCCAATAGAATCCGTTGATATCTGGTAACTTGATGATTCGTCCGATGATCCCATCGTGTTAAAACCTGATCAACTTGTCAGCCCTCACAACACATTTACTTCTTGCAACAGAAACTTTTTAAACTTTCGGGGAACTGCGGAACAGTTTAGATCAGATCCCCCGAGTTTGCCACAGCAGTTCATGTTGACGATCGTTTTACACCTATTATCCGCTTAACTCCTGAAGCTGTTAGTGACTGCTACTAACTGGAAGACAAACAAAATACCCCCAAATACATGCGATGTTCTCGATACATTTAATGGAATAAATACTTGTGTCAAAGGTATTACGTCCTTTCACATACAACGCCAGCCTTATCCCATAGCAATATTTGTTTGGTGTAAAGGATTCAAATTATCTTTTTTTTTACGTCGTGTTATATTGTCAAAGTGCATCATGACAATGTTAAATATCTTAAATATCGGAAGGACATTGCCAACAATGAATACGTTGGCCCTTATATGTATATATATCTTAATATATGTTGGTCCTGTGATCACTATGACGGCTGTGGGGTGAATTCAACATGTCATTTCATGCACAGATTATATACTGCATCTTTCCCACAAAAAAAAAACCCTACAATTTCGGATTATAATTGCACTAGGACTATGAGAAAAAGCATCGTTTACTAATGTCTTCAGAAACTGATTTGCTTCGAGCGAATGCTTCATTAATATCAAATTCTCTTCATTCTAGTAATACAGTTGAACATCTCATTGCAGCCAGGACTAAATTGAAAATATGCACAATTTTGGAATACTATAGCGCCTTTTACGCAACATGCAAACCGATGATCACTGACTAAAGTCTTACGTTAGTACGTTGGGTTTTAGGCAGAAATAAAATTAAAAAAACATCTACGGAGACCTTGGACGACCTCGAGGTTCTATTTTCCTATAACTGAAACACTGAATTTTAGCAAAACTACGAAAACATGTAATAATTTTAATGAATGGTTCGCTAAACCTGAATGAAATGTGCCAAACGGTCCTTTCTTGGATTAGGGGCCCGATTAATGTCCGCCTAGAATTGTGAATACTCGGTGTATCGAAACAAGAATTGTCGAGGTATAATTATAATGGGAAATGCATAAATCTGCAAGGTCGTAATAAACAGTAAATTCACAGGAACTAATAGAAAACTGTTTTATTATATAGAAAATACAACACTGTCCCGGAAGCGGGCATTTGGTACAAAACAAGAAGATTTTTTAAAAAATAAATTGCGAAGCAAAAGAGAGGGCAACTCTAATGCTATTCCCAATTACAAGCCAAACTCCAAATGATTCGTTTTTTCCCCCAAAAATAATCTACAGTGCTCATTTCAGTCAGATGGAAACAAGAAAAAAAATAGTCACTCGAGGATATTTCACGTGTAGCTTTTAATAACCCGAAATACAGTGATCCCACATTTTGCAAACAAACCTGGTGATGTTAATTAAAAGTCTTCAAATATACCACGAGCAGACTTGTCCCGAGCAACTCCATTCTGTGTAATAGGGTTTTTGTTTTTTAAATTCTACGTCTTTGCAAATATTTGATCATAAATTAATATTGGGAAACCATAGGGGAAAAGGGTGGGTGGGGGGGGGGGGGATTTGATGATTCCTGAATATTTCTCCTCATTTTGCATATCACGTGGCCAGGCTCGACCTACCAGCTCTGTGTTGGTCAGTGCACTCTAATCAGTGAAAAATAAGCACCTCTTTCCCACTCCCGAGGCTGCTTTTATAAAGCAGGATATAGTTTGGAGTGGACCGTGATATGACAGCTTCACTTCTCTCAGCCCCTTGGAGGACTGATGCAATCAGGTACCTGCACAACAAAAACAGCACAGCTCACTCGGAGATGGAAGGGCTGGGAGGAGGGAACGTCCCCTCGAACCAATGCAGGAATTTTCTGCCTCCGTCTGCGTTCGGGACCCATCACAACCCTTTATCATCGGGTCCCGCGTACTCGGTCGGGGATCGAGCGCATTCGGTCATTTCGGAATCTGCCAAGCAATGCACCCCGTGTCCAGCTCCCACCAGCCCTCCCAGCCCGGCGATCAGCTATGGCTATCATTTTGGAAGCAGCTATTACAGTTGTCGAAATGTTGGCATTCAGCAGACTGCTCTGAAGTCTGGTGCTCACGCATCTCTGGGCGGCTATCCAGTGGACAAATACATGGACGTTTCGGGTTTGACCAACACCTCTGTTCCCAGTGACGAAGTGTCATCCAGGGCAAAGGAGTTCGCTTTCTATCAGAGCTACCCCAACCCGTATCAGCGTGTCTCTGGCTACTTAGACGTCCCAGTTGTCCCTGCAATAAGCGGTCACGGGGAGCCAAGGCATGAAGCCCTAATACCCATGGAGACCTATCAGCCTTGGACATTTGCTAATGGCTGGAACGGTCAGGTTTATTGCCCTAAAGATCAGACACAGGCTTCACATTTTTGGAAATCGCCTCTTTCAGGTAACCTATGCTCCTACTTTTGCTTACATTCCTAGGGGGAGGAGGTGGGGGTGGGGGTGGGGGGGGGGGGGGGGAGAAGACCCCGCCAGATTCATTTGAATCGTTGATTAAATGAGTGCAACGCTATTGTTTGATTTTGCCAGGAATTCGCGGGGTTTGTTTTTCCAAATAAAATAATGACAAGTAATATGGATAATGTGAAGTGACTGCGTAACAGCTTGATGGGTTGCAGATCAGCTTGCTGAATTGTGTGAACTGGGAAATGAAAAACATGCTTTGAATGATCGTTAAAGGAGCTTTTCTTTTGATTTGCCCTTTGTTTTGTTTTAATGCGCCCTGGATTTAAAGTGTTCACGCTCATCATTTATATTCCCCCCCCCCCCTCCCCCCCACCCCCCACCCCTCACCCTGTTAGGAGATGTAATGCACCATCAGACTGATTTAAACATTTACAGACGAGGGAGGAAGAAAAGGGTTCCCTACACGAAAACACAGCTGAAAGAACTCGAGAAAGAATATGCCACAAACAAATTCATAACCAAGGAGAAAAGACGACGGATATCGACTGCCAGCAACCTCACCGAAAGACAAGTCACCATTTGGTTTCAGAACAGAAGAGTGAAAGAAAAGAAAGTCGTTTCAAAAATCAAAGACAATATACCTTGATGCACCAGACACGGTTCCCCAGTGATGCCGTACTCTGCTGAACTGCATGTGATGCGGAAATTTCTAACCAGAAAAAATATGTGGGAACAAAATGCTAAGCGATGTGGTCAAAGTTCAAAACACATCTTCGGATTTACAAAGAAATCTTGAATAGATCAGTTTCATGAAGTGTCCCGAGGGTTGGGCAGAAACTTTGCTATTGTACCTCGCCACCAAGACTCATCCAAGACTCTCTCTTAAGGAGCGAAAAATTCCACTATTCTCCTAACCATTCGTGTATTTATATTCCGATATGGTGCTAAATGATTTTTTTTTTGAGTGACTGCAAAGTATCTCCTAATAATTCACTTTTGATTGAGTTCTTCGTGGGTTCAAATGAATTACTGGGGAGTTTAAAACGCGCCTATATAATGGCGACTGCAACTGACATCTATCATTAAGCAAACTGTAATTATAACTTTCTGAATGTAAGGCAATTCTTTATTTAACGCTTAAACTTCAGCCATATTTAGCAAGAGAGCCTCTGGGCACCCTACAAATATGTTCTAATTGTAAATCATACCTATATACTAACAGCAAAATGCATTCTGTGGTGAATAATTCAAAATAAAGTAATAAAAATTCCATTTCAAATAAGTGCCAGATAGAAATTAGTTGCAAGTGGAGTTGTTCCAGACTAGTTGTGACTTAATCCCATAAGATATTTAATCATGTGAATCGGCAGCGAATTTACAATCAAACACGTTCATTATAAATGTATTTTCAATCAGAAATGAAAGATGGCTTCTGTTTTCTTGTGTCTCCAAATTTTCAAGTCATTTAATGAAACGTTTCTCCAAAGAACTGTAGACATAAATTTTGGGCTTAATTAATTAAAATTTGTGGCAGTTTAAAACATCTTAAAAAGTTATGGTTTAACTATGCAAGATTATATTGCTCTACATCGAATCTTTTGTTCATTTTAAACTGTTCTTCAAGACAAATGTTAATATATTTGAAAATCCCAATGCTGTTTTGAGTAGGCTGCCTACAATTGAGGCTTTTAAACCTGTTTTCTAACCAATTACTCATTATGCTGTATATTTGAATTATTTTTTCATTATGTAATCATGTTAACTATACGAATAAGATAGAGCAGAAATTTGACATTAATCCTTCTGTGTACAATTTTTGGATAAAGTTTTTTCATATTCTCCATCATATTAAATATGAACTATCCTTGATTTCCTTACATTAAATGATTTATACTGTGCAAAATATTAACTCACACTTTAACTGCCTCCAAGTTTTACACGCTATGCAAATTAATTTAATACATTTTCATTCGCCACACATCAAGGTTTCTGCATTTTATTGGCTAGCGTTTACAGGAAATGTTTATCCACTTTCCAGAAGTATGTACATACATACTTACATACATACATACATACACACATACATACATACACTGCCGACGGTATCTTGGGAGAATGCGCACAAATCCAAAACAGATTCACGTCTGAATAATCTGCAAACATCAAGTCACTGAAAATTTGCACTTATAAAGAGATGGTTCGCTATCATAATTCATCATTTTCTATGCTAATACGACAGTACCTATGTTTTGCACAGTTATATTTGCAAATGTAGCCACTTGTAAAGTGGTAAGGACTTTTAAAAACATTTCCACTGCCAATAGTAAAGAAAATTCCAGAATACAAATGTTTCTCCTTTTTTTTCCAAAAAAACCCCATAACAGGATGTCATTTGCTTCTCTGTAGGCTATTTGCAAAGTACGACAAATTCTGGTTTTCCACAAATTATTATTGGTTGGATTAATGAGTGATTTGTGATAACATGTTATATGTGTTATAGGAAAACATCGTTCATATCGCTAAGTGCAATTGAAGGTATAATTATAGCCGAGATAATTCTTGGTATCTTACTATTAGGTTGAAATATGTAGAGATAACGTTGAATGTTTTTTTAAAAAAAAGCGTTGCACTGGATATTACGTGTGAGACTGCACATAGCCGGACCACAAATCATAATAAGAATAGGTAAAATGATCAACAAAGTTTCCACTTAGGATGAATTTATCGTTTGAGTTAGTATGCAAAACGATTTTGAGGAATTTTCACTTCCAGTTTTGCCAACAGAAGCGTAAGAGTGTTGAAAGCACAACCTCAATTTGTGGTTCATTTTGCAATCAGGATAACTCACGATTGTGGCCATTTTATATTCATTTGAACCTGACAGTGACCAAAATCTAAAACCAACTTACGAGAACAGTAAGAGCAAAACAGACCAGTTTAACGACTGCCCTTAAAATCGAGTGTCTGCAGTACAGTAAGTGGTGAACAGAACAGACGAAGACTTTGTAGGTCACAACAATACTGACCGCCATCTTCAATTATACGTTTCAGACAAGAACAGAAACGGGTTTAACATTAGTCCTGCGTTGGAATAAATTCTGAAGAAAGGCAAAGAGAAAGACATCGAAAGGTATGGTGTTTCTCCCGAAAAAAGAAACAACTCTTTTTTTTTAGGGGTTACCAATATTCATATCGTAACAGGCTGAAGTTTCGTCGCTGGGTTGTGCGGGCTTCTGATTAAAAAGATGCATTTAGGAAGGATGTTTAGCAGTCGAAAGTCAATATTCTATTTAAAATTGACCTTGACTATCATTATAGTCTTTGACCTTGACTTTATTTAGCCTCATGAATAATAAACACTGCTGAGACTGCAGAGCTGTTTCGCCATCTGCTGGACATCTACAGTACAGCAACACGCTGTTCCAGACAAAAAACTGGCCACAAGATGGTCGTTCCTATGTTACGCTGCAAAACAGAGCCACAAAGGTACTGGTTACGTGCAGGATCTTATTGACAGGTCGTATTGAAAATTTAGACAGCGGCATAAACCTATATTGCAAGAAAAGAGCTCATAAAATAAAGTCTTTCAACACAAAACCGGGGCTGCCCTGAGACCGAGGCTACATTTCGGTTTTAATATTCTTGCACCATTTAAACTTGACGTGCTTTATTATTCATTTATGTAACTCGTTACGATTTTTTTTCAAATAATGGCATTTTTTCCCCAGATGAGCCAGACCCATTACTCTGATACTGAAGAAATTGTGCCACAAATCAGGCGTATTGCAGTTTTTTTTCCTGCCTATGTAACATAACCTAATATTATTTATAGGTAAAGCGCACATACTTTGTGTGCATTTGAATACGGGCTATGAAGGATGCACAGCTTTGAAACAAACGTTTTTAACAATAAAGTACAGTTTTGAAGAACTTTTTTTTGTAATAAAACCCCGAATCCTCACTGGATTTCATTATCTGTTGCACTAATCCCATTGAACGTGGAAATTGCTGTACTTGACCCGAAAGGTTTACCACCAAAACCGTTCTTTATTTTCGGAAAACGCATGAAAACGAAAATGTTCAATATCCTTTGAAAAAAATATGGCATTCGGATAGATACTCCTTCGACATTGACCTTGAACTGTGGGTAGCTGAGCTGTTTTCATTCAAGTCTTTTTCACGTTTGCACAAGAAACCTTAGATGCCGTTCTCGCTTTCGGTTTGAGCGCTTTGATTTCCAACAACTTTAGCAAATGAATGGCAAACTTAGAGAAGGCGTTCGAGTATTTGGGCAGCTATGGTGAGATCATAAAGTGGAAGAGAATCAACACTGGCATTTCTTTCCGGCGAGATGAGCTGGCAGTATCTGCACTGACTTGGCTGCACATAGGCAGATTTTTAACTGAAAAAAAGGAGGTCAAACTGTAACCCTCCCAGTCCCGAAAGGTAAGATAAATCGTAGACCCACGGAATGAGCACAGTCAAATTCTGAACACCAAGACCGGTAACATTTTCAAATACTCTATTTCTACAGTCGGAACGAATTTGTCCATAAAGTGCTACTTTTTACAAAAGGACTTGGCGCCAATTTAATTTTCTAAAGTCATAGTGAATCGTGTAATTAACTCACAAACAAGGCACATATTTAATTATTTTATGTAGCTTATTTCGTTACAAATTATTTGACCTATTTGACGAAAAATATAGCATATGCAGCAACGATTTGCATGGATTTACAACGGCTACTTTTTAAACATTTCACGTTTTTTTTCCCGATGACTGTGGACTCTCTCTAAAACTTGCTTCTGGCATCAAACACATGCGAGTAACAGGATTGATTATTCGGTTCTTCTGGATTTTTAATACTGAATTTACAGTAACCGTCTGATTTCAACGTTTACTTGAAGCTCGTTTAATTGTTATAATTCGAGCCGCTTACGTTAACCGCTGTTCTGTTAAGAAATTACTCTCTAAATAAAATGTACAATCTAAACGCACCACAGAAGGGTAGAGTTTAATCTATCCCCCCCCCCCCCCCCCCCCCCCGAAAATATATGTATTCCGAATGCGGCTGCTGATGTGAATTAAAAAATTCCCCTTTCACCTCCACCGTATGGTTAGTAATAGTGAAACAAAGGATAAAAGTACGAACGGGTGCAATTTTAGTTTCCAACTCGTAATGTCAGAGCAGTCTTAGTGACTGCAATTGTCCGAAGGATTTTGCATTGCAGAACAGAATTTAAAGACTAGAATGAAAAGATGGCCCCCAATTACATGGCCGTATATGTGGCCTTGAGACAGGCTGTTGTCTACTTTTACTGATGTATTTTTGCCTTCAGAAAAAAAAAACGAATTATTGCATTCGGTATCGTGAATGTATCTCTGATGTATTCAATTATGAAATACGCGGTTCCCGTCATTAACCATAATAATAATAATAATAATAATAATATTAAAGCATAAACGTTTGTTTCGTTCTGAGCTGAGCGCTTGACGACTGTCCACTAATGTTATTTTGTTAAGATTTGCTTTCGTTTGCCATGTTTTCGTTGTTTTTCGTTAACAAAATCTAGTCAAAACAAATGAACGAAAAAAAACGCCTCAGCGCTCCAGATACGACGCAATGTCACGTTATTGTACCAACCAGACATTCTGTCAGAAATGAATCAATCCCTAAAAATCCATCGTCGGTAAAATATAAATTAAAAACGGTTTACGTTTCCCTCCACTTCAGCACTTTTTCTTCCCCGATTCAACACGTCGCGTTTGCTCTGATCTGTTAAAACATTCTCCATGTGAACGCATCCCATCCTGTCCTGTCCTGTCCTGTCCTGTCTTGACCGCAATGGGCACAGAAACGGATTGGGTACATTCAAGAAAACAGCACTAACATGGCATGTCTGGTGTTTGCACTTTTGTTTATATATATATATTAAAAAAAACAACTTTAATATAATGTGTGAGAGACGCCGTTGAAGCTGTGTCTTTGGAGCACATTGGATTTACGCTGCGTTTCCTTTCCAACAAATGATCCAAAAAGGAACGAGACATCTTGTGTGTTCCCCCCTGACCCGGGTTAGTTAGTGAGCGTTGGCTAAATGGGATGGTGGTGCACATGGACATGGACTTGAGACATTTCAGATGTGAGCTGCTGTGGGACGAAGGCGGTGCCGGGGGGGGGGGGGGGGGGGATACCAGCTTCCGCCTGCCCCGTGACTGTACCGGAGCCAATGGGGCTTTGCCTTTCGTTTATCTCCGTCCGAGAGCTAAATAGGGACTGGAGAAGATCCGACCGCGCGCCTCGGAAATGTGCGAGCACAACCTGCTGAATTCAGGCTATGTCGGCTCCCTGTTGAACTTCCCCAGCCCGGAGCCCTTCTACTTCCCCAATCTGCGTCCGAATGGGGCCCAGCTGTCCGCCCTGTCTCCGGCTCTCTCTTATTCTCGCCGGGAGGTGTGTGCGCTCCCGTGGACCTCCCCGAGTCCGTGCGCCTCGCCGCCGCAGAGCCGCGCCTTCGGCGGCTACTCTCAGTCCTATCTCAGCAACCCGGTCAGCATCAGCAGGCACGGACCAGAAAAGGCCGTAGCCGGGGAGGAGACGGGCAAATACTATTTCCAGGACAGCAGCCGAAAACTGGAGGAGCGCTGCAGGCAGAACCAGGCTTACCCAAGCCAAGCGGGCATCCCTTATTCGCTCAGCGCTGCCAAGTACGAATATTCAAACGTGGAAACATCCCCGCACGGCTCCTCGTTACATAGCCAAGGCTTTGAATTGAATTCCAACACTTCCACTGTAAATGAAGGCATCAAGCAGTGTGTGAGCCTCAATATGTCATTACAGTCATCAATACCTCCAGCATGCAACCGATCCTCCGATGGTACAGTATCAGTATAATATTAAAACGATGGTTATTTCAAGGCTGCAGGAACCCCTTTCTCTCCCCCACCCACCCCCCCACCCCCACCCCCACCCCCACCCCCCCACCACCAAACAAAAAAGCTACCTGACACATTCATGTCCATTTCATATATTTAACATTAACACGTGATGTAGTGATATGAAAATTTGCAAACCAAATTAAAGGAAAATGTTGGAAAGCACACACTGATAGATATTGAAGCAAAGCATGAAATGGTTCTATCACAACGCGGACACTGGTAGCTTTTATGGTGGAATAAAGCCGAAATGATAATAAAATCAATGAAGCGATTTCAAATTTGGAAGTCTGCATGGAAACTTTTCAGTAACTAAGAGATGTAACATTCTCTGAATGATCACTAGATTGTGGTTTAGCTCCTGTAAGATACTGACATGTTAATGTGACTTTCATTTGTCAAAATATTAAACCTCGATCAGTTTCTCCTGTAACACATGATATTAAGATGCTTGTTTCACCCTTTTAGTTTGTTTTGTCACTTGGAACTTCTTATGTTATTTTCACGAAACAAGATAATCCGTGTAATTTACATTCCTGCTGTACAGAAAAAAAAATACAGGATTAAAAAGCTGTCGATTTTGTCATCCATTACCAATGCAATATCTTTCACACAGATGGTGTGCGAAATAGCCAAGTGGTCGCAAGTGTCAATTCAGTTGGCGAGAAAATATAGGAAAATTTCAATTGCTTTGTGTTTTTTTCTCTCTCTCTCCTCCGTTTTGTAGGGATGTCGTGGTGCCCAACACAAGTGAGGTCCAGGAAGAAACGCAAACCGTACACAAAGCCACAAATAGCTGAACTTGAGAATGAATTCCTTGCCAACGAGTTTATCAATCGACAGAAAAGGAAAGATTTGTCCGACAGACTGAATCTGAGTGACCAGCAAGTCAAAATCTGGTTTCAGAACCGACGCATGAAAAAGAAAAGGCTTGTGATGCGTGAGCACACGCTCTCGCTATTTTAGGGGAAAGTTGAAGTTCAAATGTGAGTTCCAAGTTCGCGAGTCGGCCTTTTTAATGGTAATTAAGCTTGCTTGTAGAAAGCGTGTAGATCAAGAATATCCATCGTTTTAATGGATAGGTGCTCCTTTGATGTGCTGTCATATAAAACAGCAATGTAACATTACATTGCCACTGTCACTAGTCATGGGCGTGTTGGGGTTTTTAAACATCAGCAACATACAGACTGAGATGCAAACCATGGATACCTCGTGAACCATCGACTGTTGCAGGATAATGTTCAGAAAGCGCAAGTTTTGATTTCTCGTGGCCTGTACGTTTGATGTCCAGGGATAATATGCGTCATCTCATTTTTTTTTTCAGTTTTCAAGAGATTATAATTGTTTTGTTTCGTCAATTTGTTTAAATTGTCACACGATTGTCTGTCGACTCGAGTAACAAGCAGATATTGAGAATGTAAGTACCACAGTAATTAGAAAGAAGCTTTCGTATTTTAACCTTAAATATACAGTATATATTATGCATGCACCCTACCTATGTAAATTGAGTTTGAATAAAAAGTAACCGTAAAGCATTTTCACTGGTATGTATGTACAAAACATTTTCTTGCTATAATAGTGCTGTGAAGTAAGGACTCGAAAGGAAATTAATTCAAAGGTGTCTGACGGCACAGTGAGCACCCATCCTCATCCACAAGAGGTTATGTTATTTGATTTTTAGTAAACGATGGATTATGAAGTTGACATGTGATAATGGGATGTGTGGGATTCAGTCGAGCCAATGATGAGTATTATGCGTTGTGCAGCCAGCTGTCTTCAATGTATTTGTTTTTTTTTCCTCAAACCTGCGAAAGGCCTCAGTTTCATATTGCACAAGTGTTGTTACCGACATTATACGTGAATGCGATGGAGACAATGAAATAAATCAATGGCAATAATGCCATTTAAAATAATTCATAAATAAAACACACGGGTGATAAGCTGTGGTGAATTTGTATTTTTTTTCCTTCAGTTCAACAAAAGAAAACCCTCTCTATATTGAGCTCAATAGGAAAAAGAAAAATGTATTTCCTTATCAAGCTGTACCTGTATGATCAGTTTACTGACAAAGAGTCGAGTAACTGACACTCGAATAATATATTTGTCGAAACCATTATTATTATTAAAATCAGTCAAAACCAGTAGATTGTGAATGCTAAAAAAAAAATCTGATGGAAATAAGTAGAACATTACATAACAGAGCGAATACACGGTTCGGATACAGAATGAATCGCTTTCAAATTATCCCACTCTAATTGTTTTTTTATTTTAAAACACCAACCAAACGTGTTTATTCTTTGTTATATTATTTTATAAACTAATGGCGTTAACTTTTAAATCTCTTTCAGCCACCAAAAGTGGGGAAGTTCTCTCCATATTCTAATCAAAGCAAAATAAAGAAATTCGACCTTGATCACATGTCAAACCAAATGATGCTCTGGTGATTTTTAATTTCTGTGTGAATTGACTGTACAGCCTCAACCCATATGCTGTAATACTGTGGTTTCCATTTGCAACAGCATTAAGATAAAATTGTGGACACATAAAACGCAGACAAAATGGTACGATTGTCTCCCTCATTTTCAATAAACTATATTCTAATACAGTAACGAGCAGTTTAAACTCTCAGCTCTGGAATTTTTAAAAATCATATAAATCCATATTGCACTGAGAAATATGCGTTCACATATTGTGATTGTTCAAAAAAATGTAAGGTTCAAAAAAATATTTAAAGGAAAAAGAATGAAATATAATATTTTCTTTGTCAGAATTTCCAAGTAACTTGATTTGACAATTGACCGTCGCACAGTTTATTAATTGTTTTGGACTCAGAATGAAAATAAAACTAAATGTTTAGTTCGGGCAATATCAGTTCATCAAATGACAACCAGCATTCTTTTCAAAATTAAATAGGGATTGCTGCTGAATTATATAACAGTTCTCAAGGTCTGAAACGAGAGTTCGCATTATTCTTTATTTTTCTGATAAATCAAAATGGCGTAATTCGCTTCAGTTATAGACATAATGGATTTTTGCTTATTTAAGCTTTCTGCTTTGATTGTTTTCAGTCGGAGGTATATATATTTGCTGTCTACGGAATTGATGCATTTTGATATAAACACACGATCTATGTTTAGCAAACGATGCTGAAAGGAAACTATGGTGGTACTTGAATATCGACAGTGAGCAGAAAATGTCAACGAGAATGAATAAATTGCAGCCACTCGCTTTTCATTCCAGGAACTGAGATTGTGGGTGGGCAAAAAGAGACAGACAGACACTTCTAACCCGCCACTTGTTTGTCTGGCCTCACATTAATTAAACATGCAGCTAAACTTTCATGGACCTTTTAGTGGATCTTTATTGAAATATATCAAAGCGAAGATGCGTTCTGTCCTGTTTGCAAGTCCAGACTTATTTCATTCGGGCCGTTTTATTTCTTGCGTTGTTTCAAAGTGACGCGGGTTAAGAATTTTACTGATGGTACCTGTTTGGAATTTATCAACAACACGGGGGCAGATTTTTTTTTTACCCATTTCAAAGTTATCAAGCTCGGTTAGTGGGCAATAAGCACATTCCTCTCAAATTTACAATCATTTTGTCAAGATAACTTGTCCACGGGTTACAGAATACTGTAAGGGTTTACCGCGCACATATCATTTAATAATCCAGATTAATAAATATACCTAAATATCAAGCGACTTTAAAATGTCCAGGTCACTGCATGGCCTGTCGTATTTTCAGCAAACAATAGAGGAAGATGTAGCCCAGTTGTTGCATGTAAATATCTTTTGTTTTGAACACTGAAATGGATCAACGGTCCTAAGTTGCATTTTTATCCAAACATTTTATCTCTATGTTTTTAGAAATGCTCACACAGCAGGCAAATGCCCTGGTCTTCAGCACAGACTCAAGCCGTATGGCAGAACTCGAAAGCAGGGCGACTCTGAAATAAAAGTTTTAACGCGCAAGAGAGAAAAAAAAACTGAACTTCCAAAATCAGGCTCTGCATTGTATACATTGTATACATTGTAAAGTATATTTCAGATATCCGTCAAATTCCACTGTTCTCGGTTCTCAAGACTTTGGCACAACTATTATACACACATCTTCTGTCATATTTAAAGATAATGCCCCCAAAATGTCTGAGGCGGTTGATAAAGCACTCTGAACGTCCTTTGGGCTGGCGTTAGACTGAAAACAAATACCTCCATTCTGTTATACCTTGTGAGGCTGTTTCAGAAATGCTGTAAGCGAATGAAAATGCCACGTAGGTTTACAGTACGGGTGAATGATTTTGCTTGCAGCCTCCACGGAACTCGGGAGGAAAGCCACAGCTCCCTCCACATGAGACAGTCATTAAACAAAAAACAAACGCAGCCGCCAACTCATCAGGGATTCGCCTACCCGTGCCAAATTCCGGTGTACCCTTTATTTTAATCAGTATATAATATATATATATATATATTTACACGCACATTCATTTAAATATCCCCCCAAAAATAATATGTACCTGCATTCTGAACATCTGTGAAATAACAGAGGTACATATTATTTTTTTGGATATTTAAATGAACAAACTATTGAAATGATTAATCCCTCTTGAAAATATCTCGGTTTTGATGAGATTTCGAGTCCAGATCCAACCGGGGTGGTGTTGAGTTTGGATGATTCTGAAGACCGACACCGTTTCCGAACATTAAATTCGGGTCTTCGCTGATTTCGAATACTTAAGAAAGATTTAATCGTTTCTCTTTGAAGAGAAACCAAAGCGAGTATTGCCCAACAGCCGCTCTTTGGTAAAGATCGGTACTCTTAAGCATGGTAATGAATTTTCGACACTGTGCTTTACACTGTTTTACTCTGTTACTTGCTTGATAATTATTACTAACGTAAATTATTTATTGTTGCACTAAAGTGTCTTGTTCTAATGAGGTTATCGTACGTACAGTTCTACAACAAAGAGCTTAGGGAATTTGTCGTGCATTAGGTGGAATTGCTTGGAATCTCTTTTTCATCTCATTTTTATGGTTCTAGCTGCCAGACGGTGTCTGTACATGTTCTCCAGATACTGGGGGCGCCATAACAAAGTTAAGGTCAAGTTAGTGTCTCTTCTTGGATTGCACGCGTCTCTCCTACCTACTGATCATGGACTTTGCTTGACTAATGAGATTTTTTTCACGATTGAAATACTTAATGTTGCGTGCAGTGTTAAAGAAAAATAAACTTTTTTTTCCCTATGTTATCTGGAACGCCACAGTCAAAGAATACCTCTCCGACTTGAACACTTGCTTAAATAATACCTCCAACACACGCGGTTAGTACGTGGCTTTTCTTTACATTGTGTTTTATGTGGCGGCTACGCACAAGACCAAACGGTGATACTAACTAAGGTTATCTTGGTATTGTGTATAATAACGGGTCATTTGGGTCAAGGCGGTTGGTATTTGTATGTAGGCTGAGGTCAAAATAGGCCGAAATCCTTACAGTCAACGAACGTATCATTGCTAAAGTCGTTTCAACATGTGTGCGCTGGGGACAAGAACAAAGGGCGCTCTTAATCCGTTCCTGTATACAATTAGCACAGAAAAAAATTCAAATGATTTAACTGTGTATCTGAGCACGGTGAACACCATGCCATTTAATTGCCCGCCTCGTTTCCTTTAAAAACCGTCCACTTTCCGAGGAGCCCGGGTTTATTGCCAATGTCCGCACGACGAAGCAAAATACAGTTGCACTTCAAGATATTTTATTTTATGCTTAAGTTTGAATTTTATGCAACGAAAAACTGGATCGAAAGTGATACGTGGTCCCCGGAACAGAAACTATGCTGCAAATGTTGTGTTCGACTCAACTGGAAACACATTCGGCGCTGAATGCGCGGTTATTTTATTATATTAATAAACATTCGCAGTAAAATGGACGAACCATGCGTTTACTTTGTTGAGTAACTTAGGTGAGGTGCCCAGGCCCATGGTCTAATGCATCATCAACGTTACTTAACTTATGTTAAATTATGGGATTGCAATTCTTGATCTGAATCCAGGGAAACTATCATTGGCAAAGCATCTTTATTATGCTATAATCATTAACAATTTTCTCTTTGGCGCTCACTAATCAAAACAATACAATGGCTCTCTACCTTTTTCAGATAATAAACAGTCGCTCACTGTCTGCCAGAAGTTTTCTAATCTTTCATTTGAATCTATATTTTGGGATCGAGAAAAGAAGGAATTGTTGTCACTTCTATGATCAGTGATAAACACGTTTCACTCAATAAAGCAGGACTTGGATATGCCAGCATTTTCTAGTCTATGCGAACTAAATTAATTCAAATATACTTCATTTAATTGGTCAAATCAAAATAGCATATCCAGTTGCATTTACCCGGAATACAGATTATTCAACCAAGACCTCGTCTCACGCAAAAGCAATAAAACAGTGCTCTGCTGCCGCATATTAAGTCATTGATGCTAAAGGTCAGTATATTGTATGCATTCCATGATAGGGATATGGATAAATAAGAACATGGATTACATTTATTGATGAACTGAATACGTATTTTCCGTGATTTTCGCTTCCCTTGGATATATTCTGAATTAGCGTTACATCCTCTGCGTTTCCTGCTAATTCGTCTTCTGATTACCTTAAAGCACAGTCCATATAGATAGAAAAAAATAGCTTTCAAATATGAAACACAGGCCAATGAATATAGATGGATTTTGAAAAGGCTTATTTTACAATGCTCTTTGGTATTCCAAACGAGAAAGGTTATGGAAATCATCCAGGGAGATTATTTACTTTAACTCTTTGTGCTCTGAGATCATGTTTGCAGATTTCAGAATACACATCGCGAATTTCCGAACATTTAACCACTGTATGTGCATGCTTTTGGGGAGATGGGTTTAGGAAACAGAATTCGAGAAATGCGCAGTTTCAGACAATATGTCGTAGTATTTGAACATTAAGTTAAATGTCCTCTGGTGCTCCATTTTTATTTTGGTGGAGAAATGCTGCAGTTCTCATGGGGTTAATATTATATTATAGTGGTGTTATATTTAACGATATAGTCCCACTGTACGCACTTACAGACTAGCCAGAATACTGTGCTAAATTCATAAAATCACTGGGTAGTTAATTTGAGTAACACAGATGGTGATATGATCTGTTATTCTAACCATGGTTAGAAGAATGAATGGAGTGAAAATATAATCTTTGATGCGTCACACAATAAGAGAAGTAACAGGGGCCCGAGTCTGCCAACTTATCAGTAAGAAATAGCAACCTCTTTATCTGTAAGGCAATTGCTGGCAACCACTCATCACCAAATCTGAGTGAAATTCGTCATCGCATTTATTCACTTTATTAAATAATTAATGCACGTCGGTATATAAGGACACGCCGTTTAAGTTCCTCTGTAAGAGGTATATAATGGAAACCCAACCACACATCAATCTGCTCTGGAAGTCGAATTCCCCATGTGTGTTGTAATGGGTTCACTAATACGAAGTAACGCCCAAATCCCACTTCGTTGTACATGGGCTGCTGTAACTGCTTAATGCAATGCTGTGTTATTGAATGCCATATCGGTAGAATAAGATTTTATACTGTAAATATGAATGTAATAACTGATAAACCGCTGGGGGTGTTTTTTCCAACGTTCGAGAAAGAGAAGCGTGTCTATGACAAGCTGCATATGGAGTCAAATTGCGTTGTGTGTTGAAGTGTTTCCTTCAGCCTTCGACAAAAACACAAAGTGTTGGCATCGGTGGAGGTGGGGGGTGGGGGGTGGGGGGGGGTGTGGGGGGTGGGTGAGGAAGCAGCTTCTTGGCAGAATGCGAACACTAATAAGTCAGACTCCAAAGTCTTACCTACGAGTTCCCAAGAATAAATCAATATGACTAAATCTGATATATGGTAATTCCTACATTGGATCACATGACTCGTTTTGCCTTGGAATCAATCAAGATGAATTGCGCGTCAGCTTACGTTCCCAATTTTTTTTTCTTTCCCCCCTTCGCGGACCCCGACCAGACGCCTTTCGAGTAGAATAGATGGAGCATGTTTAACGCCATCAATCCTGTTAATTCCTACCCGCGACCCCCAAAACAAGACATGACCGAGTTTGAAGACCGGACGAGCTGCACGTCCAATATGTATCTGCCCAGTTGCGCGTACTATGTCTCAGCCGCAGATTTCTCGTCGGTCTCCACGTTCTTACCACAGACTACTTCGTGCCAAATGACATTTCCTTACTCCACTAATTTAGCTCAGGTTCAACCTGTTCGAGAAATGTCCTTCAGAGATTACGGGTTAGAGCATCCAACTAAGTGGCACTACAGGAGCAGCTATGCGCCTTACTGTTCCGCGGAAGAAATCATGCACAGGGACTACGTTCAGCCACCGACCAGGACGGGAATGTTATTTAAAAACGATACCGTCTACGGTCACCGTGGAGGCGCCAACGCAACCTGCAATTTCTACGCCACGGTGGGCAGGAACGGGATACTTCCTCAAGGATTCGATCAATTTTTCGAGACTGCCTATGGGATTTCTGATCCTTCCCACAGTGAACACTTGACCGAAAAGCCTGTGCCTGCGTGCCAGAGTATAACGGCGTCTGATAAACTCTCACCAGACCACGAGAGACAAACTCCGGCGCAAAACCACAACCCCGAATGCCCCGGTCACAGTGCGACAGAGAAAAGCAACGTTTCCAGTAGGTACAGCGATAAGACGGGGTTAGCGTCCAGGCCAACGCTTCGTCTCACCGATTTTATGTGGAATTTTATAAGCAGCCGAGGGGTTTTATATACCCTATAAGATCTGTTTTAAAGTTGTAAAGATCGTTTACGATCGGAAATCATTTTAGGTGGGCTTTTTGAATGCACATCCAATATATAAAAGGAGCAATTGTTTAAATCAGCTGTTTGCATTTTTTTTTTTGGGGGGGGGGGAAATCTTGGGATTTCGAGGGTGTACGTTTTGGGTTGTTTATGCAAAATCTGCCGGTGTTTCATATCGTAATGCAACGCGATCTCGCTTATTTTTTTTTTTTAGCAGTGCCAGTTTGAAAATAAAGTGCTACGTCCACGCGTTGCTGTCATTGCCGGAATTACTAACAAATAATATCCACCTTTACGAAGAAATAATTCTCGCAGATGCGTTGCATTCGCAGCGTTTCCTGCAGCATTTCACGTTTGTTGTCCACAGAGAACCGAACAATTAAATAACACGCTTTTATAGCTATGTGGCGGGTATTAACAACGCTCAATTAATAATCTTCTAACCTTATGTCGCCCTCAGCCCCTCTCCGATCCCGAAAGAAGAGATGCCCCTACACCAAATACCAAATACGCGAACTTGAACGAGAATTTTTCTTCAACGTCTATATAAACAAAGAGAAACGCCTGCAGTTGTCAAGAATGCTGAACCTTACCGATCGACAAGTTAAAATTTGGTTCCAGAATCGAAGGATGAAAGAAAAGAAATTAAGCAGAGATCGGCTGCACTTTTTTACTGGGAACCCTTTATTGTGACTAGACGTAGCTCGTTCGTGATGAAACCTCCGGTCTCCTTACTGCCCTTCCATCGATCAGTACTTATACAATCAGGAACTATCAGTGTAATGAAACAGTCTGTCTCTTCTTCGGTGGAAAAGGGAGCGTACTTACTATGTTTGGAATGGATTCGGGTTCACGGCGACTGATCGTGTAGAAACTTGCAGCATATTTATAAGATAATACCTCAGCATTTCTATTACCCGATTCCTCAGGTTCTTCGGGATTCTGAAGTTTGGCACAGAAAGGAGCAGCAATCTGCTTTTCAATCAATAAAATCAGGGTAATAGGCTGCAGTGTGCTGAAGTGAAGTGAAACTATTGTTCATGTCACAGCGAAGGCTCAATCAGACAATACTATATATTTTTTATTTGTTTCAATCAATGTGTAGCCAAACTGATCTGAGCTATTCAATTTGTATATGCAATGTCATGGAAAGAACAAAATGTATATTTATTATGTTACATTCTCAGTTGTATACATTTTATTTGTTAATTAGAAATTCCCACAGTTGAGATGTCCAATAGTTGCGGTTTGATATACTTTTGATGTTATAATTTGTTGACATTTTATGATTAAAGCATGTGTTGTTTTGTATTTTTCTCAAGTGAATAAAGGCCTTAGATGCTTTCTTATAAATAAACTTTTTTTTTAAAAAAAAGAGAGATTCTTGTGTTTTAACTCACCGAAATAGATATTTATAAACTGCTCCTTTTAATCGTTCATATTGTTCTCAGAAATACAATAAAACCACTAAATTGTCTGAAAATATTGCTACAGAGACAGGCAATGTATAGTTCTCCCTAACTACTTATCTGAGGAAACTTTTGTTCACTGAAATATAAGAATGAATATGGATTCCCTTATCATTTTAATTAATAACATTATGAAATGTATTTGGGGCGCAGATAACCCTACTTTTTTTTGACAATACACATATTAAGTTACTACTATTAATTTATTTTCATATTCATCTTAAAAAAATCTATGTCAAAATTAATTACTGAACCTGTTTTGGTTGATTATTTAAAATTGCTAACAGCTATCTTCATTTAACGCTGAATTAACAACTGCTCACATTATACTGAAAATGTTACTCATTTTATATTGAAAACATAATTCGGCCTGAAGCAGACTTTTCAGTGTTTTATATCCCATCAAATAAGACTTCACTAAACTCCTGCGTTTCACGTCAGTGAAAGAATTGTTGAATTGTCTCCTGTCTGTTCGTGCGGTGTGACAATGTGGGCTGTTTATAAAACCTTGAACTGTCTAGACAACATCATAAAGTCCACTGCAGTAAACAGCTTAATGGCGACTTATTACACCTTCTGGTCACTGAGAAAGACTTCCGCAATATACTCCAAACAAAAGGAAAATGAGGGAAATCAAAGTAAATAAAGAATCGACCGAGGATTTTAACATAGAAGAAAACACCAATGTCAAGGTAACCAGTAAACCAAAACACAATCAATCACAAAGTAAAAATATGATTTTATATGTAAAATCGTATATATTGTTTTCTAAAAAAAAACACCGTTGACAAAAGTAATAAAGTAGGAAGATCGGGATGATACGTAGCAACTTTCTGGCATCACCTCTTGCGGGTACTAAAACATATTTTGTAGGGGAATTCTTATAATGTTGCCTTTGAACTTCTATAATGTCAAGGTCATCACCTTTAACCTTTTTGAAGAAATAGGCGCCTGGTGGCTGTTTGGTTGTTCTTGCAGCTTCCCTCCAAACGTAAAACATAAGATCTGTACATATGTAACATTATGCTGCAGTGCGTATCAATACTGACGCACATAATCAACGTAGGGAATCAACTCGAACATTCACTAACTTCAAACACGTCTTTCAGTGAAAAAAAGAACACGTGTTTACCAATGGTTCTTTTCATCAATACTGTCGAAAGATATTTCTGTGTTACAGCCTTCATCAATAAACTCATTTGCTCTCAGTAAGGACAGACTTTCAATCAATAGTTCAACAAGTTTATGTAGGAAGGATGAGCCCCTTAATGGGAAAAGTTGCCCAGGGTTTGTTTGGTTGTACGTCCACAGACCGCACCAGCGACGCACCGGTGTGGAGGTTTCTATGGAAATGAGAGGGGGTGGGTGGTGGGGGGGGAAAAAAAAAGTAACTCACGGCTCACAAATTGAAGTTTGCAATGTAAATCGGGGTGTTTCCACATTCTCTGGATTCATGGGACGCCGATAATCTGCTAAATACGTCTTCCCCCCCGGTCTGCGTGCACCGCTCTAATTACCAATAACATATCTAATTGGATTAGGCCCGTGTAAGAACCGACAATTATGTGACAATATCTGACAGTGAGGCTCGTAACATTGGAGATGTTGTTTGCCACTGGTTGGTGTAGCGGATGGCCACACGGGGGCGTAATTCAGCTCCAGAGTCCAGCAACTGGATGTGGGTGAAAAGCCTACATGGTAATGGCTTTCAGGGATGAACATGGAGCCAACTGAAACAAGCTAAGAATTACGAATTGTAGACTTTTCCCCGGTGTCTGTCATGTAAGTGGAAGCACCAACCCGGAGTATGGAATTAAAGCAAGTATTAACTAATTAAATTGAGTCCCGAAGACAGCTCATTGCAATCGTAAGTTAATTCAGTTTATTGCTCTGGCGCAAAGAAAAGATTAAGAAGGGCGTTTCTGCCTCATAGTTAGTTACGTGACCACAGTAATGAAAATCAGTTTCTGTTGCCGATGCAAAAGGCAAAATTCGACGTTTTATTTGACGAGGTTCGTCGCATTTGCTTCAGTGCTTTTATTTTTGATTGAATAATTTGTTCAGCAAACAATGAAGCTACACATTGAGGGGCCCGAACCAAAAGGGTTAGACATTTCACAATCAGATCGAAGATTCTTGGAGTAAACCAGATTACTATAATAACGTTTGGCATGAATGGAAGACAATTTGTTTATCGTGCAATACTAAAACTCTAAAGCGTCTTCGTGGGGGAATTAAAAGTAGGTTGAAACGATTATATTAAATGATCAACTTAAAGAAAGCTGCTAAGTATTGTAACCGGAGTACACTGTTTGAACCAGTCTTTTCAAACTATTACACTAAACCTGCTTTTAAACTTCATTCGCCCTACGTTTAGATGCACATAGTTGTCCACTGATTTAACAAACAAGGAAGGCGAGGGAAATGGATTGTGTGTGATATTCAAATAACATTTCAGGTTACTTTTGCATTTAAAAACCGCTGTACTAAAGACAGATAGTGTTTCTAAAGGCAGAAACCTTTATATTTAACTTCGGTTCACAGCATTTTCGGCCGCAAAGAAATTGAAACATTTTGTTATTTTGTGATAAATAAAACGTTCAATATAAATAGTTTCCTTGCTAAGTCTATAATTACTGTATTTTGTCAAGCAGTGTTAAAACAAGGGGCCATTGACAGCAAACGTGTACAAACCATACCAGGGGAATAATAAAAAGGGTACAAACATTTAGACGCGATTAACATACCACATTTTCGGTTCTACTTTGCGAGAAACAGTTTTTCTCGGGTTTGTAGTGATGTATTCTTTACGTAGAGATTTTCCTAACCTTGTATGAAATCACATTACTATTGGATAGTTGAAAGCGACGGATCACGGTAAATGCCAACATGGCACTATCTGTAACGAAATAGTACTGGTGTATTAATCGCTTATGTTGTTTTAAAATTCCTATTCACATCACACGAGGTGGGTGTGTAAAAAGCAGAAATTCGCTTCATTTTTATCATAGTGAGCTTAAGTAGTTAATCGATTTAGTATCTTCCATTCCACCTAATTCGGACACGTTTTCTCTTTGTATCATATACTTTCCAAAATTGGGTGTCTGTTTGCTTTTAGAGAATATCAGCTTTATTTATTTTAAATGTCCTGTAAGTTTTTTTTTTAACCGCGTAGTTATTTTACAAGCTCGTGGGAAAAAAACATGTTTGTGAATTGTACGGAAAATACACTTTACAAGTAATAATTTTAAAAAGGTAAATAATTGCAGACCTCTCTATCATCGGGTTGCATGTGATGGCTCACCGGCATTAAATAGTGTGTGCCATCAGCAAAGATTAAAACAAGGGCCTTAATGTGGTAAGGAGTTAAATGATTTAAATTTGCTGGAACTGTTCTCAGTTAATTGCAATTTCGCAATGGTCCACAATAAAACAGTGACAATCCACAATGGTAGTGTACCATTTACGACCATTTACTATTCGCTTACAATTTAACCGAACAACTTCCACTGACCGAAACTATTCACAGTGGTACAAGTCAAGAGCAAAGATTCGTTAGAAACAACCTTTTCACAAATGTAGCTTCACTCAAGTCTTTTGCGCCTTCTACCGGATGTTTACAAAACACACTTTTCAGACAGGAAGAGCTATTTTCATATATATATATATATCTATAATATATAATATATACGTCGCACGACCATCCGTTAAACGATGAAGAGTAACGCAAGAACCGTTGCTAACCTTTTTTCTCATAAGTTAGCAGTCTTTAATTTCCACGCGTGCAAAAGAAAAATGTCTTTAAAAGCTTCAAGGTGAAAGTGAAGGATACGAGTAGTTGGCGGTTTCACGGTCACAAGTCGATAACCAGTTTAGACTGATGGCAAGAGTCCAGCAACCAGAGCGATTACCAGCCAGGCAAATTCAGGGCGGGGTGTAGTAGTTTGGCAGCCATACCGTGACGTTTCAGTGATTTAACACTGTACAATGAAACAATAATTGTCGGGTGTTTTTTTTTTGGAACTTGTCCTTTTATTTTGTCCAACCCCCTGGGTGTGGGCACCTCGGTTTATGTTGAAGATATCTCTGCACGTGTCGTGCCGCTAACCTCCCTGCAACGTTTCCCGTTGCAATCCAGTGTTCATTAAGCTGTATTTATGCATAAAAATGGTGAGAGAGAATCGTATCCCGCGTTTGCGATTTAAGTCTTACGAGATTTTAATTAAGCGGTATCAATAGAACTAATGTAGGTAGCACGACATGTAACACTGCTCTCATAAAGAGCCTATAACCGCGTTATTGAAGAATAAAGCATCAATTGGAGACTAATCCGTCAGCCTACTTAGTTCTTATTGTTAATGTACGTTTTCGCTGCTGAAATTTGCCCCAGTGCCAATTGAGCTGCCCCTAAAGATGACTTTGGCTGATAATACAGTCTTTTATTCTCTATACCAGGGCACTTTACACTCCAAAGTCTACGCAACAGTTAAGTCTGGTGTGGCTGTCGTCGTAACATTTTATGAGTTTTTTTTGTTTTACCAGAAACCTGATAATACAGGTTCATGGACTTAATTTTTTTAATGTAAGCTTTTTGAAATAGACAATTATAATATGTCGTACAGAATACAAATTCAGTTATTTTGCTTGTGTGATGCGGTAGTTATCAGACGACGCTATCTGAATAAATGTCTAGTAAATACATTATTCAGACCTTTATTGTTTTAATGTGCGTTGTGATACAATCAACCAGCTTAGAGATACAAGTGATCGTGCTCCAGTATAAACACCGAGTAGTTTAGACGAGAAAATACAATGATAAGGTGCTATTTAACAAGTTTTCTGCATAAGACGCTGCAGTATAAGGCGCTACAACTAAAAAAGCAAGCATAGAAGTAAATGTAACCTTCGCTATGTCATCATACATTATGCTGCGGTACATAATTGCTATATTTAATGTAGCAGATATAACGCAAGGCCAAATGAATGGCACCGATCAATAGTCAACAAAAATCCCATCCTCTTAGGAGGGCACTATCTTACATTTGCTGAAAAGTAAATACTTCAACGCCGAGACACTATGTTTTGCTATCCGCTGCCAATTCTAAGATCTAGACGTGTTATCCTTTGAAGGCTATGTAATTGAGTAATAGAATTTATTTACAGATAGCTATTTGGCATTGCGTGGGCCATAAGACAATGGGGGATCTCTCGTTCAAGGCTGCAAAAATCTGTTGTTTGGAAGCAGTGCAGCGACATTTCACTGCAGTTCTGCCACAGTCACCACTATTTGAATATTTGTTGCTTTCAAGCAAAGGCACAGCGGTTTGATATTGTTGACAATGAATCTTAATGTAGTTTATGATATGGGGAGGCGTTGTGCAATAAAAACACACCGTTGGCTCTCGTTCAACATTTCATTGCTTATATATGTGACCTAGGGAATGGGCTATTGCCTGCAAGAGTCATTTACACGCCTTATTATTCCACATATACCCATGCTAACTATATATGTTTAATTAATGGTACTCTTTGTTAACAATAAAATTGCATTATTGGATTTTATTTTAATCACAACAATTTATTTTATTGTCATATAAAAGTGCATGAATATTTATGCTATGTAGACTTTTAGGTTTGCGGACTTAGTAGTAAATGATTGTACACAAAGGAACTAAATAAAAATGGCATGACAAATGCATAGTATTTGAACCGAATATCTTTCTACTTAAAAACAGGCACGGGTATACGTGTATACAGGATGCAACATGCCAGGAAGAATATCACTTTATTATTTGTACCTACTACCATTATTCTTTCGTGGAAGATCAATTTTGCATTACAGCAAATGCAAAATAAATTGTAATAAAGGACGCACTTTGAATAAATTAGCATGACGGCGCCGATTGGGTCCTTTCTTTATTTATTTTACTCACCCCTTTTCGGTGATTATAGTGTTCACAAATAGGCATTTTCACAAGGAGGAGGGAGAAAGTTTCAAAATCTTCAGAGACAGAACTAACATCTTCCCGGAAACATTATGGCTGTGTGTTGCAGCAATGTGACGATTAAGAAATACATTGGCAAACAAACCACCCATGGCATAAATAATCTACGTTTTATAGCAATATAATGTATGGATTGTCATACATTCCTATTCAGAAGTTGCGCTGTTTGACAATTGCTGATCAGTAAACATTAAATATATGTATAATATATATATATTAAACCCAAGAGCATTGCAAGGATAAAACTCCCACAAATAATGTGTTCCAAAATCAGAGCAATACAATGCATGCAAACGACTAAACCGGTTCAGTATGGCGCCTTATAAATAAGAGTGATTTGAGCAATTGTTTCAATGATCCAGAATTTTAAAAAAGAAAATTAGATATTTCTTCAAGGAAAAAAAATCCGTTATTCTAAAATGATTTTGAGCATTATTATGTAGCGTCGCGTTAGAAAAAGAGGAGATACAAAGAAATTAGGCCGCCCGCAGCCTTGACCCTGACAATGCTGCTTTCTCAACTGTTCTCTTTAAGTGGAAAATCTCGGTTTGTGTGGAAGGAAAAGTACTTTTGCGTCAAAGTCGTAAATCGTGCTTTTTTTTTTTACCCCCCCCCCCCCCCATGACCGTAGTTTGCAAAAACACTGATAATCTCTTTCTCGATAAATGGCAGCATTTGAAGTTTTTTTCATCCGGTAATGGGAAAGTTCGGAGAAGCTTTGAGGAATGGCGGCCCAACAAGAATCAGTGTGAAACGCTCAACACAAGGAGCGCGATTACAACCACCAGACAGAGGGACATGCTTTAAAGTCACTGTTTTCTAAGCGCACCGTTCAAAAAAAATAGCTTCCCGTCTGTTTGGCAGAATCTTGTTATTGATTATCAGCGACCAAACCACAGCAGGCAGATGTGTTGGGGTTTAACATTAAGAAACAGTTTTCAGCGTTAGGCAACACGAGTGAGTGAATGGTTTGTTAAAAGCAACATTTACGAATTAACGGTGGCCAGAATCGCAAGTGGCACTCGGCAGTCTCTCGGATTGATTTCGAAAGGGATTTCGGTGCAAATACGCCAATGTAAAAAAAAAAAATGCAGTATTCAGAAATGTGGATAGCAATGTTATACACCAAATATTATTTTCAACGATTTCTGTAATGGAAAGAAGCGACATCGGCATTCATCGCACACGGTGGGAGGGAATGGATGTGATGTCAATAATTCAATATGTGAACTCTATTATGGGCTCTCATAATAATCAATCTTATATTTTACGAAGATATGATTGATTTTGTAATAAAATGCTTTTACATATTTGCAGCTGTAACATAGAATATAATTCATTTAGTTCCATAAGAGGAAGAAAATTACCGAGAAGAGCTATGAATACCGATGACGGAAACTCTCCCGATAGTTACAAATCACAATACCCTACTTTTGTGTCCTGACCTCAGACTCGACAAATTACTCAATACAAGTTGAGTAAAGAAATGTAAATCCGCTGTTACCTTTACGGTTTGCGTGTCCAAATCCACTAGGATCTTCGCCAACATAACTCAGCTATTTTATGCGGCTTTTTGTACCAAGCTGTGATCAAAGTTTTTTTTCTAGAAAGTTGCAGTACTAATACAATGCAACCTGATTTTGATTCCATTCACTCGAGTGATAGATGTTGTTTTGCCTAAATAAAACAAAATGGAATGGCTTAGTTTGGTCTAAATTGCAAACACGTAATTTGTAGACAATACACAAACAGTTTGTGGCCACTGCATTGCAACGGATTTTCCTAAACAACAGAGGTCTCAGACCTTAAACCTGAGCTCCATTAGTTTCATTCTACTAATGCGGGCTGTTAAATCAACAGCTATGTTGAAAACCTTCTATCGGTCTTACTTCATCTGGTTTACCTTCGATCAATGTACTCTCAATTTTGACTCTCAAACGCAATACGCATCCGATGCTAATTATTTTTCTATTGGTGATTAGAACGAGATTATGCGGGGGGTGGGGGTTTGCGGTGGGGAGGGGGTGGTGGTGGGGGGGGGGGGGGGGGGGGGAGTATGCGTGCTCTGAATGGTTTTAGCCGGAATCTCTGTGGGGATGGCAGAGTGCTGGAGCAAGGATCAGTTTCCAATTGGCATTGTAGATGTCGCTGTTGCCCGCAGTTGAGTTGGATTTCAGCTCCTTGCGGATCATGTGATATGAGGGAGGCAGCGCCTCAAGGCCACTTTCAAATTCCATTGGCTTAGTTGTCATGTGGTTGTGCAGAGGAATCCACAATTACACGGGGAATGTTTTGCTAGAGATGTCACCATACAAAGGACATCTTCTCCCTTCTTCAAATTACTCCTCAAAATGTCTTGCCCCAACAGCTCTCCCGCTACTAACTCGTTTTTAGTAGATTCTCTGATAAGTGCGTGTAGAGGCGATAATTTCTATTCAAACAGCCCCATGTACATGCAATCGAGCACAGATATGGGAACTTACGGAATGCAGACCTGTGGACTGCTCCCGACAATGACTAAACGAGGAGAGATTTGTCACCCAAATATGACTATGAGTGTTCATCCGTATTTATCTCAGGTAGATGGCTGGGCTGACCCTTCGAGACCATGCCGAATTGAGCAACCTGTTACTCCGCAGATGCCCACGTGTTCTTTCCCTGCTAGCGTGAAGGAAGAAAGTACTTGCTGCATGTATAATTCTGATAAACGAGCTAAAGTCACTTCTTCAGAAATTCCCGGTTATCACAGGCTGATCCCTGAGACCTGCTCTATTGATAATCCTGAGATTCCCATCCCTGGATATTTCAGACTTTGCCAAGCTTACCCGGTGGAGAAAAACCTGGACTATGGCAATGTTGCAGATATCAGTTCAAATGTGGTGCCGCAGTCGGCCCTGGGGTTTGTCAGCAAACCTCAGGTGGCCAGCCAGTCTGCAGTGGACAGGAAAATAACTGAGAAGCCAAACGCACAGGATTCCACCAAAGGAAAACCTCTGAAAAGTCCTGAGCCAAAGCTCAGTTCACTGGAGGCCAGTGCGGCTGCTGAAGGAGTCGCTTCAGACTCAGAAGTGTCGGACAAAGAGACTAAAGGTGAGTATTCATAATATCCAATTCCGCATTTAAATAATTACTTTATTACTCCATCTGAACCTGGTTGCAAAGTTTTACATTTAAACGTATTAATTCGAATACTTACGGGTAAGAAAGTTCATACAGCATTGCGCAAAGTAGCACAGCTTCCTTTCATTATAAGAACTCCCAGTTGTTCGGAAATTTGCTCAGTAATGCCATGACATCGTTAATGACATAGTAAATGCCAGTAAACCATTGACAGATGTCAGCTAAACATTGATAGTTTCATCAGCGTTAGAGCGTGCCAAATAATACGAAACGTATTACTGTGTATAGACATTTCAGTACCATGCATGTACTATATATTACACATATAAATTATGTATTTAAGAAAGTGGCGGAGACTCAGTATTATCGGTACCATAGGTGTTGCTTGTATTTTGGATAGTAAATGCCTAGTATTTTTGCTGATTCGGAAATAACAGAGTGGGAGAGGCCCGGGCGCTGTAATTATTGTCGTTTTCACAGAAATAATTTATGTTTCATATCTGAACACATATAAAAAGTGATAAAATGTCCTTTCTAAGACGATGAAGTATTACATGTAATACGTATAATCATATATTGCAATTAAGCTGTGTCATAAAAGACAGCGATCATAAGTTTAATGCTCTTAAGATTTACCTCTAGAATTATTCTGAACGCACTTTGCTTTGCTTTCGATACATTTCGATTCGAAGCTCTGAAGTGACCTGAGGCATAAACACTGTTTTTATTTCAACCCCAAACTTCACATTCCGTTTACAAATAAAACATGATTACAAGCGATTAATTGAGAATCAGTACTTTTTAAGTTTATTCATATTCTACTCTTACACTACATTTGACATAATTCACAAGGAAATGATTCCCGATATTTAGAAAACAGTGAAACAATATAATAGTCAATATCTCACACCTTCAAGTTCAGTTCTTCTTCAATTTATCAAATGCTTGCATCTTGCTATTCAGCCATCTTGTATTTCTATTTGTTGCGAATACTGTATTTGCCAAGAATTTCAATACATTAAATAACATGCAATCTGCTTTCAACTTTAGTTGGCTATCTTGCGATTAAAGCAATTGAAACTAGGTTTACCGTGTGTCACACAAATGATTGCTTACATTTGATTTCTTATTGATAGAGGATACCACGACTAAGGCTGCGACGGGCAATTGGCTAACGGCAAAGACTGGAAGAAAGAAGAGATGTCCTTACACAAAATACCAAACACTGGAATTGGAGAAGGAATTTTTATTCAATATGTATCTGACTCGTGAGCGCCGTCTAGAGATAAGTAAGAGCGTCAATCTGACCGACCGACAAGTGAAGATCTGGTTTCAAAACCGGAGAATGAAACTGAAGAAAATGAGCAGAGAAAACCGAATCCGAGAACTGACCGCCAACCTGACCTTTTCGTGAGCCAATCAAATGTTTTGGGGAACGGAATACAACGCGTTTAGTGCTGCAGTGGTTTACCGGAGACTGTGGAAATCGTTATGCATTAGACCCAGTCTGGGTTACAGTACTGCCCATTACTTTGATAATGTCTCTCTTTCAATGTTGTCTGAAAACACAGTAGCACGTTTACCTTATCAAGAATGTTGCTTTTTTTAAAAAAAAACTGTCTTATTTAACACAGGGTTAATTATTTACTTTAATTTAGTCAGTAGGTTTTAAGTTATTCGTGCAATTTTTTTTTTTGGGGGGGGAAAGAGTTGACTGTACACAATGCTAGAAATTCTCATTTAGCAAAATTATGATTCGTCAAAAAGAACATTTATCTGGTAATTACAGATCAGATAGACGTCCCACTGCTAATGTGAACAATTAACAGAAGCGCATCTTTTTAATTGTTAAATACAGAGCTACACCTTTTAAAAAAATCCCTTATACAATTATAGCGGTCAGATCATTAGGTTTGTGAAGGTACATTTCTGGAGTATGTGATGGAATAGCGATGCTAAATTTCATGTGTATTTATGTGCATGTGTCTGTTGCACGAATATATAATAAATCCTAAATTATATTTCAATTTCTTCAAGCCGTTTTACAACTTGAGAAATGCGAGCTAATAGCCATAAGCGCGTTGTTTTATTTCCTAAATTATCTGTGCGCAATGCAGTCAAAATGATTTAACAGTAGATAAATTCAAGCTTTTGAAGACAATTCATGAATGACGAATAGATGAAATGTAACAGTTTGGGCTGAAAGATTAATTCGATTTGCTTCTCCAACACTTCTGAACAATACCTCGCGCCTTTGGGCGTACCCAGTGACAAGGCATTAAAGAGACAGCGAAGTTTCATCAAAAGCAGTTGATTTTTTTTAATTAAACCAAACCTGCAGACATTTAGCCTGAAACGATGCTGCCATCCTCGCTTGGAACAGGGAATCCAAACTGTAAATTCCCACAGCTATTTATTAAATTATTTATTGCCACGGAATGGTCCTGGCTGTATAAAATAAGAGCATAACCTTTTGGCTCAATTATACCCGGCTAGGTCATAATTTTTCAGCTTTGTTTGGGAGATACACTGGGGATCGATCTTCTTCGCCTCCTCAGCGCAGATAAGAGGATTCATAAAATATTCTGGATTTTTTTTTTTACTTTTTTTTCACAGTATAAAAAAAACAATGACTGTGGTATCTAAAATAAGGATTCGAATGTGTAAAATTAAAACGGTGATTATGCCCTATAAAGTAGCCACGGATAGTAAACCCAGCTCGCTGCCACGGCTAAAACAGTTTTAAAGTAACGTACTTAGATTATTTCTGCATTTAGGATTGATGTTTTAACCGCAACTCCAAACCACTTTTAGTATTCAGTACTTGAAGGTACTCGACATCTGTGACACATCGGAAGACTGTCGTCTTCTAATGTGTTCAGCGTAAATAGCAATTACTATTGCCCCCATACTTATGATCCGGTATGAGGCAAATGCAATAGCATATTTACCATCATATCCAATGTGTTTCACAAATTCCGGTTCTATTCAGGGTCAAACCTAATGTGTTCAGTGACCGTTTCTTTAAAGGAGTGTCCGGCTGTCCCTTGTAAATGTCAGCCAGACTAATAAAAAGGAATCATTTTAGTAACGCAATTAGGTCATTCTGCACGAATATTTTTAGCTCACAAGGTGACCGGTTTTGCATAGTTTTGTGATTTTTAAAAAATAAAAGAGCATTAATTAATGCGAGATTTTTCAATGGGAATCTAGTGACACACAAAAAAACAAATTGAACCATTGCACGGGCAGTGTGTATAGAAGGAGGCCACCAGATAACGGTACAGCTCAGTAAGTCCTTTTAATGTGGAAGATAATCAATCCAGTGAATATTCGAATTCACCGTGTTTAACATATATATTTATAAACGCATATTATTGAAAAAAAATCCCAAGAAAACCCAATTCGTTGTCTTGGAATTCCGAAGCAGAATCGAAGTAAAGAAAATAAAGCGTAGCTCAGATATATTTAAACAAAATCATTAAACATCCAAATATAAGATGATCCATATTATGACATTTCCGGATGCTTTAACCTTAGTTATTAATATCGTTCAACGGAATTCTAGCACCAGAAAATTACAAATGTCATCAGTTGAATAAGGGATTATGTCATATAAATTAGCACGGAAGTTGTATTCCAAGTCTGTCGTGTTTATATTGGTAGTTTTGAGAAAGATAGTATTATATATATTAGATAATGAAAGTATATAATATCCTTGCGTATTCAGAAAAAAAAACATGGTGATTCAAGCTAAATAAAACTCAGCAAATTGAGTCGAAGAGTGAATTATAGACAATCTTAGTTTTAGACTGTACTAAACTGTGTGGACCGAAGCTTTGCGGGACATGTTTAGCCCAACATTTGTTCCAAAATAAATTCCAAGTAAATTCTATTTCATATTGAATAAAACGTGATTTTGCTCGGTTGAGTCTTAACAAAAAATCAGAAACATACAATTAGGCTTCAAGGGCTTTACCAAAATTCTTTTTTGAACTGTAAATTGATCAGTCTGGGTTCAACTTCTAAAAAAAATCTTTAACCACATATGGAAATGTGTTGGATTTATTTTGCTAACAGTTAGTAAAACTGGGCCGTTTTAGTTTAAATATATTCATTGAATACATTTTTAATTACGTTATTCTGCTTGTGTGATTCGACATATACAAAACTTTTGATGTTTTCCCCAGTGTTGATTACATAGTAGAAACCTTCCAATGGAGTATGGAGGTCAAATTCCTCTGGTCGGTAACTTTATAGATCAGTGAAAATGTACAGCCATTGATTTGCAATTATCGACTTTCACAGTATCAGTATTTCTTTTCAGTTGGTTAAAGGTTTCATATCAACATTAGCATTGCTGTTATAGTCTGCATTGTGTCTTCTTGGAAAAGAAAGGTTTAGCTTTGTATATTAATGCGCTGCAAAATGGCAGCAAATGTGACCAGCATAATCGGGGGATGTTCCATGTGTTGATACTGTAAACTTTAAGAACGTGGTCTTTTAAATAGAATGAAATTTGATATTTTTAAAAAAAACCTTTCAAAGACAAAACATGTATTCCTCAATCCGCGCGTTTCACTGTGTATAGAACCCGCATCCAGGATGTATCGTTCAATAACGCACTTAACCACCAAAAAAAAAATCTTTCTGTGAAATAACACCGAACACAAATGAACAAAACCTGACGCTTTAAGAAACATGGCCGATCAAACTCATGCTCAATGTAAAGCGTTCGTGAACTTGTTCGTTGTCTAATCCACCTACGATCAGTTAAAGCATTTGTGATCTTAAATATAGCGGAAAGTGAAAGTAAGTTGGTAACATACGAACATGTTTGGGTGTTTAATGGTTAAATATTGTTCAATAAATTGCCTTTAATGCACACAATGCTGCTATGTGAGGCAATGGTATATAACGTTACATAATAGAGGGAAATTAATCTGAATGCTTTTTGACGGGTCTTTGATCCGGCTCAGTTGATCTTAGATTCTGCCATTTCCCCTTGAATCAAACAACTAGCTTTTCATTTTATAAACAGTAAATCAGAGGTAATAATCCCTCTACCACGAGGGTAGTAGAGAGAGGGGACAGAGAGTGGGACAAATTTTAGCAATTTTAGTTTAAATTAAGTTTCTGCTATGGAACGGCCATGTACTCGATCCAGTTATCCTCAATACCTCGTCAGGGTGAATGCCAAGATGATTGTGTCGGACTTGACCATTCAAAAGGAAAGAAAATCAGTTTATTTATTTATTTTTTTGGGGGTGTGGGAGGGGGAGAGGGGAAGGGTAAATCAATCCAATAAAAGACTGAATTGATGAATACAGTTCAGACAACGTAACCTAACTTCTCCCCTTCACAACGAACGAAGTTTGCCTCTCTGATCTTTGTCCTGGACAGAGGATAAGACTGAACTAACTGAACGTGTTATCTGAAGGAACACTCAGTCTCTGCAGCTTTTTTGATGCCTTTCATGTGAGGGGTGGGGGGGTTGGGGGGGGGGGGGGTGGGGGGGGGGGGGGGGTGGGTGAGCGTGGAAAACATTCACAGTCTGCACGACTTGCATTCAAAGACTTCTCTGCAATTCCCCCCATTGTTTACGGAAGCTATAGGACTGAAATGTTCCACTCGAGCTGATGGAGCATTTACATTCTGAGCAGCGACTGAGGTCTCCTCTCTTGTACACACAATGGTACACTCAAGTCTCGCGAAAGCCTTGGTACGAAAAAAAAACAAATTTGTTTTCACATGGAGAGAGTACTTGTAGCTTTGTGGGAACCTTTAGTTGGTTAGACCTGCTTTACTACGCTAAAAGAGTCCCTGTTTTATTAAAGACACATTAATGTAGAATCAAATGCACCTCATAAAATTTTTATTGATAGACATAAAAACATTTATGGTGGCTTCTGAGTACAGGCTATAAAGCGGTGAGGAACACTTTGCTCCGAAATGTGGTTATATTTGAAACAAATTATAATATTAGGCGACCATTTAAAAGGGGTGAAATAAAATCGGTACAGACCTGCATTCAAGGTATAAAAAAACGCTTACCCCATCGATCATTTTATATCACATTGTTTTACTCTCCTTTACATTTCTATTTTTTTTCTAAGCAGTGGCACACAGTACAGAAACACTAACATACCTCGAAGGTGTTTTCTTGATGCTTTATTACGCTAAACTAACAGATATTCGCTCTTGACATAGATCATGGACTACGCACTGCTGATTATGAAACGAGTGACAGGCATTAATTGGTCTACGGGAGAAAAATAGTCCCCCCGTGCTTCTCCACAACCTTATTTTTAACTGCACTTTGGAGAGGTTGCAAATCTGGCTGCTGCAGATTATTTTTTTATTCCCTCCCCCCAACCCCCACCCCCCTCCCCCCACCCCTCTCCCTGCTCCATGCACCCCCTCCTCCCCTCCCCCTCTACCCTCCTCCTCCCCCCCCTAAACCAACCGACTTTATTGAGATGAGTTTTGCCCATTGGTAATCTGTTTCCTAATTCATATAACGCGGGCCTCGCACCATTTTTGGTTACATTGATGAGCGGATTGATTTACTCGGTGTATTGGTAAATACAATCACGTGAAGCCCACAACCAATAGCCGCCGCTGCGGTCGGCAAAATACTATGATTGTTCTGAGGGAAGGTATCAGAGATACACTTTCCAGTGTAACCTTTTCTATGAATGCGAGAGTACCTAAAATGTCGACCGGTGGCACTATAGGCAGCTATTATGTGGACTCCCTGATAGGACAGGAAGCCGAGGAGCTGTACGCCACCAGATACGCTCAAGGGACGCACAACCCGGCTTCAAGGCCATCAGGTGTAGCGGACAGTTCGGATTTCTCTTCCTGCAGCTTTGCCCCCAAATCGGCGGTCTTTTCCTCCTCTTGGGCTCCTGTCCATCCGCAATCCTCCGCCGCAGTTGCGGGCATCTATCATCCTTATATGCATCAATCGCACCTTGCAACCTCGGACTCCAGATACGTGCGCTCCTGGTTGGATCCGATCTCGGCTCCCGTCCCCTTCTCCGGATTCCACTCCAACGGGCGGCACTACGGGATCAAGCCGGAAACTTTGTCAACCAAGAGGACTGAATGTTCTTCGTACGAGCTGCAAGCCCTGAGCCTACCGGAATTTACGTGCGGGTCGTATTCAGAGAGCAGGGACAAACTCTCCAAGGAGCTCTGCTGCACCAGCTCCGAGATTACGAGCAACAGTGAGCCCAAGGAGGAGAAACAACAGCAACTTGACCCAAGTAAGTACAAAAAAATTGCAGCTTGATTTACAACCCAAACCTGGAGCCCCGAGTGTGCAAAGCTGATGGTTTTACAAACCTATAAAAATGTCTAGACGCCTACCCAAGTCTGAGGAGCTACAGCCAGCTGTAAAGCGGTGATATTGTTTGCACAGAACTAACATTTCACACACAAAGTTGGTTCTGATCAAATTGCGAAGCGTCGTCGCAATGCATCTTTACGTGAATCTTTAAAACCCCATTCGATGCGGAAAGCAAAGCAATGTTTCGCCGCTTAAACTTCTTGTAACTGCATTTAACCTTCTCCGGTGTCTTTGTTTTTATTCTCTTTCAATGGCATCTCTCTCTCTTCAGAATTGGTCCGAATGCAACCACTGCTAACTAACTGCTTCTGTTGATTCCTGTGTGAAGCTGACGTGAATTTGACGAGTGCTGATTTGAAAAGGAATATTGCAGCTTTGGAATATTTTATTGGCAGATGAGAATTTTTTGACAAACGGTGGACTTCCAGTGGGAGGGGGGGGGGGGGACACACAGAAATCCAGTTAATTAATATGCCTTTTTTCAATTCCTTTCCAGATAACCCTTCAGCAAATTGGATCCACGCTCGCTCCACCAGGAAGAAACGCTGTCCCTACACCAAATACCAGACGCTCGAATTGGAAAAGGAGTTTTTATTTAACATGTACCTTACCAGGGACCGGCGTTATGAAGTTGCTAGAATCTTGAATCTTACCGAGCGCCAGGTAAAGATTTGGTTTCAAAACAGAAGGATGAAAATGAAAAAGATGAGCAAGGAGCGAAATAACAAAACGCCTTAGGGATTGATCGTGCGCGTGTGTCGTGGTGGTTTTTCCGAAAAAAAATCTTACAAAGCAGACCGTGCGAATGTGTTTATCTATCTAGTGGAGGTTGGCCTAGTCAGAAACAAAGCACGGTCTATATGTTTCCCAGTGTTGTACTGTTCCAGAGCAATTCTGTATTTAAGTAACTGCCTTCTAGAGACTATTCCCTGATTTGCTGCTGTTGGGCAACATTAAACCGAATCTAAATTGATGTCAGCAAGTCGGTCTTATCACGTTAAAACTTTGACGAAGTTAATAAAGTGTACTTGTTTTATATATAGAGGTAAAACCTTGCCCATGTGTGACATTTTGTTTAGTCGTGCAACTTGTATTGTCGTTGACTAATGTTTCTGCCTGTAGTGTATTCTTTAGATACCATAAACACATGGAAATGTTACCATTTTTGTACCCCATTTTTTGTCGTTTTATTCCATTTTTATTCATTTTATTCGGTGTCGAATCCAACACAACTGCCAAGGGCTTAATATCAGGGCAGTTATTAGCCAACAGAATGACAGATACCACTGTGGTGACAAAGAGAGTCAGCCCCAATACAATATTTATTTTATCATACTCCAAGCAAAATTAAAGAGCTTCATACAATTTTGACGAGAACATATATTTGTCGAATACAATAAGTCTTCATAAAAACACTGACATTTCGACCGGGTGGCACAGGTACATGGAAACAGATTTAATTCTGGAATGTTCGAAACTGTTTTGATGCATCTTTCTTTTTCGTGAGTTTGGGGCAGTGTAAAACAAGTATATTTAGTAATTGTGAAGTGGATAAAACATAGTTTAACGTCGTGCTCTTTTCGCTGATTCGAATAATGTTCTGAAGAGGCGATTTACTTGGACTATTATATAAGTCCAAAATGATGTAATTAATGTATTTTTAGATGCAAAAAAAAAGCTAACGTCACAGTAGTTTTGGACTTACTCACCAACTGCTCCATGGTATTTAACAACCACCACAGCCGTAACTGTAAAACTTATTCTATGCTGTAAAACACAAAATACTATAATTAAAACCAGAAGATGCCACTCATGTACCAGCCCATATATATATTGTGTACGTCACTTTTGCTCGTTGTGATACCAACAATAAAAAGTTCATAAACAATTCCGTTTTTGTGCTACTGTAACGGTCGTTTAAGGATTCAGTAAACGCAGTTTGAGTTCAATTAAACACCCTTTTAGCGAGAGTTACAAAAGCTGTATGTTACGGATAAAACGCAGAGGCGGTATTAGCTTCTGCTTTGCATTTGGTTGGTGAAAGGATCACAGAAACTCTAAGGCAGATAACAACAGGAGATGTATGGAAATTCGTTCAGTTAACGGATCAACACTTTATTTCAGCATGGAAATTAATTGATTATAATTATTATAATAGTATAATGATTCAAGGATGTTAATTGACGCCTATGGACGGGATTTCAGATGTAAGATGATGTTTCACAGTTAATATCGATCCAGCAACTACATTATTAATCACGATTTTAAATAAAATGTTTTGGTTAAACACCAAAAGGAGTTAACTTCAGCCCCAAAACAATTGAAGTTATCCTCCTTATAAGTAGGCCTATGTGGGCACTGTGTTATAAGGCGGTGTGTTTTTTTTCCTCTCAAGCTTTGACTATTATTTTACTATTCACGCTATTTACCAATATCCGACTAAATGACACACTGCAATGATTCCCAGCTGCAAATGTGTTTAGTCGACTCACCACAGTCATACACTCACGGTTAAAAGTATTTGCACAGGAGCTATAAAGCACTGAGTACAGATTGGTGGTTGCCTTGCACATAATTGACCATATAGCACACAAGCGACTGCATGTTATTTCACATGACTATCACGTTTGCCACCTCAGATTGAAGACAATGCTATGCAGTCGTAAAACTAAAACTTCTTGCATCTTCACTAAAGAAGTTCCAGTAAAACTTTAAAGTGTTCAGAAGGTGTTGAATTGCAACGCCATCTATTGTCACAATTCCATAAATACTACTTTAAAACAGGAAGGAACGGGGTACAATAAACCCCCACAACTGGCTAGACGTCTGACCTTAATGGCTTTATGGTTTTCTCCGTGCAATTACGGGCTTCTTTGAAACCAGCTAATTCACATGTTATTGTCTGTTGGTGACAAACAAAATTGCAGACACTGGTTAAAGCAGAGAAGACAATTAATTCTGCTCTTGTCACTGGAATTCAAGCAATCGACTCAAAGAGTTATCTCTTCCTGAGCACATTTATGCATACATACACATATATGTACTTACTCATAATTTCATACAACGCATTTTTATGCAAAGTAGATTAATATAACCATCATTCAATAATAATCTGCGATAGTTGGTTTTATTGATGGATTAAAACGACATATGATGTGAAGCAATTGACGCAAACTATAAAACATGAACGGAACTATTCAGGTCTGATGAAAGGTAATATTTAAAATGTTAACCTATTTTTGACTTTCAGGTGCAGATCAACCTGTTGTGGATTTCCGGAAATTTCTGTCTTATTTCTTATTTATTTCGGAAATTTCTGTCTTGGCAAGGTTTTTGTTTAGAATACTAGCTGAAAGATGCGTGAAGCTACTCCAAAGATTACTGTGACACCAGGAATAAATAGCTTTACAAATATAATCGCATGTTGCTATCCAGCAATTAAAAAGACTCGGCAAATGGAGAGCACGAATGATATAAAACTGTCAAAACACTTAGTTTGTTTCCCTCTATCTTTGTCTGTGTTTCTTTCTTCGCACAAAGAGGTGAGCAGAACAAACCGTGTTAGTATATTCAATTGTGCTATAAATTCTCATACTATCTTGGTTTAGTAAGTTGATTTTCTCCACCAAATCCAAGTAAACTAGTGTACGGATGTGCAGTGTATCCCATCAATCTTATACTTATCTTCATCGACAATTATTTCACATAATATATATTGACATTCTGCTGCGTTTGGTCAATGGTTCTGCCATGTTTCTGTACAAACCTGGACTCAAAACAGTCCATGTTCTGGACAGACAATAGTACACAGCACTGTCCACTGGAGGGAGCTGTCGCTCCATTATAACCAAGTTGTTCACCGCATGAAACCATGGAATCATTACAGCAAAATGGTTAAAACTAAACCAGAAAAGTGCAAAGCTAAATTTAGAGAATGTGGAATAATAACTGACGCGCTTATTCCTAAACATGCGATCAAAGAAACAGCAAGGAATTTGCGTTCCAGTTGTAGACTCGCTCACGACCCCCCAAAAAATGTGAAAATCAGACACGTTTGCAAAATGCTGATTTGCAAGCAAAGAAAAACTTCCACGCAGCCTATTTTAAATGGATTTTAAAACAATTCGACAGCACAAGCTACGGTTTCGCAGGCTTGTCGAAATAAATGGGGCAGGTTTTTTTTCAAACAATTCACACATGTAATAGTTTAACTTCATTGTAAAGGCTACATTTAAAAAAAAACTCCATTTTGTTGCACACTTGTGTATTTTTTAAAAAAACTTTTTTTCTAAAATGGATAATGCGGCGCACTATAGTCACAGCCAATACGGAAAATATTCAATGATACGTTCTGGATTTGAGATATAAACGCTACTAAAACACGTTAGGCCTTATTTCCCAAATTAATAAACTATGTGATGTAAAAACGAAATCTCAGCGATATATTCGAATAAACAGCTGCAACGGAATCCTACACGAAATAACGTATTTTCTCTAATCTTAATAAAATATCTGATTGAAAATAGTTTAACGATTATTTCAGTCATAAAAATAGAACAAGCGACACACACGTGTTTTCGGTAAATTTTCCGTCTTGCTTTTATGTCCAATTTGTGAGTTTATGATTTCAAATACTTATTTTAAAGGTTTTATTTAATACCGTGTAGTTTTGCAGTGAGTTCATTGCACAACAAATAAGCGGTTTATTCGGATTTCTCATAGATGGGTGCCCATTTGTCTCATGATAAATCGGCAGCAAATATTTCTGAAAAGAACAATTATTTGCAAAAGAGTAAGTGAAATAAAAATAACAGTTGTCTCCCGTTATATTTTAAACTCAATTGAGCTCCGTGCGCTTCAATTATTTATTTCAAATCAGTATTTGGGGAGAATAGTCAGGTATCTATTTTCTACGTAGTTTCATGTCTGAAACGGTCACGGCAGCATTTACCCGATTACGGATAAATAATGTTTTATCCTTTTATTTAAAATTATTTTGCCACTGATGAGGTTGAGTTTCTCCAACGAGCCCGAATGATGGTTATAGCTTCTGTATTTTTAAATTTTAATCCGAGAGAAACGGAATCCTCGTTTCTCCTCATAAATGTATTCACAAATAAAGGTTCTGGTTTATTAGAAGAAAAATTAAGGCCGTTTCAATTGCAGACAAAATAAACCAAAATAAAACATGGCAAACAAGTCTATTAAATTAACATCGACCTGACATTTACATAAACCATCCCGCCGTATGATTCAGTAAGGGTTTGATTTTGTTAAAAACAAAAATAAATAAAATAACCTGAGGGGTATATACATATCCGTCCATGGAATAATGGTTAACTTTCATGTAAATTACAGCACACGTCCTTGTAAAGTGTAGATGTCACCTAAAAGAAATATGTAGATGTGATTTTGTACAGAACATGTTCAAATAGCGGCGTATAATTTACATTGTAAAGCTTATCATTTACATTGTAAATTATACCGATTGAAATGGAGGGAATTGATTTTAACCTTAAATGCAATACCTGGCTTTGGTCGTGAAATAAATTAACGCAGGCGGAAGGAAAAACATCTTTCCGCATCAGTGCGTATATAACATTGAAGGTATATGATATTTTCATAGCTATAAACGCTCTGAGCAAAGAAACACCTTTGCGACTTTCCAGCTGCATCTTTTGCTTTCGTTTCCGCGCGAACAAAACCGATTCAAAAACGTGTGTATTTTTTTTTATTATTATTTTTTAAAAAAAACAGAAGGCGCGCAGAACCGAGAGGTGGCCCAACTTTCCATCATTTTGGGGGGTGGGGGGGGAGTGGGGGGGGGGGGGGGTATTGCGTTAAAACTGCGAGTGGAACCGATCCGGTCGTGGCGGGCAGTGGAGAGGAGACATTTGTAATGCTGTTTCTCTGAAGGTTTCCTTGGGGTTGAGGCAACCAACGGAGCGTGAGGCACAAAGTTCACCGTGAATACCATGTGGAACCAGATCGAGCGGTCCTTCTCGATTAAACTTTAAACGCAGTGGCTCGAGGGGGGTGGGGGGGTGGGGGTGGGGGGGGGGGGGGGGGGGGGCGGGGGGTGTGGGGGGTAATGGGGATTCGGTTTATTCACGAGCCTCTCGAAACACCGACACCGATAATAAATGGGGGTCATTTTCAATCCACGACCGTCTGCGGGGACGCTGCTGTGCGCAATTGGCTGCCGCCCTCCGCCCGCAAACATATACAGTCAATTCGCTTCGCGGTGCGTTCTGTGAAGCGCTATGGGACGTCCTCCCGACGTGAAAAGCGCTCTATCAAACGCAAGGATTGTTATTATTATTATTATTATTATTATTATAATTCGCCTCTCTCTGAAGCAAACCATAGCCAACGCGCTTCTCGTTTTGCACTTGTTGTTTCTCCCGGTGCTCGAGTTCTTGTTGAAATTCCAACCTGGAGCTAAAAACGGTGTGTTTTTTTTCCCCTGCATATTCGAGCTACTTTCCTCGGTAATGACGTCTGCCGGGGGGTGAAATGATGGAAATCGTATTCACAGGCATGATTTTCATTAGGTAGCAATTAACCTCAAAGTTTCAGTCAAGCGTGCCTGTTTTTTTTCTCTCTCTCTCTGAGTCAAGGGTAAACGTTTCTTCTCGTAAAACGTGCAAGGGGGCATTTCTTATATTAATGCTGTTTGATATAGTTTTCTTAACACGCATCTATGTACTGTTTCGGATCTCTTGCCATGTCCCACAACACTGAGGCATGTACTGCTCGATTGGCAATAGAATCCAGGCAGACTACTGACATGTAGGTGTAATGTAACATATTGCTTCTGTGTGCAGATATGTATCTACCCACAGTACATGTACATCCTCGGTTTAGACAGATCGATAGACAGGGGACAGGTTCCAGAAGATGTAAAGTATGAAGAGCCTCCACCAAAATAATCCCAGGTATAAAGCCTGTGCCAAATCTTGCAGTCCTCTGTTCTCTGCCTCTCTCTCTCTCTCTCTCTCGCTCTCTCTCTCCAACACCCCCCCCCCCTCCACCAACCCCCCCCCCTCCCCATTTTCGACCATATCTTGACCTTGAGTCCAGTCTCACCTTGTTGTGCTCTGAAATCTAATTGCAGTTGCTGTAGTCGAGCCTCACCTCACTTCAGCTGAGTGGCGCACGTATTTCATGTTTCGTGTGAAGCGGCCCGCCTAATTGTAATGAGATTGTGCTGAATATATTAATCCGCATGTTATCTTTTTTTTCCCTCCACCCCCCCCACTCCACCCCCCCACACTCCCCCCCTCCCCTCCCCCCCACCCAACACACACACACACACACACACACACCCCAATCTGAATGCCCTTCTTTACTTTAGCAAAATATCATTCCCCAGTTCAGAGGGGGGTTGACGAGTTGGCCGCCAAAGCTGCAAACTGCAAACTGCAAACTGCAAGGCAAAGGCTCTCTCTCTCTCCTGAGCTGCTGGAGAATTGATCTGCGGATTCAAAGTGAAACAGCTTAAAGCAAAGCAAAGCAAAGCAGTGAGAGGCAGTGGTTGGCGTTCCTTACAGTAGCAGCGAGTATGTTCCACTGGGCATCAGTGCTCACAAGACCTGCACTGCCCATCATGAGCACTGCGTAGACCCCGGGAACCCAAATAACTTTTATTTCAAGTTGTGTGTTTCTTGTCGTCGTTGTTGTTGTTGTTGTTGTTGTCGCTGCTGCTGCTGGTGCTGCTGTTGCTCTTGTTGTTTGCTGCGAGTGTGTGTGTGTGTGTGTGTGTGTTTTTTTTAAAAAAACACAACACAGAAACCCACATTGATCGGTGCGGTGATTGCTCCGCTGACCGTTTCTCGAGCCAGCCCAGATGAGTTCATATTTTGTCAATCCATTTTACTCCAAGTACAAGCCAGGAGAGACGTTAAGTCCCACTTACTACGACTGCCGCTTTCCCCAAGACGTTGCCAGCAGACACGCTGTAGTCTATGGACCCAGCAGCGGTGCGAGCTTCCAGCACCCAACTCAAGTTCAAGAATTTTACCATCATGGGACATCAGCACTTCCTAATACTGGCTTTCAACAGAATCCTTGTGGAATTACGTGTCATAGTGACCCCTCTAAATTTTACGGATACGATAATTTACAGAGACAGCAGATTTTTACGACACAGCAAGAGGCCGATCTGGTACAATATCCTGACTGTAAATCGTCCAGCAGTAATATTGGCGAAGAACCAGAGCACTTAAATCAGAACTCGTCTCCTACTCAAATGTTTCCCTGGATGAGACCTCAAGGTTGGATATATTAAAATTAGTTTTCATCTCACGTTTTACGGCTCAGTTATATTGCTAAGGTGTTCAGCACACTATCTGTATATATTTATGTGGAGAGGATCTTCATTGTGTCGGACTGCAGGGCAGAGCCAACATTATTATTGCCATTTATTTCTCAGTTTGCCATCATTTTTACTGCATAGATATTAACGTTTCTTTTCTGTGTTTGTCGCTTTCCCCAGCAGCCCCCGGCAGGCGTAGAGGCAGACAAACTTACAGCCGATTCCAAACTCTGGAGCTGGAGAAGGAATTCCTGTTCAACCCCTATCTGACTCGAAAGCGAAGAATCGAGGTTTCACACGCTTTGGGACTGACTGAGAGACAGGTGAAGATCTGGTTTCAAAACAGGAGGATGAAGTGGAAAAAAGAAAACAACAAGGACAAATTTCCAACCTCTCGCAACGAGGAGGAGGAAGGGGTAAAGAAAGAGCTGGAAGAAACTGAGCAGGAGGCAACAGAAAACGATACCAAATAACTTTCCTGCCATTGCTCCTCTCTCTCACTCTCTCTCTCTCTCTCTCTCAAAACAAAACATCATTCAGCTTGTACGAGTTACACTGGTAAAATGTGGTGATCAAAAGGAGCTCTGCAGCCTACAGCACATTGGTGGCTAGTTTTGTGCAAAAAGTCCACTTTTTTTTACATATATATATGTCTATAGCCTTAATTTGACATTATTTCTAATGAAGTATTTGTGTATCATTTTATCCTTTTCAATCACACCGTGACAGCTATCACCAATTCTATAAAATTATGCAACTCCCTTTACAAGTGAAAAAGTGGAAAAGTGGCAAAATCGCAGAACAGCCATTTTTGAAATTGAAGTTCTTGTTTTTGATAACGTGAATATATGAAATTATATTGTGATTGATTTAGTTTGTTGATTGTTTTAGCATTTTTGTGATTATACCCAACAACATGAACTGCCTAATAGAATGAATTATTTGGAATGTATTGCGAATACACTTTATGAATTGTAGAAACAAATAGTGCACTTGCGATGTGTCTTAATTACTGTGTGTATGAATTAATTGGTGGTATATTGTGGCTGGAAATTCTGAACTATTATCTATCTCTCTGAAACGCAGATTTTAAACACAGACAAAAAGAATTACGTGGTATTTTGCAGCAATAGTCACTTTTTATGATGGTCGAATGTGATTAAATTAATAAATGTTGTTTAAAAATCAACACTGTGCTTGCTTCATTTTAGACCCCGAATCCTGAAAAGAGTAGAGAAAACCAAATTAATGCATTTCACAGGCAATGAGATGGCACATTTTTTTAGAAGATCCTTTGGGAGGTAAATCATATTTCACAGCGGTTTATCAACATGTTGCAGCTGGATTGAGCATTGCTGCGAGATTAAATCAAATGTAGTTTATATATTTTTTAATCCTGTTGCCATACGGGGGTTGGACCCATGCGATAGGAGTCCAAAGTAGTGTTCGTTAAACGGATGAAAAAGCCTGAAACTCGGCTTTATTCTCCATATGCTTATCAAACGTAATGATAGTCGATGAGTAGAATATTAGTTCATGTGAGCTCCAAGTTGAATCAAACGGTGTGAGAGTCGCCATTGGATAACCAGATCACATGCCTGGCTCATGTGTGGCTAAAACAACGCAATAAAAGTTAGCGTTTGGTGTTAAACTGTGCTCTACTGTAAAGCGTATATCAGCAAATCTCGTAAAACCGACAATAAAATGTCTAATACTACAAATCACTGGGCAAATTATGAACTCTTGCGTTCGAATTCATTCTTTGCTGCTTAAAGGCTGGACGCGAAAGCCATGTCTTCAGCTGCCGAGTGACCTTTCATCTTTACATCAAACTTTACTTCAGCAGCGATCAAGTCACGTCCGAGCATTAAACAACAGCGGTGGCCACGGGTTTACACGTTGTATTTATACCCTTATAAATAGGACGTGGCGCTTTTTTTTCTCTCTCCAGCACCACCTTCTCTTTACCCACAAGTATACGGCAAACAACACTGACACGATAAGCTTGAATGTAGAAAAACATTGATATGAACAAACAGGAAATGATCAGTTAAAGCAAACATTGTAGACTGTTACACAAGCGATCAATACATGCAATTGCTTGCAAGTCTGAAGATAACATGCGCTTCCAGCGACATAGTCAGAAAGCTGCTGCAAACATACGGGAGCGATGCAAAATATCTAATTTAGAACATGTTTCTCATGGTAATTGAATTCGATTTTATATTAAATTACCAGACGTCGTTTACTCAAAGTTGTGCAGTAATCCTGTTCTGGTATAGTTGCCAAATGAAACAGCAATTAACATTCACTCGCGCAATCGCTGTCCAGCGATTCCAGTGTCTTGCCAAACCTGTACATACTGCTCTTTTCCCGAGTAGCATTATGTATTATATTAATGCAACCATACTTTGAGAAATGTATTAAATGTCGGAAACTCATTTCAATGGCGATGACAAGGCAAACGGCTCGCTTCGGAATAATTTAATTGCAGCTATCGTGATCGTAGTCTTTGTGTAACTGCAATTTTGTACCGATTTAGAGGAGAGATGTGTGTCACGCGGAATTTTAAGCAATCTGTAAAAGATTGCCTTCCTTTATATCGAGCTTCCAAACGCAGACGCTTCTCACAAGGTTGTAGGTTCTGCACCTCCTCATGTCTCACGTTACACAAGTTTTTCTAGGAATTCGCCCGATCTGCTGTAATTTGGACGAATGAGAGGGGGGGGGAGGGGGGGGGGGGAGTTGAAACAAAGAGCAAAATTAATGAAAAGTTTATTTTAAATTCACTGGGATTACACAAGTTGGGAAATTAGTTCCACGTCCTTATTGCGGGGGTCGTCAACAGCGTGTTGTTTAATTGCTGCAATTTCCGCCATTCCCAACTCAGTAGACATACTCGATCCTCAAACAGTTTTACATTCTTCTGAAAGCAGGTTGAGGTGGAAATACTCCGTGGACGGTGATTCGTCCCAGAAGTTTCCGATGTACAAGCGAGAAGAAAGATAATAATAAATACAACTATGCGTATTAAAAAAAAACATTTGTGCATTTTAGTTAGAAAAACGTTTGCGCCAACTGTATAGGCAGTGCGTTTGTTTTGTTTGTGAAAACCTGGACAAAATGTTTGAATTCCCTGTTTTCGTTCTCCCTTTTGAGGGCTGAAATTGAGTCGAGAAAACGGGCAATTCAAACGCAAACCTCTTCATCGATTGCGAAAACCTACTGGTATTAAATAAAAGATATTTCTTTTAAACCTGTGTGGACTTTTATTTACGCTCTCCGCACTTCTGGGCATCTTACGTTTACTGTCATTTTACTTTTTAAAAAATAGCTCGTGCCCACTTGCATTACATTTCTGACCCAGTTTGTGTTTTGACCTTTTCCCTATAAAATCACTCCCCAGCTTTTTGGACCGTTTTGGATCTACACCAGATGTACCCACCTCTCCCCCAGCGACAGGGTGAGACCTATAAGGGAGCGATTGGACCCGGAAAAAATCTGAACATCTGAATCCTGACAATTATGAGCTGTTTAAATTCGTGGCTTTCTCGCAAAACATTGCCCTGGCGTAAAATGAAGTGACGATCTAAGCTACTCTCGGTGTAAATAAAAATCCGATCCGGGACAATTGTTCACACAACGAACTGAGAGAAAGATTTGAAAAAGCAACCTTTATTCGCGCTGAGTACATTTGATGGGAGAAATCTGTTTACAACATGTTTGTGCGGATATCGAGGCCTTTGATGGTGCCTCGGGCAGCTTGCTGCGGTCTTGCAGGACTTTGGTGTGTTGGTTTCTGTTAGAAGTTCGATTATTTTTGTCCCTCTGAAGCAGAATCGCGTGTAGCTTTTGCTGCTCGTGTCTGATGATTTTTTTTTAGCGCAGCGTTAAAACACAATACGAAAACAGAGTGGCGGCTAAAGGTGATGTTTGAAGAGATTTGCTTCACACACTTGTGCAGAACGAATCGCTGACGCTTCGCGTTTCTTGTCTATTGTTTTTTCTCTCTCATAAAGACCATTTTCCCTTACGTTTGGGATATTATTCTGTTGCTCAAACTAGCTTACCTCTGCCTCGTCTCAGCCTAACCTAAGCCAACCTCATCGAATATGAGTATGCAATAAAACAAACCTTCTGACAGCATTACGTTTCATAAATGCTGCGGTTTGAATTAATCATGGGACTTTTTTTAAAATATACATGTGTATGTTTAAAATTGACACTTATTTAAAACACGGATATAAGCCAAGTCATAACAAAATGCGTGTTGTGACATGCCCATGGCCCATCTGGGCAGTTTGGGGGTAAAATCGACGATATGGATTGAATTGCATCGCTATTGCGGTTTAAGGTGTTCGTTACCAGAACTCATTACAACAAATGGCTGCGGCAAAGAAACTCGTTAAATGAAACATGGCTCTTGCGAGCTGTTACTTGCGAAACCCGCAAGGAATTGCTGCGAATTCCTTTTTGTTTGAAGAAAATTTACAACTTTGCAATGGACCTTTTACGACTGAGGAGACGCTCCCATTGGCCACCAATAGTCATGTGAATCTAGTAACTGCGTTCATGGCCTTTTCTTGATTTCCCTTGCGAATATTTCACTGCATTCCGCTGCTAACTCGTCTCAAACCGTCCTTTCTGTCAGTATCTCTCTTAGCTTGCTTTTTGTGGTTGGTATCTGACGCCAGTTCCTCACAGAAACAAGACTACTTTCCGCAGCATCTCGGTGTCCAGTGCTGTTGCTCTATAACTGTGTGCAAGTCATTCGACTTCATGTTTTGGACTTTCGCCGACATTTGATGTCTGCTTACAGTCTTTCCATTGCCTTTTTCATTCACCTTACCTGATTTTTCTTTCCAATTGCCTTATTGATCGAAGAGTACCAATGGAATACAAAATTCGCCTGGTTTCGATCTCAGGGAAAAGCCCTGAAATGGGTAAGTGATGTTCTTTCCCCATTTTTATGATTGCAGATGGCACTAGCGAACATAGAAGTGGGCGATGTTTGTTTCATTGGATGGGTTCTAAGCGGTTAAGGCGAGAAATGTCGGGCAGCAAATGAACGAACAATAAAGGAGCCTTTTTTCGGATTAGTCTGGGGAATTGATTGAATCCAAATAGCGGGAATCGTGTTAAATGCTTTTTTTTTAATGTTTCAATATTTATTTGTAAGAAAAGGAGTTGGGATTTGTGCTTGGTTTTTTTTAATGATAGGCTTTAAGCTTTGCCGACACAGCTTGTACTTTGGCTGATAATGAACAATGCTCTGTATCAGAGGTTTAACCGGTTCCTTTATTATGACTGTTGTTCCTATTTGTGTCAATCCCGTCCAGTGAGCTGTCTGTGTATTCCATCTTCAGTGTTTATTGCCTCCTCAGAAATGTTTGGTTTTCTACTGGTAGCATTGCGCAGGAGGTGACCTTAACTCGGCTGTACATGTGCGTTGTCCAGGGAAAATACACACAAACATGAATGGCGGCAACTTGTTCCGAGCGCTTGTGCAAAAGAGTAAGGCGATGCTGCAGTGTGTTGTGAGAAGAAATGCTTGGTTTCTGGGTAAACCTTCGGATAATATTTTCAATTACAGTGTTATAATTTACCACGTGACATTAGCCTGCACACAGAGAGGTCATTTATGCAATGATTATCCAGCAGTCGCATTCAGGTTATTATGGCTGCAGTTTGCCTGCACCCAGCGCTGGATTCTGTGAAGGTTTATGACACTGCGCACTTCGTCAGAGCTGCAGATGATATCAATCCGTCCCTTCCTTCATCTGTGCCCGGTTTTTCTCGTCTGCAAAACAAAAAATGCTGTAGCTGGTACAGGAAAATTGTTGTGAGACAAAACATGGGGCTCTCCAGCCTTTTGGAACAATGTGTTTGGGTCAGATGCAGGCAAGCCGAACACTGTTTTTACAACGTTTACAATACAAAGACGAAGTAAAGTGATACTAAAACAACAAGGTCTCTCATGCACCAATCAGGTTAACTATTAGTCCGCATTGTTGGATTTATCTTTTTAAAGAAAATGCGCAAACTAAAGACATGCGCTGAATTTAACGTTTATAAATATCACTGCTGTTGTTTATATATTTTTGGCAAGTCCGTTTTTGCATTTCTGGTCGTTAGATACTTTTTGAGTGGAGTTGTTTATCTATTTTTTTCTCCCTTAATTTATGACTCGAATAAGAGATATTCTGTCTGGAACATTTTGGGGTTAATGTGATTGTAAACTGGACACCAATCTGCAATGATTCCATTTTACATTAGGGTAAAAATAAGATTAATCTTGCAGCAGACATACGTGCAACCATCGTGATATCAAAAGACTAAGGCGTGGCTAACAGCCAGCGTTTATGTGTACATTAACAATAATGCATTTAATTAGCCTGTGCGTTTAATTTGCTTGCCTTATGGAAATAAAGCACAGGTTATTTTGTAATCAGCGCACACGTTTTTTTTTGAAAACCGTAAAATAAAATATTCCTGTAATCATACACATGTTTTATAAATAGTATAAATTGAAACTACACCCTCTTAGGTTCAGACACTCCTCAATATCAAATGGTAAGCACGTCGATAGAAATTAGATATTTTTAGCAAAGCAAAGATTAAATATTCCGATTCTCGCAATGTGAAAAAATGCAAACGTGAGCTACTAAATTCAATTTTAGGTTGAATTTCATGTAATTTATTGAGATCAATTGGAATATATACCAAACATATAATATAATACAAAATATATTGATAAAATACATACATTCCTTCAGTATATAGGAATTATTATTACTACTGCTCGATATTTTTAATGCCAATTAGAAATACCAGACGAGGTTCGTATCTGATTGAAATATATTTGAAGGTAAATCAAAGATGGTTCTGTCGAACTATGTGATGCCTAAATATCTTTTAGCCATACAGTCTTGAACTTTCTGAAGCAAAGACTGATTGTAATTTCGTCGATGCCTTGATCTTGATCAAGACCGAGTGGTAGAATGACGGAGGATTAAAGGAAAAGACAAATGGAAAAAAATATTTTCTGTTTTTTAACCGATGGTCAATGAAATCGGGACACGAGCATTTTCGATCAAATAAACTCTGCTCTGTCTGTGGGAATTTACAGTTTGTGGGAGATTTTTATTGGCCCGGTTTTCAAAGTCTTGCTCTGAAGAGTTATTTCACATAATAATTCCAACAACACTATCGTTTGAATCCCAGCTTCCAAAAACAAGATACAATAAATCATAATTAATGCAGTCAGGAACATTTGACTGGATCTCAAAGTGTGGCATCGGAGACGAAAAATCTTAGATGTTAAGATTCGCTACATTTACGCCATTAAAAAAAATGATAATTTCAATGTGATGTTAATCTCACGCCGACAAAGTCCTCGATTGATTTAATCTGTAGTTGGATGAGAATTATCCAATGCGAGTCCAAAAAAAAAACAACTTCGTCCAAAGAGGTTGAGCTCACTCTTTTGATGAACCGATGCATTTCCAGATACGGCGACGTTCTCCCAAAACTCCAAAGCTGATTTCACTGCAAAGCGAAAAAATCAACATTTTAATTCGTCTGTCGCACACGATAATTCCCATTTGTCCCTTGTTATGCATGTAATACAGTGCACAGACAGGCCGAGCAAAGTCTCAGCCTCATAGGGGGCACTAGTCTAGAAGCCTGACTTTATTTTCCACCCCACTCTGCTGTATTAAACCGACTGTTTGGTAAGAGCCGACTGGAGCAGTTAGTACAGGACAAAGACAGTATTTCTTCCATCGACTGTCAGACAGGCGCCTGCGACAAGGTTAGATTTATGAGCGTTAGACGCACTCGGTCGGGAGGACTGTATGAAACCAATTCCACTCGCCGTTAGATACAACAATTTGGACGATGTTTGCGTTCACCGTTGGATTTTCCACGATTGGAACACATAGGCAAACTGTACACTCGGGAAAGCGGTATATCTCGCTTGACAGCTGAGAACCTGGCATGTGTATTCAGGTCCAGAGAGAATAAATAGAATAGTTCCCTGCGTAAACGCCCAACCAATCTAAAATATGTTCAGCTAAATATACATTTGCTCCGGTTACCATTATTATAGCGAGCCATAGGGTGTAGACATTTTCTCCTCTATTTGACCTGATGCGAGGCACAGTTGGACATACGCATAAGAAATGCAGCGCTGAAACCGGCGGATAACACAAACATGGTGTGCTAACTTACAGCAGAGGTTCCACATCCTGTGCTGCTAATGGATGACTTCAGTGCCTATTTTTAAAGTTGTAACATTGTCCTTGGAGTAAGGCATGGTTTGAATTGTTTTGCATTAGTTTCACTTTCCTGCTTTTGAATGTCTTGGTAATATATTAATACGGTATATACAGACAACGGAGAATGCGTGTAGACAAATACTTTCATTACCACGCACTGAAAGGAGAGGACAAATCTATTCTAGTATTTTATGTATTCATTTCCGGGTACAGTATTTCCGTCAAATATGTTTTCAAACCCGAAATGAAGGGAAAGGGGCGATCAAGTAACGCGTAAAAAAAGTGAATAGGACGAATTAATCGATATACAAAGGAAAATTGCTCGTTACAGTAGAATTTAAGTTGCAGGTGACATCTGCTCATGAAAAGTGGTTCATTTTGTCACAATCAGATAATTACGTGCAAATAGAATTAATTCTGTGACATTTGGCAGTCCTCACGGATTTATTTTAAAAAGTTAAACGGAGGCCTGACCCATTGCATTGCTTCAGAGAATTACCCTTCCCCCCAACACACACACACACACACACACACACACTGCTCGTTGTGATGTTCTATATTACAAACCAGTATTTATAATTCGCCTATCGATCAAACATTTTACACAGCAAAATCAAAACCTTGTTTAAATATTACAATTATCGTTCTTACGAGGTTTCTGCATTTCCGCAGTCTGAACCGGTTCCAGTTGTTAACTGAATGCTGCAACGAAACCGAGCCTGGAAAACGCCAGCCTTTTCACAGGATGCGAACCACATCGTATAATGCTTCGAGTATATCATTCGTTTTGGAAATTTATATGAATTGGACAACTAATTTACGGGCCTGTTTTCTGCAAAGATTAATTTTAGGAATGGTTTCACCGCGCACATTTGGAGATTATCTCAGACCAGAGAGCACAATCGTAAATAACAGCACCGGTCAGAATGCAATTCATGATGTAGGCTGTACTATACAAACCGACAATAAAGTTTAATGCACTTTACCTCTACGCCAGTAGTTAACCCGTCGAAACATTGCACACAGGCGATACTCCAAACGAGTTATTGGCTGAACCAGACAAAACGCAAGGCGTACGATTTCTCTGTTTCCAGCACAGTATTTGCTGCCATAACCACATACTTGTGACTTAGTGGGGGTAAGAAACGGTAAACAGTGGTGGGGAATTTGTCATTTTTTAAGGCGTCTTTTTTTTTCAAAAAAAATTCGTTCCAACGATTATTTTACAATTTGTAAAGCGGAATACCGTGTAATTTACCGCATCGTTGATGTTTTGCGAAAATATAAAAATGTGAGTAACCGGAGCCGTGTGGTAATCTTTAGCGACTTGCAATGTGTGTGTGCGGGTGTGTTGGGCGGAAGGGTGGGAGTGCCTTATAAAAAATGTTAGTTTAAATTATTATTATTTTCTTAAAAAAACAATTGTAGGACCCCCCCCACAGGAGAAATCTAACAAACTAGAAATTAGGAGTTTAAAAAAACTGAATTGGACAAAAAAATATAGTCTACACATTGTCCGGGTGCTTCGCACATAATGAAATGATTAAAATCAATATTAAACTACGTTACCGCGTGCATTAGATACAAAACAAATTGGTTCTAATTTAAGTGGCCAACATCCCCCACAACACACGCAAAGTTTTTCCACACCATATTAAATTAAGCACTAAAATAAAAGCAACCAATTATTTTTTTAGAGGGTGAGATGCTGTCTAACAGCGCAAACATACATGAAACGTTTGTCAGTTTGAAAACTGCGCCTGTATTTATTTATTTATTTATTTATTTAATTTATTTATTATTTACATCTATATATTTGCGAACAAAACAACAAAACATCCATATTTTGGAGAAGCATTTTACGCACACAGTCCCCAAGAACTTCGATAGGTACAACACAACTCATTTCGGATCATTAAAAAGTCGTTTTTTACAACCGCTCATTATTTTTCTCATATCGTAAAGCGCTTCGAAATGACTTTTTTTTNCTATTTCGGAAACGGTGGACGTTTAACGTTAAAACCTTCCTGCGACTCTGTTTTGCTGCTGTGCGCCTGGCTTTCCGCGTATATATCAGCAGGAGGCGCTATTGGACAAGTCTGGCAGAATCACAGAGCGTATTCTCACTGCATGAATTACCCCCAGGGTCAGGCACAAGAATTTACGACTGGTCAACAAATTCACGTGATCTAAACTTGTGCCCCATATTTGGTTGCCTACGTAGGAGGCAGAGAAATGACATGTCCTTTATTTCCATATTTCATTATATATCGTGCAGTCTAGTGGCGAATAAACGTCTAAGAACCACAAATCAAACCCCCCTAAAAGGCAGATGAGTTCCTACTTTCTAAACTCCTTCTCAGGTCGCTATCAAAATGGCCACGAGTATCAGTTGCAGAATTATGGAAATGCTTCCCCTTTGGGCGAGCATTTCGGAGAACCAGCGGTGCTCTCCACCAGGTATGCTTACGATTACACCGGGGTAGACCTCAGCATCACACGTTCTAACTCAAATCAGTGTGGAGACACTGAAAGGTCTGCCAACTACTTACAAACAGCCAGCAACACTTTCCTTAGCTCATCTGGTGCGAAAAATAAGTCTTCTGACACTGCATTCTTCTCGGGATCCTCACCAAGCCCAACTAGCAGGGCTAAGACTGGGGCTACTATCACAGAGTCCAGACACAGCTGTAGCCAAGACCCATCGCCTGTCACCGATAAGCATCCTGAGGAGACCAGCAGTCCCAAACCAGAAACTGGACAACTAGCGCAGGACCAAGCACATCAGACGCAAATATACCCATGGATGAGAAAGCTGCACCTTAACCAAGGTATGCTCTCTGGCAACATTCTGCTCCGTGATACTGACATATCTGTTCATGTCGATGAAATCTATTGTGGATCCAGGGGAAAACATAATCCAGTGAACAAAATTTAAGACCATCATGTAAAATTACATATAACGGGGATAGATCATTTCTGAATATAAACCTGTCAGGTATGTCAATGTTACGCAACACGCCGTTTTCTTTTTGGGGACAAGTTTAAAATTCTTGGAAGATAAATATTTGTCATTGTTATTCTAATCTATTTTAATGCATTTGATGATTTGAATCTACCTCTGAAAAGCATGGAATTTCACAATGGGATTGTGCCGATACCTATATGTAATATGTCTTTAACCTTCCCTTAAGAAGGCTTAGGTGGAACAGAAGGAAAAAGAACCAGGACGGCTTATACCCGTTACCAGACTCTGGAGCTAGAAAAAGAATTTCATTATAACAGATACCTTACACGACGCCGGCGGATAGAAATCGCTCATGCCCTGTGCTTGACTGAAAGACAAATTAAAATCTGGTTTCAGAACCGAAGAATGAAATGGAAAAAGGACAACAAATTGAAAAGCATAAGTATCACCCCTCCAGGAGGAGGGTTTCAGCCTTAGCTGTTTCACACAACTGGCTATGTTAATATTATTATTTAGGTGATCTCTTCATTTGCAATAAGAAAGGTTGGTTGGGCAAGTATTGAATGGAGTGCTTCTATTCGGACTTTGGTAATAGCTTGGTATCCACCTCCCATGTACTGGTCACCAGTACGTACAGAAAATAATCCGTGTAGAACTAATCCATGGTCTCCGACAAATATTAGCGATGGTTTTATTTCATATTTAAAACATCCACGCTTAAATTCGAGATGTGGGAGGGAGAGAGAAGAAAAGAGTGGTCAGCAGTTGTGATGTAAGACATTTGTCTCTAAAAATGGGGTAAATATGTGTTGTATATTTTGTTGCTGTACAAGCAGATCCTATGTAGGATAATAGCTTCGCTAAGTGTATAATTTAATAATATTTTGTAAAACCTAGATCAGAAATGTTGTACTTTGTTTCTACATTAAATGCGATTTTCTTATTATTGCTTGGAATGCTGATGGCACCAGTGTCGCTGTGGTCCCAGGTATATTTTGTCATGTATATTCTGTACATAACATGTTTAAATGTCTACCAATATCTAATGTAAATGAAAGGAGTGGTGTTTTGTCTACAAGGTTGAAATAAAAACGGTTTTAACAATAAATAGTTCACCTGGTGTTTCGTTTAGTTGCAACCAGCTATATGATTGGACTATCAATTGGTTCCTTGTGAAGAAACCAAATACGTTGTCACATTGATACTCTCACCCCTCTCATCTGCTACCAAAACTCTTTCATAACTTGTCGCTATGTTTCAGAAATCAAAACATTTCCTTGAAATGAGCCTTCTTTGCACGTTGAAGTTAAAATACTTCTATTATTTTTGGCCAGACGTTTTGGCTGAATTGATGCTTATTTCAATAATGTCTTCATAGAACATATATTCTTATTTAGGTATTGGTGTACCTTAACTACAGCCATCAGTTGACGTTTAAAACCTAACCCAATAAAGTGTCCAACGCAAGACACGTTTGAGCATGGTTTATCTCATTAAAACATTCTCGTCGGATGTGCTTGGAAGATCGATGAACTTTACGAACAAATCTTTTTAAGTTTCCATTACATTGAAAGAACTATCAAGTTAACTGTAGACAGGTTTTTCTAGCCGACAGTAAACACTAATACGGTTTGGTGAAGAGACAAATACGAGAAGCCGGCTCACTAAGAAGGCAGGACAGATAAACAGAAAGTGGGTTCCATCCTCGGTTACTGATTTGGCTGTGGCTCAAAAGGTAGTGGTCAAATATACATGTGGTGTATTTACACTTACCAGGTCCAATAGGTCCTTTGAGTTGTGCAAGAGATACCAGGAATAAGTTGCAACTTGAACGTAACTTATCCTGCAAGGCACGCAGTCCTCCAGGTGCTCAGATGCTTAGCTTTTTTTTTATTACTGAGAGAACTTTTCAGTGACATGGCTGCTTTTAGTGAATAAAAGTTTAAAAGTTTAAGGGTTATTTATATGGACGCCACAGAGCAACGTTCTGACTGGCTGTGGAGGGGCACGTGATGCCATTAAACTTTGTTTTATGGTTAGGGGAGTTGACAAGCCAAAATATAATTCACATCATATATTAGGTTAAGAGCAGACAAGTGCAGATGGTTAGTGTTTTCGAGAGGGTCTGTGGAAAGTCACACCAAGAAGCAAGCTGTCCTGTTCGCCCGCTATGGATTGGTACTGTCCTGGTGTCTTTTTACCTTTGTACTGGAAAAGCAGCAAGTAAGTTCTTTCTAATCTGAATAAGGCTACAGAACGCGTGACACCTGATGTCATTCGGGCTCTTGGGCGCATGTTCTGTCTCTTGGGCAAAGCCAAGAAAATCCCACCAGGAGAAAATATAGTACAACGTCAGTACAAGCTTAAATAAGTAGATGAACGTGAAAGAGACTTCAGTTCTGAAAATGATGTTCTCATACTCTTAAGTAAACACGACTGCAAATGTGTTGCTATACTTGGATGTGACACTGCAAATGTGCTATCCTAAGTAAGATCGCGAGCTATATTTGCGTTTAAATGTTAACCTGAAGGAATTACACCAGTGAACTGATATTGCAGATTTGATCTGATAGGTTAAGCACTTTATTTAAAAAAAACACAGATATTGCATTTTATCTGACTCTTTAAGAAGAGTTCCTCACTGAATTGATACCGAAAAGAAACAAACGGCTGTCATTCTGTGTAAACATGCAATTCTAAATTTTAAAAGTTAATTTCAAAATTCAGATAGGGGGCGGGGAAGCAAAGTAAATGTTCCAAGTCAAACACGAAGTATAATATAGATTCAGTGTAATAATGCTTAATTATTTAGACATTAATCCCGAGGAGAACAGTAAAGCACCGGCGTCGACCCTTGTTATTATTTTCTCCAGGTTACATACTATTTTTAAGATGCTTTTTAATTGTTGATGTTCTTGTTTTGCGTGGAGCCTTCAGGGTTTATGATCGATTATATTCTAAGAACTCGGGCTGATAATACAGAACAATTGAGAAAGTGCTACAAAAATTGACGTTTAATCTACATCTTATTTAAATATCTGTTCAGTTTATTAACTTACTGCAAGCAACTGTAATGAATTGTCAAACGTTCTCACCGATTGTTTTGCATTCGCCGTCAGTGATTCGTAGGAATGGAAATCTAAAAAAAAATATTACACCGTGACATTCCCCACATAAAGGTAACATAAAATGTGCCTAATCTGACATGGCAGCATCAAAGAGAAAGCGAAGGCTGGGAACTCATAAACAGTACAACAGTGAGCTCCGAGAATAGTCTATTCAGCGCAAAAAACACCGTCTGAGTTAATACATATCAAACACAAGTAGGTCTAAATACTGCATGGAATTAACATTGTTTAAACCAAAGCCAGAAGATATGGGGAGTTCTGCAACAAACCAAATTTACTTTTAATACACGACTTGGCACATTGCGACTCTTTGAACTAACTTTCGGGCGATTGAATCTTTCAAGAGCAGCACACCTTTAGTTATTCAAAAAAAACCAAAATAAGATATGAATAATTCGAAAATCTTCGACGTCGACGAGGTAAAGCGTCGAGCAGGATGAAAGACTTTCGTGCTATAAATTCTGAGTAAAACTAGAATTGGTAAGAAAAAGAAACAGAGCACATCAACATAAGATTGACCGAGTACATGGGAAAAAATTAGACGCGTTTAGCTTTGGCGTAGGGTCGATTTTTATGTACCCGATCATTACAAATCGATATTTTATTCAGAGATTTGTCCTGATAACCTCAGCATAAACTAACGGATTCTTTTAAAAGTTCAATTGAGGGTCAGATTGGCCAACAAATAGAGACCAAACTGTAGAATGCTAAACTCAATTTCGGGTCAGGATAATTCAAACGCGGATTCGAAATGCCCTAAAAAACAAAAAAATATAGAGGTTGGAGTCATAATATTGTATAGGATTGCTCTTTTTATAAAGTAAGCAATATTGTTTACTCCCCCAAGAACCAGGAAAACGGTATAAATCGCCACATGACCGAATTACCTTGGTGTGAAGACTATAGTTCCACATTGTTCTGTCACCATAAGCTACTCATCACCCAAGAAAAGTTTCCAAAATGCAATTATGAAAAAAGTTTTACCTGAAATTTTATAAAGTGAACAATGTTTAAGCTGCTATAATATTCGCTTACAAGAGAATGATCCATCTGGATCCCTGTATTCTAAACTGAATTTTACGTCTCAGTTGGTGCTGTACTTCAGTCTGGACTTTTGAACCTAATTTCGATTTTATTTTACTGCAGATCTGGCAGTATGGAGGAGGCGTTACAGTAAGTAATCATTTGTTTTTACTCAGTGATCTGTGGGATAATTGAAGTGGATGGTTGTTTGCAATGCAATGTTCGTGGGAGATACAGTACAGAATTGGTGACCTGCTGGCTTTAGGGCCTGGCAGTCTGAATCCTAGAATGACTTTAATAATTATTATCGTTATGTTATTTAATGCTTTGCGATGTTCAGGTTTAACTTATGAGGCCAGATGAATGAAGAGTGTTGTTACTTTCATTCTTTCTAAAAGAAACGGAAATCCCATACATGAGTACTTTCAGTTAAAATATTTCTTACAACTAACTCTAGTTAACTTTGACCACATAGATCCACCTAGTCAGACGTGGCCGTGTTTGTACGACCTCAGCTGGCAACACAACACAGCGCCTCCCAGTGCAAGGGTGCATTCTCCTTAAAGGGCATTTGGAACAAAGTTATTGTTCCGGTTTCCATAACATCTGCAAAAAAAAAATGAATCGAGTGACAACGATAGGAACAGATATTTGAAGAGAAATCTTGAGACGTGAACACAGATGCAGGGAAAGTAAATGATGGAGATTAAGGCTTTTCAGATTCCACAACTTCTGGAAACGTATAGGCCAAACATTAAGCCTTCTGACTGGCTGAGCGAAAGGTCAATATTCCTTTAATTTATCACACGGGGTTCTTTTTCTTTTGCTATTTTTGGGTACTTGTACAATTTACAATTTCACCTTACTTCGTTTGAAGTCCACCGGTGAGTCGAATAATTTGGCACTAAAACATATGTTACTCATTGTAAAGTTTCGTTTATTTTAAATGCAAACTTAGTGGTGTCAGAATACCACCCCCCCCCCCCCTCCCCCACCCCCCACCCCACCCCGAATAGCTTCGTATCGTTTATTACGTTGGAAACAAAGAAAAAAAAATTGCCAATCGGCTCACGAAGATCATTTCACACCGTTATTTTTTTTAAACAAGTACAGTCGAGGGGAAACGATCAAAACAACACACCAGTAAAAACAGAATGCATCTTGCGCCTTAGAAAAGGTTCAATCCCCTTGTTTTCAACAGGCCCACAAATAACATGAGTAATGCAGATATTACCAAACCAGCAATGCACGTTTTTAGATTCTAAACTCTCTATGTCAGACACGATATTTGTTTTCTCTTCATTCATCTGAAGTTGACTATTTGCTCGCCACTCCAAACGGTTCGATCACGCTTAGAAACACCACAGTCGCAAACCACTTGCAGCGAATTCATCTCTGGCACAATATTCGGAACGGTCTCTCTCCACATAGCGGCGTAATTATGTCAGGAGAGCAAAATAGCAAACATCGAGGGCTCACTTTAAATAGATCCACAGAATGTTTAACCGGTATTCATGAGGCAACATGGCAGCACCTTGCACCCTCCGTTTCTCCCTCAAGCCCTACAAATGTGCGTTGATAAATCATAAAGGGAAATTGAGATTGAAAAGAAAACAGTTCTTGCCTTATCTAGAGCTGACTTCTGCAGGAAAATAGCTTTTCTGGGTCACTAGAAAAGTGAACTTTCAAGGATTTCAGTTTTGCTTTTTTTTTAAATCGCTGTAGTGATATATATATAGGACAACACTTATTTCGGCAGACTGTTGACTCTTAATGGTTTTCATTGAATCCTCCAATCAATGAATAAATATGGGTTTCGCTTCTCAAACGTTTATTTTCCGCTGACATTCTCTTGGGCAAAATGTGCTAGATCAAAAGTTGCAGCGTTTGTGTGGGCAGTTGAAAAAAAAGAGGTGAATTTTAATGGGGTTTGTTCATCAATAACTCTTTGGCATTGACCTGTCTGAACGAGTCGAGCAGTAAGGTGAAATACAGGTCACAGCGTCTAACAAATATTGAAATGTGCAGCAGCAATTGGCTCCGCAAATGTGAAATAATTGGAAATGTAAGGAAATTTGGACCTGGAATTATCGGATAATGTTACAGTATCTGGGCATATTGTTTGCAATTAAGGTTTTAAAGGCAGAAAGAAGTAGCAGTATTGCCTACTGCTTTCGTTGGCGCCATCGTTTGTCGAAAGCTATTCAAAGCTCATTTCTTTCTTAATGCTCTGGGTAAACGAAAAAAAAATCCACAGGTAAATAAGATCAAACTTTTGCGGACGTTATGGATTTTGACGAACGTAGAATGATTAAACGTAAATGCTTGGGGTGTTAAAAGGCTAAAATATATAGACGTGACGAGTTGTAGAGGAACAGTTCAGCTGCTCTGTAATAAAACTCAGTTTAACTGGGACCTTTGTCTTTTGTATAGCAGAGAAAACAAGACACAGAAATCAATGAGGAGCATAAATGCAGTTCAGGGTGGAACAGGCCAGTCCTAACGTTACACTGTGCATCCACCGAGATCAAACAGTTTACATTTTAATAAGATCTGTGTATTGTGAAACACACTTAATCCATTTCGTTTGGCGAGGCTTATAATAGATCTCAGGCTGCCTCTTGTGTTTCATGATTGTGTAACTGGCAAGATACAGACACAACCGTTGTGGTTCTCGGCAGAACAGTTAGTTCGAGAAGGCTCAATAGACTTACAGAAGGTCATAAGTGCGACGGTAGCTAAATTGCAAATAATAATGAAACTTTCCGATGTGTTTGTAAATGATTTCAGCCTAAACACCCCCTCCCCCCCCACCCCCCAACCCCTTGCCCTTCAGTATTTTAAACCCACAACGCGTGGGCACTGCAGGGACATTGGGAACAAATGAAAGTGAAGAACCTGCAATGCATTAGAGTTTAGTCACCACCTTGTCCTTAGATCAAGTCGACATGTTTCAGGCAGAGCAGTGCTGGTTAGGTGGCAGATTGCATTGTGCCTTTTTTATGTATGAGACTAGAGTGGGTTTGGTTGCGATCTCACAGGGTTTCAAGCGAACAGTGAGCATTATCAGCTGATCCAGCTTCTTAGAAGTGGATCATACGAGAACGAAACAAACAAACAAACGTTATCATCCTGAGCTGCTATGAGTTTAAGGATATCGTTAATGACTTTAAAACCATTCCGAAAAACCAATATTTGTGCAATTTTGTATCAGTTGCATTTGATGAGCTTTACGAATTATTTAGACCAAGGCGATATTTATTAAAAACATCCTGCGGTTTGCTAGTGGTGGGTTCAAATTATTAGCATCTGGAGCAATTATTGAGTCATGCTGGGGCACTTAGTAATGTTAGCTGAAGCGGATCACTACAAACTGTCTCTGCTATAAAACCTAGCTGAAATACGAAGGATTTATAAACACAGTAACAACTGGCAACTTCTGGCTTGTTGACTGCATGTACAACCCAGCTCTGCACGCTGCTTCATGTTCTGCTGCTGCCGAAACAATTGAAATATAACTGTTTGCAGCCACCTATATAGTAGGAAACTACTTATATTTTTTGTACTGATGAACACCAGTGTTATGTGAAAGCAGCTTCTCTTGAACACTATCTTTCTTGTTTGTAAATAATACACGTGATTAACCCCCGAGAGACTGCTTGTTGCTGAATCTGCTGAAATCGGATTTTTCTATCCTGTACATAATGCATCGAATTAATTTGTAATCCGTCGTCTATATATACCCTGTAGAACCGAATTTGTGTGATGTTTCGGTCACAGATTCGTTTTTAGGGGAGTATATGGTCGATGCAAACACTACGAAAATTAGAAATTCGGTGGCTTTTTCTGTCTAGATTAATTTAGGTCTAAGTAACACAGAGCTACATAATTGGCGATGGCCTATTTTCATATTTCGACCAGTCATTAATATTAGATAGAAAACCATCAAATCTACCTGCTAACAGAAAAGGCTAATATCTGCTCTCGTTTCACCCTAAATATGATGCTAAACATGCTGTATTACTTTTAATCTTGCGTATTTTCTCGCCGGTAAACATAATATTGCAGAGACTTAAGTATTTCTTTCTGAATGTTGCTCGTCTCCATGACGATGACAATTCCTTATCTACAAAGATATTCGCTCACAGTTTTACACCGCGCTTGTTGCAATTGCGATGCTCTCGAATTAAATCGAACCGAATGCGTTGTTTATTAAAAAGCTTTCATTTTTTAAAAAAATAAATTGTACATATCAAAATAAAATACAGTATAATATGAAAACAGCATTGCTGCGTTTGGTTTTTAAAAAAAACACGAGATGTGCTGAGATGAGAAAGATGTAAAATAAGAATTTCGCTGACGCCAGTTCCTACAGATTCGACCAATAAATATTTCCTAATGCAACAAGGTAATAAGACGAGAAACCTCTGTGTTCCACGATCCGGAATTAGTAAACTTTCAGACTGAATCAGTTTTGACCTTACAATGTCCTCAAGCAACACGTGTAAAAAAATGCCCTGCGTGAATGCCTTGTTCTCGCTTCAGTGGGAGTACACCATGTTGTCTTTGAATATCTTTGCCCAAAAGACACTCTCTCGTCTGTAACAGCCTTTAATTATTACCCTCAACTCTGTTATTCCATTTTATTTGGGGCTAACGGGATGTTTCCTTTGTCACTCTGTGTGCCTGGTGTCTCCCAAGTACCCTCTCTATTGTCATGCTCCTCTCGGAAGAAGACAACACATATTTTTTTCAGAAATCAATCCAGTGTTTACCATCCTTTATTCGTGTGAAAAAGGGCCAAAGGAGATGGTGGAAAATGCTCTTGCACAAAACAGCGAATTACCTGAGCAATATTCGGGCGCTCAATGGGTTGATGCCCATTCTCTGCAACTAGAAACGGCCTTTTAAGCGTTTATTTTCCCGAAACTACTTTAAATATGAGTGCACTTGCCGCGCAAAAAAAAAAACAACAAAAAGATGTTGCGGGATTTAGGATCAAAATTCAAGGTTTTCGGGACGAAGTTTGTGAAAATTTGTCATTAGCTGTTTCCTTATCCGGGAATCGGGTTGAACCAAACCATTGGCTCCCACAGTCACATGGGTGACTAACTTTATTCAGTTGACAGCAAGTAGGAGGGCTTTATGGAACGGGAAAAAAGACAACTCGAGAAAAATTAGTATTTTCCACCTTCAGAAATTAATGACCATGAGTTCGTATTTGATGAACTCTAAATATGTGGATCCCAAATTTCCTCCTTGCGAGGAATACTCGCAAAACAACTACATACCTGACCACTCAGAGTATTACAGCCAGTCGCAGGACTCTGATTTTCAGCACCAAGGAATCTATCCACGGTCAAACTACAGCGGCCAGTCCTACAGCTGCAGCAACGCTCGGGGCTCTCCAGTGCAGCAAAGGGGTCATGTGCAGGCACAGCCCGCTCATCAGATCCCCCTCCCGGGGCAACCAGAAGCCGGCGCACCGCTCCAGGTCTCCACAGCCCGGCCTTGCAACCAACAGCAACACAATGCCAGGAACCAAAACGGCACAGCAACTAAACAACCAGCAGTGGTTTATCCTTGGATGAAGAAAATCCACGTTAACAACGGTAAGATCCACTTTTTTTTTGTGTGTGTGTGTGTGTGTGTGTGTGTCTGCGCTTTGCCCGTTACCTCGCCACCCCTGGCAAATGCGTGCGACCCCGTTGGTTTCGGTCTATCGTAAATAACTCCTCCAAAAAGAGGATTTATGAGCGGTTTTTTTATAAAAAAAGAGACCCGCAATTACACCCATCATAAATTTTTATTGCTGAGGAAATAGGCCGCTGGCCATGTGGTTGGCTCTGTGTGAAAACTCGAACCTGGGAGTAACAGGAACATGTTATAAGTCAGATTTTGAAAGAACTTTAAAGTTAAGCTTCAGTAATAATACATTTTAAACTTCTCCCAGATATTCTGTGACAGTGGAGCGTGCAGATTTTAATGGAGGGACTGTATGGTGGAAGTAGCTGGCAAACTTTAGGTTCGGATTTGAATATTTTTTTGTGAACTATTTTGTTTTTCAGTGAATCCTAATTACACTGGAGGAGAACCCAAACGTTCACGAACTGCCTACACAAGGCAGCAGGTTTTAGAACTGGAAAAGGAATTCCATTTTAACAGGTATCTGACAAGGAGACGTCGTATTGAAATAGCTCACACTTTATGTCTTTCCGAGCGCCAGATCAAAATTTGGTTTCAGAACAGAAGGATGAAGTGGAAAAAAGACCACAAACTGCCAAACACTAAGACCAGATCGTCAAGTTCTTCTGCTTCCAACCAACAGTCACAAACTGTGTCCAAGGATCAGCAAACAGATCTCACAAGTTTATAGAAGAACATCATAGAATTGGCTCTCCCTGAGTGTACATATTATATGACATTTCCAGGCAGAAATTGCATGTACCGATATCATGGCTTGTAGTTGCTTTCCTGCTGATTCTACGGAATTGAAAGAACCTCATTTTATGCCGTTCACCATGTTCTTTAATGTAGAAAATGAAGCAAAATGGATCATCACCTTAGCTGCTGTTGAAATAATTGCGACTCTTGTCATTGTGAATTCTTACCAAACAGCACACCTTAGTAACCTTATTAAGTGATACATACTAAGTGGTGAGGACACGGTGAGACGAATACTCCAGGAAGGTACATGTCTAGTCTGCTAGCATGAAAAGGAAAGGCTGCGACGCTTGTTCATGGTCTTTTTTTTATTTTACAATGAAGGCTCAGTGATTTGTTGTGGCAATTTCTGGTTCCCACAACTATTTTTGCTTGTAATTTGTATTTTTGCGATTCCATCTCTTTATGTATATTGTGTTGATATTCGAGATTTATAGTGATCGAGAATTAGACTGTGACTGTGGTTTCTTTATTTAAGACGAGAAAAAAATGATATTTGTAATACTTATTGTGCTGCTGGATGGATTATTGTACAAGTATACGATGCAATATTGCATACATTTTTATGTTCAAAGAATGATACCAAAATTCGTACGCACTACTAAAGTTCAAAAATAAATTTAGTAGTAACAATGTGAAGAGCCTGACTAGTTTTCCTTATTGATATTTCGGGAATAGTTATCATTGTCTATGCTGTAACGTGAAGAGAACTCACATATATATTACCGTTAAGACTAACAAAGCAAATGCCGAGAATTCTTGCGATCTGAAATTCAATAATAAATATTTAAGAAAGCTATTGATACAATCCAAAACAAGACCCCTGAAAGGGAAATGTACCTCGTTGAATCTTGAGAGCAGTACTTTGTGTTCAGGGCGCTTGTTAAAAGTCTGTTTCTCGGTTTATTGGTTGATAAATGAGTAAGCTGGTTACACCAATCTGTGAACGTTTAGTATTACAAGTGGGAATGTGTTTCCTTTCGATTTTTTTTTCTAGAACGGATGAGCGGACAACAATATGACAGTCACACGGTTTAAAAAACAGATAACAGTTTGCACATTGGATATTTTGTTTTGCGAAGAAGCCTTTTCGTTTCTCCAGCCTATTTATCTGCAATGAGCAGTGGTGGTTGATTTACAGAGGTAGAAGACAATAGCCGAGAGAGAGAGAGAGAGAGAAAGAGAGAGGCTTCCCAATTGGGTTATTTACACCTAAACACAGATTGTTAGAAGATACTTGTATCTTGTCTGTTTTAGGGAAGCCAGTGTTGTGTTACTCTCAGAAGAAACGAATCAAAGCTTCCTTAGCACAGCTTCAATGTGATGTGCCAACATTCTCATGATATCAATCAGTGGCACATTGGTATGTAATGGGGATTTCGTACCCAGTTGCTTTATGTACCGCTTTAAAACGGTCACTCACTGCAGGATACCCAGATGCCTTAAACGTATAAATTGTTCGCTGTATTATAAGGGCAAAGCACAATGATATCACTCCGTATGCATTTGCTGTTTTAATATACTCATAACCCCATAAACCAAATACCTAATTCATCTATTTTTCGCTTACAATCCTTCTCAGTATATTTAGTATCAATTTATTTGAGGCAATTTGCAATCTTTGGATGGTACAATGGCGAAAATACTGATAATTTATCAATGCAATAAAATAGATAAAGAATGCAGACGGTAGCTTTAATTGTCCAGTGTTGTATTTAGCAGTAATTATATACAAAGGGTTCTTTTCATACACGTTAAAGAACATGTGCAAAATAAATGGAAATATCGAGTTTCCTGCTTCACACGGTTAATAAATCTACAATGTTGGGGCTACGTATTTTGGCAAGTATGCACAGCATTTTTCCTGAAATAGACCGCACTATTAAAATTATTTACAGAAAATGAATACAAGAGAATAAAGTCGGGGGGGGGGGGGGGGGGGAGTGGGGGAGGGGGGGGGAAGGGGGGGATGGGGGTGGGGGGGTTGGGGGGGGGCGTGTGTTAATGTGTTATCTAATCCACTAAAAGGAAACCGAGCCAAACCAGCAGCCAGGAAATAATTATTCGCAATCACACGGCAATTCTGTGGCAAAGCCAAAATTCCCTCAAGATGCGAGTGGAGAATCAGTATTTGCTCAGAATTTCGATGTTCAACTCCTTTTCGTAGTGTTCAGAAACAAAAGAAAGTTAGCTATTTCACTGTCCCTTCTTTGCCCTGCAAGCATGCAGCTGGCTTAGCTGGATATGGTCTGTGTGAAAAGACGAATCCCACGATTCTTTGTTCTTTGTGGGGTCTGCCGTGTAGTTCTCAGACTTGCACATGACATTACTATAATATATCCACGTCGCGATATTATAAATGAGTGATATTCTCCATCCCATTTAAATCATTGTTTCCAGTACAAAACCCGCGGTAAGGTTCACGCATAGCGAAGATGTCCTTTTCTGACGCCTTCATGTTGAGAAGCTGAAAAGGTATTTTACTGAAGTTCGGGCAAACTGCAGAAACAGGTTCACCAAGAGGACAAATTTTCTATTCGATTAGCTGTATTTCAGCCGGGAGGACTGACCTCTAAACCCTTGACCTTTTGGACTCAATCCTACCCTTCGCCTTTTCTATGTGTTTTAACACAGACACCATCCAGCTGAAGCCAGTTGAAGCAGTTTCTCACGTATGAACTGTTCTACTTTCTATAACTTGTAACTTCTGGGCCAATTCGCAGGACAAACTGTCTTGAGTGTGAAGCACAGTGCCAATCAGCACCCACTTTCCTCGCTCTCCCATCTCCAGCTAAGAAAAAAAACGCACCCCATTCCCTCCATTGCTTGTGAGCTGAATCTTTGCTGTCGGAGCCCCCGTTAAGTCAAAAGTTGCTGATTTACTCGACTTCAAACTTTGCTAATTTTCAACTCAGTCTGGTCCTGTTTCCCCGTTGCTCTATCGGTTCAATACAGAAAACGGGCAGCGAAGACGTTCCTCGTCTTCTTGCATTTGCATTGAACATCGCAAAAAAAAAACCTCCGTTGAATTATTTAGGTCGAAATTGCTCTGAAATTTAGCATCGGGGGCGCTCTCCCGCGCGCTTTCCAGAATATTCTAAATGGTGTTGCAAGGGTTTGCTGGTATTTGTTTCGAACAGGGCCAGATGTTGTTTACCAATGCCGAAGAGAAATCTGTTCACGTCCTCTTAATTATACGGTAAAATAAATACAGTTAAAAAAAAACTACACCCGAAATGAATGGTTCAGAAATGCATTAACAGACTTCGATTGCAGCAGGTTTAAGGCACTCTAATTCAGAATCATTTTCAAACATTATCAATTCACATTCAGATTATGGGTAACATTCGCATAATTTGGTCATTATTCATCTTTTTAATTAAAGGAGGCACACTTGGAGACCGAGTGTACACAACACCCTATTGTGTAGGTGTTCCTGTTTGGGCGCTGTTAATGCTAGAATTATAATCTACAATCTCATTTTATGTTATTTATATGAACCCTTCCAACGACCACCCCCACCCCCCCACCCCCACCCAAAGAACCTAAATTATTTGGTGTAAAAGTTTAATTTGCTGAGATCTTATTGCAATTGATGAAATATGCGACCAACTCGGGAGGAGGGGATGTGCAATATTTTAAACGAACTTCTTTAGGATTGCAAAAAAAAAGGTGCTTTAATCATTGAAACGGACATCCGTTGTATGCAAACCACCCCAATAACTGGAGATTAATGACCAGCATGTGTTACAGGGTTACCTTTTTGAAGCTCCACTCTAGATTGTGTGAACAAATAGATATTAAAAGAAGCTCTAAGCAGTGTATGACTTTGACTTTTGTGCAACACCTTTCTCCTTGAAAAAGAGTCTACATTTAACCGCAGTTCCCACCAAGGTCAATTAATAACGTCTCACATTCACTCAACAATGTAATTTATCAATATTTAAGCTATGCTGCAACATGTATTAATGCAAGTACTGGTGACTATTTATAATTCAAAGTTTTAAGACCAGATATGTAATTATTCTCAAATTCTTTCACTATATCATTTGTCACGTAAGATACAACGTAAAACATGGAAAAAGTAGAGGGTATAAAAGTCAACAACATCATGATTCTGAACTGTTGTATTATTCAAAATTCATAATGTCACATATAATGCAAGTCACGATCAATCAGCTTGCATATTTATGTATGTGAATATCATGTCCCTTCCCACGAAACTTATACAAACGTGTTTTTTTGTGTACACCTATGTATTCTAAAAATATGCGTATGGACGCGTGCATGTGTTAATATACATGTCCATTTATTATGGTCGACACAAATACCCTTATATTATATCTTCCTTTCATCAATTATTCCTCAGAACTATGAAAAGAATTTTAAAACAGCTTCGTTCTTAAAACATCTTCATAAAGTTTAACTTAAATTAATAATGTCCACTATCATGTTGTATTGCTGTATATACCGCCCTGCCGCCTCACCTCTGGTCTATAAAGAGAAATAACTGAGAGAAAGGTAACGAGTCGATAGGGCCATACCATAGGCTGGTCATTCAAAGTGGGACAAAGCTGATGCAGCCCAACGCTTCTAAACAGCCATATTTGTTAGTCTTTTCCCTTAAAATTTCAAAACATATTTACCGGCCTTAGGTTTTTTTTAAAAAATGTGAGCGACTTTTGCATTTTGTGAACTCAAATGTCCCGAAGAGCCGGTAAGATTTTATGTATCCTTTTATACTTGATTCGGCCACGTGATTTACTAAATAATTAATGCAGTACGTCCCGAAAGAAACACGGCGTCGTCATTAATCGGCCAAGCAAAGGACTCTATCACACTTGAAAAGTGAACAGATCCCAAGAATATTATATACAAATGGTCCGCTATCACACGTTGCTGCACTAGCTCGTTACCAGCAACTGAAAAATGGAGGTTTGGTAGGTAAACATTTTTAGTTTTGTTTCCAGTAAGATAGTAAATGAATGTAACTGTCATATATGTTTGATGAATAGCGCCCTTTGCTTCCTACTCTGTGCTACCAGGCGACAGTCATAAGTTGTAGCAGGCAGATATGCTGACCTTCTATTCGGATTAGCTTTAACATTTTGGAGCAACAATGATAAACTTCAGGTGCAAAAATTTGTGTCTATTGCATTTTTGGGGGGTAAATGCAAGCGAGCTGGGTTTATTATTAAGGCGTAGCTGTGTGTCATGAAATGGCGTAGATTTTACGGTTTAGTTGTTCTTTATTGCAAACAATGCCGGCTGTCATGGCATCTGCTGCCTATTTGTAGAAAGCGAAATAGAGGCCTGAGCTTATGTTGAATACCATGAGATTATATATTTTGTTTTCTTTGAAGCGTAATGGAAAGTCTGTGAATGAGACTGAACCAGAACAACTGCAGTGGTACTGGAGTTCTCAGAAAGTATTTTCATGCGGATGTGGTACTTTATTATTGCAGTCGGTGTTTTGCTCCAGAAGATGAAATAAGTGTTCCATTTTATTCTGTGATTTTTGCAATAACATGACTATTTATTCCCGACAACGGGGATATGAAGGAGCATGCACTAAACTAAAAGCGGATGCTTGATTCATTTGAACAAATTATAGCGATTTCGAAAGCCACAACGAGGACAAAGTATTATTATCACTTGCTGGTTCATTTTATATGATTATGATATAGTCCAAATACCATCTGATCAACTTTAGAAAGACGAAGATTAGGGCAAGATGTTGGTGCATGTTTATGTTGATAAATATAATATATATAAAAACAATATAAGATACGGGACAATTATGAGATAACCATAATCTGTCCTATTCAGAGTCATGTGCAGACGCTTTATTATTGGAATAAGAACAAAATGTCAGCAAACATTTTATTTATAGCAGAGCAGAAATGTAAAAGGAAAGACAAACCCAGAATTCCAACCACATCACATCAGAACTAAAATTACAAAGGGGGATTACAACATTATAAAAAATCTATAAATATTCTTCAATAACGGTAAATTACAGCTAATTACAGTGCAGTGTTTTAGTGCTATTTCGTAACTACTCTGTCCCTAAACCTCTCTCTGTAAAGGTGTAATTAAACTGTACAAATTACTGTGGTAAATACAGATGTCTTTGAAGAATTGTTTTATTAAACTGGCTGGAGATAGTTTACAATATGAACCTCGGCATTTATTGCTTCTGTGCTTTTGTCAAAGAACACTCCTGCAAAATTCAATTTATGCTGTCGTCACGTGTATAAAGTCGACGTTCGTTTCCTTTTTTAATAAATTATGCATTAAAACAATAACCTATTAATTCAGTTATTCGCCGATGACAAATGCAGCGTTGTTTTACTGATGACAAAGCTGCGGTTGTGCCACCAAGCTGCTGTTTTTACCGACTATCACTTCAATTCATAATCATCCACGTTAGCTTCCAGTCCAGCAAAGGGAGCAGGTAGACACGAATCGATGAAAACGCTTTAATTACAACTTTTTTTCATTAAATCGAAATAAAGTATTGTGGTGTGGGGGGTCAAAAATTCCCAACCCCGTTATAAATCACCACTTGTAATTCCTGAAAGGGTTCGAGGCTGCTGGGGGCCGGACGAAGATTGTAAATCTTTCCTTTTTATTGCTCTATGAACATATGCTGCGATTGAAGACATCGAGGGTCCTCACTTAGCTATATACTCCATAAAGCCGAGTTCCCACCATCCGATAGTATAATCATTTCCCTCGCTTCCTCTTCCAGTCTATTCTCAAACACATCAGCAAAAGGGTGCACTCGCCGTAATATAACGCTTCATTTATATTGTTAGTGTGGAGCTATGTTAAAAAAAAGGAACTACTTCGAAATCTGTAGCCAAGTGTGGTTTGCAGACAATAAACGACAAGAAGATCATTTATTCTAAGTAATCCAATATCATTTTATTTCACACAAAACAAAACAAAAACGGACATTGTAACCTGTGCTGCACAGTTCAATGTGAAACTAAAGCCATACAAACGCCATTTAATGGTTTTATTTTCTTTTAAATAATTTATATTGCAGTAATTGCAAAGCAATATTTCTATAACGACCATACAGAGCCACAGAGGGTAAAGTAATTTAGATAAATGTTGCGTTAAGCCGACTCTAGGTGCAATAAGGTCATGCATTACTGTCAATAGGAATGCCTTTTATTGCTATTAAATTACAGACAAATGTTTCATATATTAAAAACAGTTTGAAGCGGCGTTTAAACAAAATGCAAGGCAATTCGATAGAATGCAACTAAAAATTAATTTTCCGTAACTTAAAACAGTTACAATACACAATTTTAAAATGTTGTAAAGGGGAATCAAATAAGGAGACAGAAAGATTCCCGGAGACAGAATTCAAACGCTCGGCATTGTGATACACCCATAGAACTAACAGTTGGTATTGCCTCCTTGAAATAAATTGCTTATCCTGAAAAAAAGGGAAACCTCATGTTAGTTTCTGGTACAAAGACATCAATTTAGCCACATAAAAAAATCACAGTGAAGTACAACAGTTATCTACGCTCTGCAGACGAGGACATGGGATTTCACATAAATCTTATATGTTACCGAATTCTATATTTCTAACTGTCTAACCGCAATTAATTGTTCAAATCTGGATCAATGATATATCGAAAGCCCTTTTCAGGCACGGGCTTCAACGTTTTACATCCACAATATTTAACCTAGTCGTATTTATAGCATTTCGAACAGTATATCCATCCCGTTATTCTAAACCTTTGTGTGCGACTGTGAGACCAATTGATATATCTTGCTTTCGAAAACAAAATGGCCTTAAAATAGTATATTTCCCTACAAATATATTGCCCCGATTGTTCCGAATTAAAAAGCAAGATACAATAGATTTTGTTCAATTTTGGACACGATGTGGGGGGGGGGGGGGGGGGGGGGGGGGAATATAACACAAACAGCAAAATGGGAGGATATACGATATATATATATATATACAACCAAAGATACCACGAAAATGCAATGAAAATATGCCCCTATTGTCTGACTAGGTAAACGTGATTTTTTTCCCCAGCAAGAGGAAAGAATGCTTTAACGTGTGCAATGCTTTTGTCAGTGACAGCACAGAATATTTAATTTTCACTCCAAGCTCTCCGTTTGGCGTTAACGTACGAAGTGAGTGGAAGCCCCCAAAACAATCCGTATTAAAGAGATGTGAGTGAGGTAGCGCTGGGCTCAACTTACTGGCTCAATCAGAGCAATCTGGGAACACAGATCACGTGAACAAATATGCCTGTATCTTAAGGCAGTGCCTATATTTTCTGATTATAAAAGGTTTCCGTTGCAGTACACAATTCATAAATTGCAACTTTTTTAAACGAATACCTACCGTTTTATAAATACTTCCCCCCCACCACCACCCCCACACCCCCCCCCCCCCCCTCCTCCTCCTCCCCGGACACTTGATTGCAAAGTCTTGATTTGAATTTAAACCTAAAGCACCCTCTCTGTGTACGGCGTTTTTTATTGGTAGCTGTCCCACAGACTGAAGCCATTTCTATCGGGAATACCGTCTGCATTTGGTATCGAAATGTCTGTAAAACCGCAAGAGCAGGTCTAAGACAGCATTGTCTGCAGACAAACGGCGGTGGATATTATTCGCAGCTGCAGGCTAAGAGATTGAGTGTGAGAACCACAGATTTATGATAAATTGATACACAGGTAAGCAATAGCATGATAAAATGCAACCTTTAGGAAGAGGTTTGCATAATGCCTTCAGCCAGGAGACGGATTATTCATTCCAAATTGTATGAAAATCAGGTACAAACTGGTGCATTGTTTCAATTTCAACAGCATTTCCGGAGAAGGGGGGGTGGGGGAATGATGTTGTACCAAAGATTGGCGATTTATAAAAGAACCCTTCGCTGTTTCACGAAAGTGCGCAATTTGGAAAAGGTTAGATCGGGCAAACCAGAGCAGTCCTAGATTTGTCTTGTGGCTGAGTTTTAGCTGATTCTGCGGTTTTATGTAAAGGGAAAACGAAATAAAAAGGGATAGAAACCCAGGGAACTTTTCAAACTGTCACTGGCAAACTTAGATCGTAAATCACATTAATTTGTTGTCTCTAGCTTATCGTCAGACTGCAGTCTTCTTTGATTTATGCGCTTCTGAAATATATTGCGGGCTAAAGTTATTGCAGCAGGCTGTATAAATTATTTCTCAATTAATGTTATTGTCGTTCAACGAAAACAAGTTGTGAATTTCTAGGAACTCGGGTAGAAGTGTATCCATACTTGTTTAATATAGGAAGCGTGGGATATTATTTAAAATCTTAAAATTTCTTGTCAGAAACATTTTTCTGCAACACGAATAATTCGATTTTTGTGGCTATGTGCCTAATATAAACGAATTTATGAAGAGCCCCACAGAATACACGTGAATTCAGACTATTTCAGTATCCGCTCCAAATGTCTAGGCGACCAGTTCAGTGGAATTTAGGCGTTAAATTTTAACTTCTTTGCCTTCCAGTTCCAAAGCCGAGTTACATTTGCTTTCACTCCCATTCACTCCTTCTCTTTCAGGGGCTTTTGCTATTAACTGGTATCTAGATTAGTTATTTTCCTTTCCATTTGAATGTCTGAATCCGCACGTTTAAGAATAACATCCTGTTAATAAGGCATTGTAAGATTTTGATCAAACTTTGATTTAATGTCACATAATGAGCTTTTAGTTTTTTTGAAAAAAGAAAATAATCATTTTGCGACAACTAATTCGTAACAGTCTGCTGTGCAGCAGTGGCGAGAACAAGAACCCGGGTTTCTGCCTGGACTGGAAGCTTATTTCGTAAATATGGAAAGGATTGGGGGCATTTCCCAAGACTGTCCAGTGCGCAAAAGTTGTTTTTCACTGTGTGTGTGTGCGCGCTCTGTTCGGTCAAAACTTGGAGGCATCTCACATTTTTCATTGCTCTATGCCTCGGAGCTGCTGGCCTGCCATGTTAGTCAGCTGAATCCAATTACTGTGAGTAGCATTTCATTTTGCTCGATGGGGCCACTCACTTATAACTTCACCTAAAATTTCAATAAACCTTTCCTCAGCTCACGCCAGGGTAACTGCCAACATTCGCCTGGTAACGTGGCTTGCACAACTTTCCATGCCGGAACGAGGGGCAAAAAAACTTTTCAGGCAGCGCGTACAGTAACTGAGCTGGATTTATGGACGGGCTGGTGTTCTGACAGACATTAAATGTAATGCATAACCGGGATCATTTGCAAGCTTTTCCCTGCCAACTCTGGTTAGCAATTTAGAGAGGTTCCAAGGAAAGTTTGGTGGAACTTTCAGCTATTTAATCAGCTCACCACTATTTAAAACGGTTAGTCTGTACGCTTTTAGGCTGGTAATATGAGCCCATTCCTTTAAACTCCCCTACTAAGTTAATAAATAAGATGTTTAAAAACTTACCGTCAAGATTATGGATGATAACAGCTAAGTTGTTATCAAGAACAGCTAGAAGCAACCAAGTGTTCAACGCGTGTCGACTTTTACCCGCTTTTCTTGGAAATTAAAATAATTTACATGCAAATGCTCTACATCAAGCGATTTCAGACAGAAATAAAAAAANGCTTAAAATTGACGTATGGCGACGTGAATACATTACAGACGACATTATGGTGGGAGGCATTGGGCCGAGGACCTATGCCGCTCCGACTGTGATTGGGATCCTCTTCCAACTTCAAATTATATCGACGCAAGTTGGGGTGACTAGTTTGTAAAGTGCTGCGCCTTAGTTGGATTAGAGAGCGATAGAACAGCCATGGTGAAGTTGTGTGATGAGCTGTATTGTGAGGTATTGGAGGAGCTTCCGTTGGTTGTTCATTAAGTGGTGAGTTATTGCTGTACAAGCCAAAGGTCATTTCAAAGGCTTATGACTCTTATATATTGTCAGCTAATGACCGCGATTTCTTTGTATGTTTGCTCTGCCACCCTTGCTGGTTTACAAAATGTATTTTCAGATTTAAGCACTCACTTTCAATTGGTCTAAATACACTGAAATCTCTGCACGTTCATCTTCTGTTCACCCCTCGATCTGCCTCTAGCGCATTCATTAGGAGCCGGCAACATATGTGCAAGGTCTAACTGTGCCGTATTACTGCATTTTAGTTACTTTTTGTATAACCAAGCTGTTTATTGCAGAGATTATGATCATTCCAAATCGATATAAAGTGATACGTGATGTTTGGTATCCCTGTGACAAAGCATAACCGCCTATCAATAGAATACATTATTCATGAGTTTTATATATGGCGCCAGTTTTTTTTCTTGAAACCTCCATATTTGTATTGTTATATTGCTTTGTTTTAAAACCGTGATACTGTTACATAAAACATTGTTGTGTAAGAAACAACAACAAATAAATACGTGTTATAGAGAGGCAAATGCTGTTACAAATCGTGGCTTGGAGCAGGTTCCAACGTTGAATCACCAGAAGCTTTATGTTATTAAGCAGCAAGTCTTATGTATTGCTTCATTCGTATCCAGCTTCATTAAAAGACCATAATAGAATGAGGTGCTTCCCTCCCCTACCAAACCGTGTAGGCCCCAAAATATAATGATCGTTGTGTGTTATAAAACCTGCCGCTGCACCCTCGAGGCACATTTCTGCTACTAAAAGGGGATGGATGTGAAACCCTCGAACTATTAATATATATGCAATTCCACAATACGTATACGAATTATTAGAATCTCTTGAAACAAGTGATTTGTTATTGTATATTCAAGGACTCCCGAGTCATTCTCTGCCAAAATAGTTCGAAAAGCTGAATTGTACATTTTTCTTTAAAAATGTAAACATAAAAATAGGGACGTTATCTGTGTAACCTGATCTTTAGTTGAATTTCCAAGGGTATGGATATCTCGCATGTATCACTAATAATAAAAATACTGATAAGCCTCGACTCAGGAACAATGTATTTTTTAATTTCTGAAGGAAATGAAGTGATGACAGCAACTTACGGATTTCTCTTATTTTTAATCGAATATGATAACTATTTGATTAAAGTCGACCGCAGAGGGATTTCGGTTACCCACGAAACTCATAAATAACAAAAAATAAATGTATTTATTCTGTAAAAATGCAACCCGGGCCTGTGGCCAAGCTCTTTTTCTTTGTTTACTAGAAGCCAGCAGACGACCTGAATAAATGCAAAGTATTAAGAAATATTACCGATGTTTAATATCAATCAAAAAGCATTTTGTTACGTTTTTCTTCTTTCAGAAGAAAGTCAGCAGCGTCTGCGGAATTCAGACGGGTTCCGATTTCAACCCAAAGAAAGTCTGAAAGAGAAAGCCAGGGTGGTAAGTTTTGTTTTGTTTCAGTCCTACACACCGAGTGGAAAAGAATTGCACGCACATAACGTTATATATTCAATGCACACGTTCTCCTTCTGACACGCCTATGTTTGAAGGAGAAATTGAAATATCTGCAGGGCGAAAAAAAAAACACGATTTATCGTCCCACAACATGAGACCGGAAACACAGACGAAATTAATGTGGAGGCTTTAAACACACGCGGATTTATATCTTTGGTTCTTATTTCTTGTAACTGCGTTCGTACTCTTGTGGATGCGAATCGCCATTCTGCTTTGTGCTGAAGGCAATCCGACTCTAAACCGCAATCAGCAATGCCCGCAGCCTGCCTTGCAATATATCATCGTGTCTGGATTACAGATCATAGAGAAAAGTATCCAAAAGTACCAATAGCATTGATTGCACGCCGACATAAAATTCATTTCAGCCAAACGCAATCGCAACCATCGTTGCACAGACTGTATCTTAAACCGTGTGCATATCTTTGAACACCAAAACAAATCCAGAACGGTAAACCCAGCGGTTCAGTCTTCGGAAGAGATTCCTTCCAATGAGTTGTGTTCATTCACGTTAGGGTTAGTTCAGTTTTACCAGCGTTGTGGCTGAATATTTCTCGCTCGGGTTCCAATTTGAACCAATGAGATACACTTCTTGTTTTACGGGCTTTCCACTGTGTGTTTTTTCTTTGGGATTCCACGTCACGCTATAGCTGGGAGACGAGCAAATTCACTGCCACCTAAAATATGTTTTATGGTTCAAATCAGTGCTGCAAACAGCAATCAGATCTGCTCACTGATCGCATAAAGAATAAAAAAAATCATGATTTCGAAGCAGGGAGCTGTGGAACCCGTTCTACCCCCACAATGTGAAATGCATTCGCTTTATCCAACTTATATCCAATAAAGTAATTATGCTAAAATAAACAGTCATAGTTCAAAGCAGAATCTTGGAAAGGCTGTCTTCCTGCAACCCGAATGCCTGTGTCTGGACCCTTGGTATCTACATCACGAAGTAAATACTGTTAACTCGAAAATAGCTTACATTTCCAGGAGGGTAAAGTATACAACCAGCCATCAAGCCGATTTGGTAGAGTCTACGCTGGCTGTTCTGAAAGGGATGATCAGACGAATCTCTGAAACGTGTAAATGATTTCCAGCCAGATACATTAACAGGACTGTTCCGTTAAACATCAACTTATTTAAAACCAGGAGTCTCAACAACGATCCGATTCTGGGGGAAGGGAGGAAAGGGCTGATACCCCCAAAAAAAACTCTGAAGAGGAAACGACCGAATGTGTAAAATTGAAGCAAATCACGAAAACGTGCAGAAGGTGCCACATTTTGTAAGAACCGACCACGTCATGTTTCACTGAACTCGTGCTGAATACGAAGTCACTTTCCGTTTCCCCCCCCCTCCCCTCCCCACCCCCAGCCCCCCACCCCATCCCATCCCATCCCTATTTTCCTTTCTTCTTTTTTCTGATTTCATACCTGAAAGCAAACGTTGAATTTCAAATGTGACTCCCAGCTGCTTGCTTTACAGCGTTTACCAAAGACAACTTTCTGATCCTCCAGCCCGAGCCGCACGCTTCTGGCACATGTGAAAAGCATCTGGTCCGAAAGGCTCTGAGCATTCCTTGGCAACTTTCTGTGGTTTATATGAAATTCTGACCGAGCTGGTGAAACGCCTGATATATATACGAAAACTTGCAGAGTAGGGGATTCTTTTTCCGGCCTTTCCTCCTACGCTCTGGCTGTTTTACACTTCTGAAGATAGCAAGTCTTTGGAAAGTGCCCCCCCCCCCCTATTCCGTATTGAAGCGTTTACAACCGTAGGACTCGCAGTCATAAATTTTGCGTAGCCCACAATGACAGGTGCATTGATATGCACTGTGAGGGCTCTCGCTTCCTAATAACTTCCCACTGCCCACTCCTGTGGCCTTTTAAATTCTTGGCCTACTCTACTGATATCAGTCTGCAAATTACAAGACAACAAAAAAAATCATCCATACGTGTTCTGGTGTTTACATAACGGAATGGTCAGTGTGGACGTAGATAAGAGACACAATGGCGGAGCCCTTCAAGTTAACAATAAAAACCATCAGGACCAATGCATTTTTTCGTGGTTTTCTTAAAAAGTGTGTTTATAATAAGGCCGTACAGCATCGACCCCCTGCACCTATAGTGCGCGATGCTATATATCGGAGAGAATTGAAAATTGACATTTAATTCACTGGCTTCCGTTCATTTTGGTGCATGTGAGCTCCACCCACACCCCCTCCACCACCATCACCGCTTCTTTCAATGTTGCAGTGACGTTTGCCATTTTTGATGACCCAAAAGCACTTATTAATTTGACATTTTTACTTTTCGGTCACGGGCACCGCCCTCACAAGCAATCTGTTTGGAACAGAGAGCAGAGAGAGAAAAAAAAAGTGGTGACGGTCCATACCAAGGTGTTACTTGTCAAATCTGGGTATAAGGTGTTGCACTCTTGCATTTGGAAAACTTGTAAGGTAAGAAAGATTCGAAAGATGCACGCAGAAACAGTTGACCATTGTCCAAATGATTTATGGACTGTGGCTGCGATTTAGGTTCAAGCAGAGTTCACAAGCAATTGCTGTTTCTGAACAAGATTTGCTGCTTCACCACAGTCTTTTTGCCAATACCTTATTAACGTAAGTTTTGATGTTCCAGAGATAGTGCCTTCAAATGCAATACAAGCCAGAAGGCTGGGTATATCGGTGAAGGTGCCGACCCCATCGGGACAAATAATACTGAGTCATTTTCTTATCTCTTAAGGTTTGGACACTGAATTGTGAACAGAAATGTAATTAGATTAAAGATAGTCGAGTTAAACAATGGGAACTAATATAGTATTGAATTAAAGTGGCTGAGAAGAGTATCTGCGAGGTGAAGGCAAATTAACAGAACATCATAAAGCTAAACATTAAGCGACAAACAAGGAATATAGGACAGGAAAGCAAAAAAAAACACTGAATGAGATTTTTTCCCCCTTAAAGGAACAGCTGAAATCTGCACGTGTCCCTCACTACAACTTTGGAGGCCTCAGATCATAACCCTCATATTTCATTATAATGTCAAATCCTGTATGGCTGAAGGCTTGTTCTAAATGAATAGAAAATCTATTTGTGACGTGATATAATAGCGAGATAACTTGTACACCCAATGGTCGTAGTGGTTTATATTATGCTCCGTTTTACTTAGATGAGGTCATTCAATCGCTGAATAGGTACAAAACTAATGCCAACAATACATTGAACTCTGGTCAATCACTTCCTTGTGAAGTTTCACTTTTTCACATTTCGAGTCCTGTGTTTTAATGGTATGTTTTGTCATTCTTTCTAATCAGAGCAATTCAGCTGTTTAGCAGATAAATTAGAATGCCTAATTTGAAGAACAAGGGACCACGTTGCAATTAAAAGGTTGCACATGCTGCCAAGCGCAGTTCAAAACGACTTGCTGGGAGGTCAGATCTCTCCACAATGTTATGGGTGTATCTTAACTTTCCTGGGGAGAATTGGGAAATGCTGTATTGGGAGACATCTTAGAAAAAAANTGCAGTCAATAAAGTTTATTCATAATAATATTGTAATTACACATCGACTGCAACCATTATAATCACTGCCCTAATTTGCATTGTTTCATATCGATTCCGATATCTTTGTATTGTTGAACGCTTATTGATTTTTTAAAAAATGTTGATGACTAATAAACATTATGCACAATTAATTTACTGTTTTTGTTTCAACACAGTACAGCTTAAAATTCTATAACGAGCAATCTATATATAATCTTTTACTAAGCATACATATGCACTGTGATAGTCTCATTCAGTGTGTTTATGTGTGTGTTATGTTTAAATACAATTCATAAGATGGGTCTGGTATGCACATATACTGAATACCAGTGAGTGGATTTCAAATGCTGACTAGCTTATTTCCCATTTTATTTGTAACAAAAGGGGTTTGAAAATGCACTAGTTATACTTTAACCATCTTGCCTGTTCAATGTCAGCAGAAAGATGTAATAAAAGAAACACACTCGCTTCACACAAACCTCCCTTCTGTTGAAGAAAAAGAAACCAACAATGGCAAGGGAACACTTCGCTGGTTTTTCAGGTTTTGGAACTAGCTCGATCCATCATGTCCTATATAACACTGTGTCTAGATCACAGAATAAAACAGGCAAACCCACAGCAAATGCTGCAGGCAAACATGTCGCCCGTGACTATGGCATTTTAGCTCTTTTTAAGAGTTTTGTTTGTTCGTTTCTCACCAGTACAAAAATGGTTTCAATCAGTAAAACCATCTGGGATGGAACAGAATCTACTTATGCTATTGAAGCTTCATTCATACTTATTTTGAGGTTATTGTTTAATAAAGTTGTAGAATAAAGCTGTCTGCTTTTTCATCTGATGTTTGAAATGTTATATGGGGTTGATTTTGCTGCTTTTTTATGTTTTCCTGTGATTTTGCGGAGAATCATTTATAGTACATGACGTGTTTATGATGGATTTTAATGAATGGGTTATGAATTAGTCATTAAGTATTAAATAAACAGCCATCGAAATCCATTAAACGGTAACAGTTTCAATAATTTGAACCATAAACTTTACATTTAATGTGGCAAGTTGAACAAAATGCTGTCGATTCGGGAATTGTGTTTACAATTTGGTCTAACTCCATTCTTTAAAATGTGGCAAAAGTAGCAAAAAGACTCGACCCCCAATACTCTTAACATTAAAACATCTTGAAAGTTTTAAAGGAATTCTGAGCAGTGACACAATATGAATTTCCCCATCGTGTTTATTGAAATTGTATAGATTTGCTCATGTTTAGACTCTTGTTGAATTTTTTAAAAAATCCCCGAATGAACATCAGATTACAGTTCTAGGTTGCTCTTTTTTGTTATACTGACTTATGAGTTCCTGATGGTTCACCATTATTGTCTGCTTTTACCTTGCAACCCCTAGGATTGCTGCGGTTTGCCGATTGGCGGAAGTGTGCCACTTGAACGAGGGTGTCAATGCTATTCGATCAGGGTGTCAAGACCCTATCATTTCGAAATAGAGAGATGCAAAAGACGACTTACTACGATAATTCCGGAGTATTTGGTGGTTACTCTTACCAAAAATCCAACACTTACAGCTATAGCTCCAGTCACCAGACGTATCCAACGTCATCTGTTGAAAATGATTATCAGAGCCCGGCTTGTCCCATCCAAACACCCAGTATCAGAGACCCAAACCATAAACCCACCGAAATAAATGGCAGCTGCATGCGAACAAGTGGCAGCCAGGCCCCTGCCCAGCCCCAAAGCATCAATGAGTCACAACAGCCACCGCCGTTACCACCCTCACCTAATGCAAGTAACACCTCGTCACAGAAAAGAACGAAGTCCATCCCAAATTCCTCTGGCAGCCCGGCTGCTACTCTCACCAAACAAATCTTCCCATGGATGAAAGAGTGTCGTCAAAACTCCAAGCAGAAAAACAACTGCACAGTTGCAGGTATCTTGTCAGTAGTTCACTCGTGTGTCACCTTTTAATCACACAAAGTTTCTTAAACCGTTTATAGTGAACTTCACCAAAAGAAGTCATGTATAGCAGGGAATCCTTTTTTCCCCCCATTATTTTACTGCTGGTAATATTCTACGTTGCTTGGGGAGAGAGGAGGGATCATAACATATGTTCAGGGAATACTTGCAGTGTACTCCAATGATAAATTGTAAAATAACATACCCTTAGAGGTTACAATAATACATGCGTGTAAAATCACTTATGGTTGAGTAGCTCAATGGTCTACTTAGGAAGGATTAGTCAGGAGAAAAAAGGACTGGCGAAACTTTCTAAAATGTGAATTATTCTTCCCTTTGATCCTTATAGGCTATATTGAGGGATCCTGATCAATGCATTTGGTCATGACGGACAAATGACTCGATAATATCAACCCCGAGTTTGTGTAAACAAACTACAAGTTCGTAAAATGCGAGGACGTCAACTCTTGCTTGAATTAGCTATGCACATAAATTGATTCAATTGGTATTTGATCTCATCCTTATCTGTTGCCTTTGTTCACAGCACCCCTTAGGTGTGGAAGTTAGAGCACAGATGGTCCAGTACAGTGCGTAACATGGGTATCGTTTAATGAGATCCATGCTTCATATTCCAATTGTTACTCGTGGGTATTATCAATCGATACAATTGTCATTTAAATGAGAATAACTAAACAGTTGAACTTTACAATGAAATGTAGCCTATTTTCCACGTTACTCTTACCTACTCAACTATTATTTTGAAAAGAAGTGAATGCTGATGAATTAATCTTTAACTTCTCAAAGTTCAACGAAAAAGTCGTGCCATTTTCTGCACCAAGTCCATGCTACTTTTAGTGTAGAAGTCATAAAATAAGATTCAAGAGATTTACTAAACTCCCTCAGAGATTAAACTTTTCACCCAATTATAACTAAAACTACAAGTAAATGAAAAAAATCACATTATCTGGCTTTTTTAAAGTAAAAGTTGATGCTATGAATATAAAAACAAAGTATTATAGTCTTGGCAAGTTCATTAAAAGTGTTTCACTTGTGGAATACCAGTTTTGTTATACTCCAGAAACTTAACATGCAGGAGTCAGAGGTCAGAATAAAAAGAAAATTGTGAGTTAACTAACAACCTTTACAATAAATAGCCATGTCTATCTCTCACCATAATTATTTATTTTATACTCAACCTTAGCTTTGTAACAGCCTGGATGAACTAAATTGTCATTTTTTTGTGAGTGCAACACGCATTGAGAATTGTCGTGATTCAGTCTAGTTTTGTTACAGTGGTAAACTTGTTCATACATTAATGTTTTGTTTTCAAAGTTATCCTGACATTTTATTGTCTTCTTGCCATAGGTGAGAGTTGTGAGGATAAGAGTCCTCCAGGCCCAGCCTCCAAGAGAGTCCGCACAGCTTATACTAGTGCCCAGCTGGTGGAACTGGAAAAGGAATTTCATTTCAATCGTTATCTGTGTCGTCCTCGTCGAGTTGAAATGGCGAATTTGTTAAACCTGACCGAACGCCAGATAAAGATCTGGTTCCAGAACAGGAGAATGAAATACAAAAAGGATCAGAAGGCCAAAGGGATCATGCACTCTCCTATTGGACAGTCTCCAGACAGAAGTCCGCTTTTAAATGCGCCAAATAACATTGGGTTTTCAAGCCAACTGCCCACTGTCAACAATCTGAGTTACGACGCTCCTTCGCCAACATCTTTCACCAAATCCCAGCAAAATGTGTACGGTTTGGCTGCTTACACAGCACCTCTCAATAGCTGCTTAACCCAGCAGAAGAGGTACCCTGGCTCAGAGTATGACCATCACCCTATGCAGAGTAATGGTGGCTTTGCCAATCCTAATTTGCAGGGCAGCCCTGTGTATGTTGGAGGGAACTTTGTTGATTCCATGTCAGCTGCTGGTCCGATGTTCAACCTTAGCCATCTTCCTCATCCTTCATCCGCCAGTGTGGACTACAGCTGCGCTGCTCAGATACCAGGCAATCACCACCATGGACCTTGTGACCCCCACCCCACATACACAGACCTGACTTCTCATCACACATCTCAGGGAAGAATTCAAGAAGCGCCCAAACTAACTCATCTGTAATGGACACAGCACGGTTTGCCCAAGCGATGTCACCTCGCTTTTTTATTACCTCATTTGTATCAAGTATTCTCCTGCTTTGAGACTGCCAGCAGCATTTGTCAACCCACCCACCACTCATTTCCTATCCGTTACATTGCTTTTCTGTGTTTGTTTAAGGGTCCTTATGCCAGCTGTTGTGTTCCCCCCCCCCACTTTCGGTATGGTCCTAGTGCAAATGCAGAAAACAAATAGAGGAACAATTACTTGAAACCGGTGATTAAGAAGGTAAGACATAATGATGTCAGTGGGCTGCAAGCGCTTCTTCTTAAGATGGATTTGAAAGACTGTGATTCCACACATTCCACTTTGGTGAGATTCTGCCTGTAAACTGGTTTTATTACCCAATAGCCCGAGCTCTGTACTTTTCAGTAAGAACGAACTGCATTGAACGTCAATGATATGTATTTATTATTTTAACTCGAAACAAAAAAGATTTTTCTATCACTTATTTATCCTCGTCTTAATGTATTTATGTGGAAATTTATAGATCTTATACAACCTGACTTTGACCTGTTTGATCCATGTCTGTTACAATCATATTTCTCCTCTTTAGTAAACCTGGGTTTAAACTAGATGAGAGGATAGTTTCTTGAGCAATTGTATCAGTGGCTGATGTTTGTAGTTTATGTAAGGGTTATTTCTGAAAGCAAACTTGTAAGTTATGATTGTAGTTAATCAAAGAAAATGTGACACTACACAATAGACTATACACATTTCTATAAGAATACTTTATTTCAATTGTCTGGTTCTATTTCGAAAGATATTTAGAATAAAAATCTGTTCTTTGAACAAACCTGTAGCCTTTATTTACTAATAATACACGAGCTGTGTGCTTCGCCATCTTGTCTCCTTACTTGTCATTAACACAATACAGGCCGACTGTTGGGATGTGGAGCCATTCAGCAAAGCTGAGAGCCCGCCTGAAATGCATGTGCAGCATTAAAAAAATTATTCTCTCAAAATGCAAAAAAAAAACACACAATCATCCCGATGAAGGCTCGTTCTGAGCTAAAGCAATGCTATACGAATCTGGACTATAAAGAGTTAAGAGGCTGACAGACTCGCAGAATAAACGGGAGACAAAGACAAAGGATTGAGGAGATGACGGGAAGAGACACAGGAAAGCAGGAAAAGATAAATAAATGAGAAAGGGATAAAATCCAACAATGTGTACATTGATTACAGTTGCCTTCCATCATATTTGACTTTCCCAGAATACTGAAGTATTTACACTCACATTGGTACATGTAACTGTTCTATTACAATATGTTCAAGAGTGGGGGGGTGGGGGGTGGGCGGGGGAGGAAGGGGTTTAGCGTAGTTGTACTTTTACAACATGCACAAGGCATAAATCAAGATATAACCTGAGCAAACAAGTCCACAGCTATTATCTGCACCCGTAGAAATAAATCCAACAGCAGACCTCGGTGTCCATTACCGTTATATTACGCACGATGTGTTGACTGCGAGGCGGAGGGGAGACTAAATGCGGTGGAATAAAACCAGGTGCTGCAGACAAGAAGATGATGAATTTTGGGGGTCAAGAAATAAGCCACAATAATCTTCACAGCAGCAATTCGCAAACTCGTCCCACGCAACGCCATTTTGGTTGACAAAACAAATGAGCAGAGCAGCACCAGCTCTGCCAACGGGACATTTGTTGTCTCCTCCTCTCCAAAAAGGCAGAGATTGGTTTTAAAATCTCAAAAGACACGTTCACTTCAAAACGGCGACGTTTTGACCAAGAGCTGCACCTAACAATCCACATGCTTTGCGTTGAAGGGTTAGAACTAATCCCAAATACCCAGATGGTATGATATAGCATTATTATTGTGACATGATAACACAGTTTAATGCCCATTCTGATTCCCCATTATGCAGAAAGTTCCCGAGAACGCACTGGAGGGTTGTACAACGATTGTCTCCTTCTCCCTCCTTTTGCATTTTATTTATTCCAACCTTTCTGACATTTTGCATTGCAGTGCATCAATGTGCGTGTACTTTGGATCCCAGAGTGTACAGCTAAACGCAGCTCATAAGTTTACGTCCTGGTTAATTGACACCAGTGCTTGAAAGAGATCCAGAGGTTCTTGTTTTGTGAGCATACCACCCACGTATTAAAGAACGCAAATTGTTGTCTTTGCAGGCAAAGTGAAAGCTAGAGAACAAGAACACCCACACACGCATTCAAAAAAAATACAGCTCCTTGGGTGCATGCCCACCAAATCGAGTTTAGCTGAGCAACACATACACACACACACACACACACACAGAAAATCCAACGCTCCATTCAATTGCTTTTTTTTTGTATTTTTAAAGTTCCTTTTTCTGTGTTTGCGATAAAAGTGACGCAAGGGTATCAAATATTTTGATACGTAATTCGCCAATAATACAGTACAGAATCCGCAGCCTGTGGGCTTTGTGTTTCAATTAACATAACACGCGTTGCTGTTAAATGTTGAAAGTTCATGAAATACAACAGCTGTTTTCGAAGAGAATCGGTGAGATGTTAAAAGGCTTTTAAGAGGATGTAAATAAGTGGCTCTTGGGTGTTGATAAAATCGGAAAATACTACAGTATATATGAATAGCGAGGCATTTTAAGCAGAGAGCTCTGCTCCAGATGGAATGCGTGAGACGGTATTCATTCAAACGAGGAATAGTCAATAAAAAGGGAAGACAAAAAAAAAAACTGGACATCTTGAAAACATCCTAAATATTTACATGGCAAAAATGAGGAATTCGGTGTGGGTGACGCTCTCCAATTTGGCAGTGGGTCTGACTGCCTGCTCCACAGGCCAGGGCGTGAGCTTTCCCCACAGCTTGTGCTCATCCTTCTGCACGGACAAGGCTTGAGCTCATTGCCACTGACTCCCGAGGATTAATTGAGTTGCGGTTTAATTACACTGAGCGACGTGTTGTTTCTGGGCAGCGGTCTGCGTTAGGAAACACTCCCCAATGTTTTGCAATCGTGCATTTTCTACTCTGTAAGCGCTTCCAACCGCTTGCTCGTCCCCCAGCCGGCGTTATGGAGGCGATCTGCAGGAAAGATGGAAACACCGCATGCACCTTTCCACATTTTATTTCCGAATCATTCGGAAAGCCAGTCTTATTCCCACTCTCGTCATTGGTTTAGGTGATCATGTGACGATAAAAATCAGCCTCATCTCAACATCGTGTCTGTGTATTCAATAGACATAGTTTAATAATAGCCACGGTCCCTAAAGCGTTTGCAATCAGTACATTTTATAAATATACATTTTCGAAGAAACTGTCCAAAGGGGCAATTTTCTAACGCTTCTGCCCGGGCAGAAATGAACAACGATTTTGAGCGAGAGGTTGGTTTTATCAATAGTGAGCCATCGCTTGCAGAGTGCCTGACATCCTTTCCTCCTGTTGGCGAGACATTTCAAAGTTCATCAATCAAGAACTCGACGCTTTCACATTCGACACTGATTCCTCCTCCTTTTGAGCAAAGCTTCTGCAGCCTGGACCATGGTAACACACACCAAAATGGGAGAACCCACACTTCAAAAGGCACTGGCCGGGCCACGTTAGGGGAAAAACCTCTGGAATATCCGTGGATGAGAGAAAAGAAAAACCATAAGAAAAAACCAGCACCAGCGACGGGATCATTCTCATCTTGCTCTTCCAATGAAGGTCAGGTCAAAATCATTTTCCTATAGTATTTCTTATCGTCATCGGCGGTGTGCAGGGTGTCGGGGACATTAAAACAACCTTAGAAAAATTGTGCAACGACTCTTAATTAACAGGAAGGTGAGGAGGTACCTGTAAAACCATCGCTGCTCAACGTTGCACTCACAATAAATAATGACTAGATAAGAGATGCTCGGAATCTGAAGCACACCTTTGCTGCATTTTGAAGATCTAAACTCCTTCAAATGCAACAATATCACACATAATAATCTGCATCACCTTTCTGTTGCTTTGCTTGGGCCAGTGTTTGCTTAAAGTCTTTTGTGTTTCAGTGGCGGCCATTTTACACTCTTGGCTTATTAGGAAAATTCGATGTAACTTATCAAAACTTTTTTTTCCCTTCCCCCCCCCCCCCCCCCTTCGATACAGAAAACGAAGAGCTGAATGAAACAGACAATGGCGGTCCCTTCGACAGCTCAAGGAGACTGCGAACCACTTACACTAACACACAGCTGCTGGAGCTGGAAAAGGAGTTCCATTACAATAGATACCTCTGTAGACCTCGGAGGGTAGAAATCGCAGCACTACTCGATTTAACAGAAAGACAAGTCAAGGTCTGGTTTCAGAACAGGCGCATGAAACACAAGAGACAGTCTCGATTCAAGCAGAGTCAAAACTGCGACTCCAAGCGTCATTTTAACCCCCATGTGAATCAAAGTGGATTTCCCACAAAGAGCTCTGTCGAGACACCTGTAAATAAAACTTTGAATTCGTTAGAGACCGAAAACTTTGCTGGGCAAGAGATTGGTGACTCTCATCAGAAAGACATATTGAGTGAAATCAGCAGTGATCTGCTCAGTGTTATCGATACTTCTTTATTGTACATCGAGGGGAACCAGAGCCAATATTTCCCCCAAACCTCAGATGGAACAGACTACTCGCTGACCATGCTGAAGAACTGCTCTGCTGGAACCAGCCCGAGCAGCCCGGAGAGCTTCAGCATCCCATCTCTGGAGGATTTAGAAACAATTACAATTGAACCCCGTCTAGATTTGATAGAGGAATTACCTCAAATATCTTTGCTGGGAAACGAGGATTCGCTGGTTGTACCATCCAATGCGTTTGACTTTTTAAGTGACAATTTTGGCTCGACAGATTTCCAGCAGCTACAGTTTTAAAGTCGGATTCTCTCTCTCTCTCTCTCTCTCTCTCCCTTTCACGACCGTAATATGTGTTATTTTCAACAATTGTATGAACACGTTGGAAACGTCGTATCACTTGTTACATTCCTCGTAGCCTTAGACTTTGGTATATGTGGGAATGCATTTAAAGGGACTGGGTTTGCCACAAATGAAACTGAACGGTCTTTCATCGAATTAACGTGACGCAAGAAATAAAAGTATTTTCACTATTTTATTTTAAATAATGTCGAACAAGTACAGATTTTCAAAGAACTAAGAGGCACATCTTATAATACATTTTGATACAAAGTTAGTGTTACAAGTAATAATATGAAAAAAATATGCAAGGCGAAAGTTAATTTTAAAAAATGCATTTTAGTTGAGCGTGTCCATTCGATTCGGTTGGGAATCTTCAGATGTTTAGATAGTTTTCGTCCAAACATCCTCAATTTAGCAACATTCATTCCTGGAAAATAAAAATAAAATTTTAGCCAATAGCCAAGACAACAGAACACACGTATTTAATATATCCTCCGTGATACCAAAATTAAGAATCGCTTATATTTCAAACCTGTACAATAGTCCAGAGCTATCTTGATGTGGGAACGTAATTCCGAATATTTTCTAAACCTTCTTTGCTCTTTCTGTACTGCCTTTCATTGTTAGAGCTTTAATTGATCCAACGTAGCCTTTTTTAAAAAAAATAGTCGTTTGTAAAACATTTAAACCGGAGTCTTCAAAGTCACATCAAACTCTTTTTTTCTAGGTTAACCATCAAATGTATTTCAAATATTTAATAGGATACTCATGAAAATGCGAACAAAGGGATACCGATTACACAGTTGATTTATCAAAGCGAGATTGCAATTCATTTAAATCTATTCGAAACGTTGGTCTTAAAATCACCACTGTTGAAATTCACTCACAATAATCAGAGTTATGGATCACTCTCAATGTTAACCTCAGATAAAATCCACCAAGAACGCCATTTTGTAAGAAACCATGTGAATAGATTAATTGCATGGGAGACCCTATTTACAGGGAGAGAGTGAAGCAAGATTTATAATTGACCACACATTCCGGAATTCACAACCAGGGGAAGCTGCCTTCCATGGACGTGCAATGTTACAATGAACCTTAAAAGAATCATTTATAAATTATGTTTCATTTTTTAAGTTTATTGAGCAGCTGAGCTAGACATTAGCCTGTCGCCATATGTGGCATTTTCAAAATAAAATAGCTTCACAATAATTGCTAGGGTGCAGATTAATGTGGCGAACTGATCTGTGTGCAGATCTGTGTTGGTTCGCGAACAACAGGCCAGAGGCGCTGAAATAATAATAATAATAATAATAATATAGGTTTGAAATCAAGTTTTGTCATTGGTGAAACATATCTGGACATTTAGCTACCTGTAAAAATAACGAGATATCACAACATTGGAAATATTCGAACCATTCTAGAAACCCAACTACAACAAAGTAATCGGCTCCTTTTGTAAGACACTATTGTATAAGAGTATCCAAAACGGCCAAGCGACATTATTATTTTAAAACATTGAAAAAAATCCCTTGGGCTTACTTTCTCACATGGGTTCCCAATCAGTTTAAATCTTTTGAGTTTGGTATCAATACTGGTATGTGGTATATAGATGGAAGATAAAATATATCACGGTCCACAGACAGAAATGCACCAGCTAAACCAAACGGTGCTTTATCATGCGCTGTTTCTTGTATTTTTAAACGTGTGATTAAACCTGGCAGCAGCAGCAGTGAAGACAGAATAGTGCTTTGCTAAAAACAAAAGTGGATTTTAAATCATTAACGCACCCACGCGGTTTGCTGTCAGCATTCTCTGTTGGCGGCTGGACCTCGCGTGGATATGCTTCTTCTCCCATCTCCTACATTTGTAATAGTTAATAAATATTTAATTTTTTTGAAATTCCTGTTTTTGGTATGTGTTTTTTTGCCCCAAACGCGCGGAGTTGTTTGACGAACCAACATATGTCAGTGGCAATTCTGCTACAATATGCTCCCAAGGTTCAAACGGTCTATGAATTGCTGTTATACCAAATGTTTGGGTCAGCTTGTGCGTTTCTTTCATATGAAACCCTTTCAATTCTTATAATAAATCACTTAATGCCCCGTATGCGATAAATTCGGAATAAATTACGAATTATCTGCAGCCAATTCCTTATCTGTGAATTATTGTGCTAAAAAAAAATCAAAATACTTCAGATATAGGACATAACACACCCAAGTCTTCACAATTAAAAAAAAATCGCTGCCATGTAATACTTTATGCTTTTGTTTAGCAGTTTGTGTTGTGTTGTGTTGTGTTCTGGTCCCTTTCCATTAAAATAGGGACATAAATAGGCACAGAAGGGGAATAATTCTAAACTGATGAATTCGCCCGCTTTTCGTTTCGATTCGAGGATTTACTTACTGTTAATGCACAGACGAGGGTGCCTTTTTTTCCCCCCCCGAGCATTATGTATGCACTTCGAAACAAAAGGGCGGATTTTACGATTGCTTATCCAGATAATAAACAGCAGTGCTGGAGGATTCCCTGTGCAGAGACTGAAAACGGTCACGTGACAGAAAGGAAAAAAATAAAAAATAAAATCAGTCATCGTATTTCAAGTTGATGCGGGTTTCTGGCTACTATATTTACCGCCACCGTTTCGGTTTGTTTTGCAAACGTGGTGTGTGTGTGTGTGCGTGTGTGTGCGTGTAAAAAAANTACAATTGGAAGTGAAGAGAAAGGTTAATTTCGGGATTTGTAACAACGCTCCAGCAAATAAGCGGTGGTGCTGACAGACCTGGGAGCCCTGGCTGGATGCAGAGCTGTCAGTGGGGCATTGTTAAGAGTTCATCAATCATGAAATCTGCACTTTTCCCTCGACAGCGGTTCCTCCTTCTTTAAAGCAAGCCGAGGCCAGCTGGGATCCCTCCAGCAACCGCTGCCAAAGTGGACAAATGTGAAAACGAATAACACAACCGTCTAATCACAGCGCAGGCGAAACGTTCAGTGGGAACAAGCGTCGAGGAATCTGGGACTGACTGCTATCCCTCGTTACCGCTCGTTAGAGAGGGTAAAACTTTTCAAGGGCAGCAGCAAAATAATCATGGCCTCAGCCGAGAAAGTTGGCTGTGCGCAAATTGTTGCTATGTTTGACTGGTGTGTGTGTTTTTTTTTGAAGTGTTAGGGTTATTTACATTCACTTTTAAAAAAACGTGCCAATAGTATCTGCACGTTTATTGGAATATGTGGTGAACAAAAATAGACATATTTCAACCTTCCATTTCGTCTCTGCCAAATTCCACTACAGTCAGTGGAAGATAAATGCAATTGGAAGTGCATCACTGTACTTTATTTTGTACAGAGTTTGTACTCTGGTTTGTACAAACCAATATTCTGGCCTGGTCCTATTCCAAAGGTGAAACAGCTCGTAAAACACGACATTTAATTGAGAACATTAATCATATAAATCCTGTTATCTTTCTATAAACATGGCTAGTTCTAGTAATTGTGGAATTATTGGCAGTTAGTGAAATGCAAAGCAGTTATGACCAGCACTTGGCTGGCTATTTGGGTTTGGTATTTGGCTCCATTCCCTCCATTCAGTTATTTGGATTGGGTGGAATGCACCTAAAATATATAACGTCCAGTTCCCTACTTACATCATTTGGACGCACGTAAGCAGGAACGTGCGCGAAAAATTGTTTACGGATATGGTTAACGCAATACATATGGCCCAGATAGAAGACCCGAGCACACGATGGGTGAGTGCTGACTGCAAAGCCCTGCCGATTACTTGCCTCTAAGCTAGTTGGCCGAGTACTGACAGAGCAACCCTACCGCGTCAAATTGGACTCCTGGCAACCTGCCATCACATAAATCTGTATGATTATACTGACTTGAATATGAGAAAGTGCAACGTCCTTTAAGAAGTTTCGCAGCTCTAGAGTTGGGAATGGTTCCACACGCAACAGCAGTGACTCTACGCCATCTACAAAGGCAGGTCGGCAGTCTGCTCCTTAAATGTCCCGCAAAGTACACTGTTGTATTGTGCAATGAAAAGCGTCATATCTGTTAGCGTTTTATTGCACTCTAAGCCCACGCTACCCACATTAAACCATTTACTTTCAAAACTATTTGCAGTCACTTTCAAGAGGGGGCTCTCAAACAAGAACAGCTGAACTGTCTATAGACATAACTGGATTTGAAGGTCAGGTACTGTTTAACCTCCTCGAAATCCACAGAAATGCGACTTTAATAAGGAAGAATTCGTAGAAGTATCCAGGCTTCTTCAAATAACGCCTTTTGATGCCCTTTCTGTCTATTTTGACCTGGACACTAACTTAGTATGCATGACAGGTCAAAAGAAGTCGATTTTCCAATATAATTTACTCCCTTACATACAATGTTGAGATGAAAGAAATGAGGTTGATGACACAGCATGCAAATCGGTTTCAGCTTTTTCCTTGCAAATGTATAAATTAAAACAAAGAGAGTTATCACTGATGAAAGTAGCCTATTTTTTCTTATCAGTAAGCATGACAGTTTTTTGAAAAAATATTGCAATTTTGCGTGTAAATAACCGCTACAAGTTTCTGTAATTATTAAGTTATTAAGGTCAATATACAGGCGTATATTTCTACAATGATTCCAACAAATTTGAACAGGCAATCACATACTACATGTGTTGTAGTCATCACTGGTCCACATAGTGGTGAACTTAAATGCAAGAACCACAAATAACACAATGTTGCCTTCTAAAGTTGCGAATGATAATATTATGAATGACTGCAACCAATGGAATATTAACTTTGGAAGAACATACTGTGAAAAATCCAATTGTTTATTAGCAATTATTTACCAAACAGTCAACAGGCAATTTAAATGATTGTCGGGATAGTTATTACATCATTGACATTCATGCATGTTTTGAAATGAGCTAAAAAGAAGGAAAAAATTACAAAGGCCTTTTGGTAAAAGTTGTGGAAGTCAGAGTGTGAAGTGATTGAGAGGGTGCGATGCATATGCTGAATTGTATATGCAGGAATTTAGTCATTTGCAAATCCCGTGGCAACTATATGCCTTCAAAGGCCTTCAAATCACTTCCCTTTGAATTATACATAGCGCAGTTTCTCCAAGAATCACATAAAACTTGTCGACTACACTGTAGATAGGAAATGCTTTTATGAGATGCCCTTCACACAAACAAAGAAAGCAAAAAAAGGAAACGTTATTACATACCCAGTTCCTCCGAGGTAAATACAGTAGGTAGTCAGTTTAAAATCACAGATGGGGTGGACAGATTGGCAGTGAGACAGGCGCATGGATAGACCTATACACATACACGTCTTACGTCCACTCGCTGCAAACCCATTACATATTCCACCGCCCGTTTATATAATTGAAGAAATTCTTTTCAGACTACAGTAATTCTATTTGGTGTCCGTGTTAACAAATGCCTGAGGTAATGTACTTAAAGAGCTCCTGATATGAATTAGACTGCACACCGCCCCTGGCGATCAAGAAGAGTCTGTTCCTCCAGTGCTGAACGTGCTGCAAATCAACAGTCTATTATTGAGTTACAGCTTTGCTAATGAGTGCTTTGCCAGGTGAATGATTTCCACTCAACTAGTACCACGGAAACGCACCACGATACAACAATATTTTGAAACAGCTTAAAATAAATGAATCGTATTAAAACTCATGTTTTGCTGAATTCCGCCAAAACGACTGTCACGGATTGCCGGTGCAGTCCTTAAATGCACTTTTATAAAATCGTCTTTCGACCTCCCGGAATTAAAATACTATGCTCACATCTCTGTTAACGGGATTCAGATACATCTGCTCACATATCACTGCAGGAACACGCATCGTAGTAAGAGCTGCGAATGCAGCGCGGCATGTGGAGAACTCCAGAATCAGCACCGCACTGTACTGCACTGTACAGAGAAATAATCCTCGATCAGTGTTTGACATTTTCTGATTATTATTAGAGTATTGCCTGCTCACAATCCTTCAAAGTTAAGCACTATTACAGACCAAACAGAGACTGCTTCTTTATCAAGGGTCATTTGTTTGCACGTTCGGACAGCAGAATACAGTCCTCATATTCTGTTTTTTTGTTGAAGAGCAATTAGGTTGTTTAAGAGTTATTTTAACGCAGAGACATCGCTTCAGATTTTAGACGAGAAAATATCATAAAGCAGACAATGAAACGTGAGTGTTTTTTTTAAAAAAAAAGATTTGCCTGCTATGTTATGTCTGAAACTACTGAGTACAGTGCCAGCCATTCACCTTTCCACACCAGTTCAATTAATGATCTTGCTTTCTACACGGTGTGGGATCCGTTACTGCTGTACTGTGGCTATAATAATTCATTCATCTCATGCAGTCGCCCAGTCAGACCAATGAAACACTCATAGAGGTCACGCTTTTACCGGGGTGTAATGATCCTCGATATCAGAGAACCAGTACCTCAAAACACAGACGTGCATCCTCCTGTAATCACCAACAGACGACCCCAGGCTCTGTTACACCGCGATCCGAGTCAACTGCGCGCTGTAAAGGGAAACCCCTACCTTTCAGTTTGCTTTGCAGACATCGTTTGCGGATTGAGGAAGGTGTGGGGGGGAGCCACCGAGTGGGGGTTAGAGGCGATAATCGCAATGGAAGGTGAGTGAATTGGAGAGTTGAGTCCTCTCTCTCTCTGTTGTTTGGTATAAGACCTCCGGACGCCATGCAGTAGGACTGGATAGGATAGCTATAATTGGACCGGCGGCACCACGTGCCCTCTCTACACTATATTAGGAATATTGACTTCCTCTTGAGTAAAAGGATCTGCTATGGTGATCAGAGGGGCAGACAGCCATCACCCAGAGCCAGGCATCCCACTCTGCCCATCCGCCCAGTGGAAGAATGAACTCTTACCTCGAATACGTTTCCAATGCAGATATCTTGACTTTTTCACCAAAGTTTTGTCACGGCAATTCCCCGCCGGTGTCTGTCCAGCAGCGCTCCGGAGAGGGTCGTTGCTTCGCAAGTGGACCCATTGGTGATCCATCTGCCAGCCATCATCACCACCATCATCATCATCACCTTCATCAGCCGGTGCCTTCTAGTCTCGAACTCTCCTACGATCCCGCTGCACCCGTTGATGTTAACCTCTTATCTCTGAGTAATTTGGGCTATGATTTTCCTTTCGCTGCTAATCAGGAATTGGATGACAGTGGGGGATCAGTCCCATACGCGACCTCTGTTTACTCAGGAAGCGCATCTTTTCCGCTGACTGAGCGGCAGCACGAATACAGCATCTCACTTGGTGACCAGGGGCAATACCAAACGGGTGGCAAGGAATCCCCGAACTTTTACACAGGACATTATTATCAGAGCCTCTCCCCGTCTCAGGGCAGCTATCATCAGAGGCCGGAATCTCCCACCACAGAGCGAGTCGCCAGTGCGAATACTTTCGAGTGGATGAAAGTGAAACGAAATCATTCTAAGACAGGTCAGTCTCGTCCACTCCGACACCTATTACAGCTCATTTCACACCGTTTCTCCAGTAAGTTAATGCAGTTGTAGGTGTATAAAAGCGGAACTTATTATTATTATTATTATAACTGTAACTTGTGTTTACTGAGAACGCCTGTTTCCAGGTAATAAGTTTGGGTTGTGGGGGGGTGGAGGGTGCATTAACCCTTTCATCAGCATAATGCCATTATGTTGAGATGATGTGGGGTGAAAGGGTGAACTGTGTAATTGCTAGACCCTGTGTCTTTCCTGATCCAACTGTGATTTATACAATATAAGTCGTGCTCTTATCATTTGGAAGTGAAGATCAGGACTGAATCGTGTGTGGTATATCCCAATTTCTGGGTCGTAAGATAATAGCATAGTGAAGGTAAAGAGTGAAACGTGCTGGGTTCCCACTAAATAACACTGCTGTAACTTATTATGTTTTTTGCTTATTTTTGTAGCGAAACAAGCCGAATATGGGATTGCCAGCTCTCCCAGCACAGTCCGCACTAATTTCACCACCAAACAGCTCACGGAATTGGAGAAGGAATTTCACTTCAATAAGTATTTAACTCGAGCCCGGCGTGTGGAGATAGCAAACGCCCTTCAACTCAACGAGACGCAGGTGAAGATTTGGTTCCAGAACCGGAGAATGAAACAGAAGAAGAGGGAGAGGGAAGGTGTGCTGGCGAGTCTGGCTTCTCTGAGCTGTAGCCAGGACTCGCCATCCGGTGAGAGTTCGGATAAGTCGGACACCGCCTCGCCGTTGCCTTCCCCCTCTGCAAAGAGCTCAACACCAACTCCAAGCTCAGTGTTGTGACCTTATCAAACTGTAACAAAAGCTTTGGGGAAGTGAGCTTTCAATTCCAGATTCAAAAGAACAAAGCCACGAAATGCGTTTATGCAATCTCCAGGCCCCAAAGTACTGCAATCACTTTAGCACACTTGACTATTTTGGTATTGATTCTACCTGGGTATATATGTGCAGGCGAAGTAGGCTGCTATTTGTATATATTTTGTGAGATTTTTTAATTTCTGTGACTACTGAATTGGTCTCAAGGGTCGTGATCAATGTATTTACCTTTACCTGGAATGTTATATGCACAAACGATGTTAACCGTTCGATGCAAAGCAAAAACCAAATGTTATCATCCAACTGATGGTAAAAGACTACTTTTTCTTGAAACAAATTTGCACAGACAATAAGTCGATCTTTGCAAGTAAAAGAGCCACACAAAAACGGTCCAATTAAAGGCTGCAACAACTTCTATTTACTGCATTGCTAGAATTGCTACTTTGTATTTAGCAGATTGTTTTCTATTGATTTATGTGTTGATGACAACGATGAATGAAAGGTATCTTGTTCGACTCGACTCCAAGAATGAATGGACTTTGCACAATTTATGCCTCAGGTTGAAAGATTCTGGTTGCTGCTATGTAACACTGTGCCTATCTAACGCTGCAATCTTTCACTTGTAAACTATGCTAAGTAATTATCCTACCTCTGTTTACACTGTGTATTAGGGCTGACGAGGTTATTGTTTTATCTGCTCTATTACGAAATTGAGTTGGAAGTAAAACTGTGTATTTTAAAGCCAGGAAAAGTTTGTCAGCTTTAGTAATTATAAATGTTTACGATTATGTGCAACAGTGGGAACAAAACAACAAATTTTGAATAAAACAAACAACACATTTTGTTATTTTGATCAGTAACGCAATTGCATGTTAATGCAGCTTCAGTGTAAGCAATAAAGCCGCACTGTTCCTTTCCAATCGAAACTGTTATTTTCACACCACTTTAAATCAATCAGCAAGTGATTTTCTGACCAACAGACTAAAGATTCAACCCAACTATGTGATGGGATGTCTGAACTAAACCCATGAAATTGAAATGAGATTCTGCAGTTTATGATGTTTTATTATTATCACTTCATCTTTATCAAAGGGTTCTTAAAGATTATGTTTAAGTGATGCACTGGAGTCTTTACACTTGACATTTTAATCCACAACTATATTCTCAGTAACTTTTAATAGGACGTGAAGCCAAGGAAAGGGATTGGATCTTTGCATTATTAATTAATTCTAATGAGTCTATTTTGATCAAACAGCTTTGTTCAGCAACTTTCTATTCAGCAATCAATACTTGAAAAAACATGCATCTGCCGACTAAGCAGTTCAAGACAGACATTTCCATTTAAGTGTGTGTTACTGCATTGGATTGGTTTGATTTTAAACAGGTTTTACCCATATCATATCACATCATATCACGTGAAAGGCGCTATATTAAATCCAAGGATCATTATTATCATATCGCTTTAGGTATTGGGTTCATTTTCACTGTCTGTCATAAGGAAGGGAAGTAACTCCCAAGGAAACTGATCACTCTTAAGAAAATGAACCAACTACTTAAAATAACTTTTATTGTGTCAGATGTAAAATTAAGAAAATAATATATTGCAATTAGATCTCCTGTAATGATGTCTACCAATGGATAATCACTACATTATTCTGTCCTCAAGACCAGGTTGCTTTATTTAAAGCTGAATGTACATGGCTTTTAATTTGATGTAAGGCTCTCATGGTCTTTAGTCCAGACGAGTGGTTTACTCATCCATTTGAACTTTTGTTACAAATTATTCTGACCCCCTTTTGCAAATAATGCAGACCACCACTACAAGTAATACTAAATTGCTGCAAATTGCCTCACCAGTTTCTTATTCAGGCCGAGTCCTCAGTAAAACATAGATGGTTAAATGAGTTTGTTGAATTGACCATATAGTGTTGGAAAAGATACACTAAGGTGTGTAACTTGTAGGTTTTAAAATGAAATACGTTTCATCGTATTTAGCCCTTTTCATCAGCTTTAGTCTTTGGTTCGTTGGAAAAGTTGACGTTTCAGGGTCCTGTTCTGAGCCTAAAATGACCAATTATTGCGGTTTCGGCAAACAAGATTTACACCTCAATGTGTGTGTGCAATAAAAGCAGATCAGTCTCCAAAAGAGTTCAGCATTAATGGTGGTATATGCAAAGATCAAACGTGTAAAGCAAATAGTTTTGTGCCGGAAATGATTTTTTAAAGCAATACCACTGAGGGGGGGAGTGGGGAGGTGGGGGGGTTGCACAACTGAAAGCGTCAGTATTTTCTCTCAGATGTTTCGACCATTTGGTCCTAACAGCTCCGTGTTAATGACAGTCCCACTAAAATAACACACAGCAGTCTCGGGAGAAGCGGTATTTCAAAGAAATGCTGAGGTCGTAAAATTTATAATGACCTCCTTGGGAATCGGCTGTGAGATCTTTGATATGGAATTTACGATTCTTTGATGGTGATTCTCAGCGGATGCCCAATGCATTCCACCCCCGAGAACTGCACCGCGTTATCTGAAAAAAAANTGCTGTTTGCATTTACTTTGCTTTAAGGCTCTCGCAACCTACCGGTCAGGAGATGGGTGTAAAAGCTTTATATATATATATTTTGAAACCTTGTAAGTAACTGATGCAAGCTTTACCCCCCAGGAGATGACATCTCCTGGTGCGATTGCGTGTTATAAACTTGCAGGTCTTTTGTCGTGTCCCTCGCTGTTAGGCGCCTATTGTTGGCTTTTTATGTTATCATATACCTCTGATCCCAGTTGTGATTACTCCCTAAAAGTCTCTGAAGACGTGGGGGATGCCGAGGGAAGTTTTATTAGCACAATACGAAAACTGTTCGTAGCTGTGGCTGCATTGTAAAGGTCACAATAGTAGTTTGCACTTGTTTGATATTCAGTTTTACTTCTGCCCAGAGCGGAAGGACCATTCAATATTGACTCTGCCTGAAAGGGGTTGTGGAAGGGTTAGCCATGGTAGGCAACCCACCGCCCCTCCCCCGTGAGTTAGGTTCACTGAAAGTTCATGGAAATTGATCCAGGTTGATCTTCTGAAATCCTTCTTGCAATTGATGCTCCAATTAATGCTTTTTTTAAAAAAAAATAATGATAAGGAAATGTCTGCTTATCTCCCCCCCTCCCCGATCCGATTTTCATTTCACAATCAGCACATGAAGATGAAGTCAGTATTGCAGGTCTTATCCTTATATAGCCTTAAAGGGTCAAAGTTCGCCTTTAGTACTGCATAAATGAATATTTTATGTTACTTTATGGCTGACGCACAATTGATATGCCGCTGGATAAATGGTACATATCACCTATGGGCTTTCCCGTCACGTCGCTTAATCTTACTGACTGTTCCTATAACAAATCAGCTCTCCCTCTTAAATTGCTCAACCGAGTTATTTCGCTATTTACAGTGTACGCTCGATGTACAGATAGACACGACATTGAGCTGCGACTCCAGACAACGTGCCCCTGATAAAGAGATGTGATAGCCTCCTGCAGTGGAAACGTAGGTGAAAGTAGTCCTTCAAAGGCATGCTTTCAGCAATATTAATGTTATCCCATTGACAGTCGCTCTGTTTTGTGTATATTTATTGTTTTGACCTCGAAACAAGTAACGGTTATAAACAAGAGAGTTCTTTAAAATACGAATAATTGACAGATTATTGACAGAATCTGGACCAGTCACAAATTCCAGGAAAGTCATCCTATTGGAATTTTATGATTCATGCATGCCCCTTGGTAGCAACATAAAATCACTGTGTCCCTATGGTCCATGCTGGCGATGAATGCTCGTCCTGATATTTCTTGAGTGTCACAGGTTGAAAAAGAATACTTTGTAGATTTTTTTTTAATTTCAGTGTCTGCTACTCAGTGCATCAAGCATCACTTGACTCAATCAAACTACACTATTTACAATAGTTCCAGCTAAAGCTTCCGTGTAACTCTTGTATTTGGTACTCACACTTCAAGCATTTATAGGAGTAAAAACGCAACACGGTGCTTGTTGCAGCGAGAGCCACCATATCCACTATGGCTTTGGCATTGCATGCCCTAGACTTCCACGTTTGCCTTTGGTTATTCCAGACATGTTTGCCCTTTAAAGTTCATTTTCTCATAAAGTGTTCAGCTCCAGGGGACAACACTTACTTTCCCCCGTGAACATTTATCACAAACACACAAATACAAATTCAGCCATCTCTGCTGTTCCAGCTGCAGGTACATTAATATCATTCAATAGGTTACCATTCACACGTTAATATTTGCAGTAACACACCGAGTTTTCCACAGGCAACGAGTCATGGACGTGCTCGGATATTGTATAGGATAAAATCCCTTAAGATATGAGCAGAAGTCATAGAAGATATTCCTAAAAGAAGAATGTTGAAAGGGAAGAGTTATTCCTCTTGAAGTCCCTTATTAGAGCTAAAAGATTCCCTGAGGGAAAACAGTTGATATGTAACTATTCTAATTCAATTTTGAAATGAATCGCTTAAGTCATCACAACAAAGACAATAATCTGCGTTTGCAAGAGATCTGTGCATTAATTTAAAAGACTGCAGAGCGACTCGCTGGTATAAATCTGTTGCATGATTAAATTGGATGAAACTATTGGAAGCCATATGAAAACTTTATTGAATAAACACACATTCTATCATTCAGAACAGGAAAACTGATTGATATATATGTCCATTCTGGTTACTCTTGGACGGGAAATACACTTGCTCACATCAATGAATGTGAATGGAGGAAATAACCTCCGTTGAGCATATTTGTGGTCTCTCCTGTGCTGTCTCAATTTAGATGAATTAATGCAATCTAAGTGTTAAACCATTGGTACACTTGCTTTGCATGATTCACCTCACCACATCTCATAGTGATTTAGTTAAATAGACATTGATTGAGCCCAGACCAATAGCTTATAAACGTCAGGTACACAGAATGTACAAGAGCTATTTTATGTACATTGCTGCCCCATTATTTTTTATGTGAGACATTAGCTATTGTCTAACATTTTGCTTGACAGGGAATACCCAGAACGATACAAGACGTACCAAAGTAGTGGGATAGATGTACCAAGGCAGTGGAATAGGTTCATTTTTGAGAAGGACAATATTGGGAGAGGCACCAGGAAGTATTTATTTGCATAGAGGGTAACCAATCTTCCTCATCCCTGGAACCAGTTACCAGGAAGAGTGGTAAAGGCCAAGTTATTTAAGATGACAACTATATGTTGCAATAGGGAGAAGACAGGGTGAATATTGTGGAAGGATGAGATAGCTTTCACCTAATAGCAAATAGCTTTCACCCAAAACTAACTTGTGAATTCAACAAAGTTTTGCAACAAGTTGTTTTTAAGACAGTTATACCCATGTGTATTTAAACGCGTGTGCATTGTTTCACGAATTACAAATAAATTCCAGCTATTTTAAGATAAGACCGACAAGCTTCTATGTCACATGATAGTACATGTACATGTTTAGCATTTCTTCAAAATACAAAAATAGCAAACATTCCAGTTAGTATCTCCAAACATTGGCTTCATATGCACAATGTGTTTCATTTAATTTTGTACTTTATTAGAGAGAACTTTGTTAATGTGCGGATGCTTCAGCGAATTCATTCCAACTAATTTAGGGCCAATTTGACCAGTATTAATCTGGTCTGTTTGCTTGTATAGATCGCAAATGTAGCAACAATATCATGTAAACTTTCAGCAGTATCAACGGGACACTGTTTTTTTTTAAGTTTGATGTTTTGGGTATCAGTGGCAGTTCCGTATAACCAAATTGTATTGCAGATGGCATTTGATGCCGAAACCACCTCCAGGGGCAGGGCTCAAAAAGAGCTTCATTTTTCGCGTCGATTCGATCTCATCCTCTTTGGATAACGGTCTGGCCTTGAATTCAATGCTTGAATGCTGTATAACAGAAGGATTGATACGTTAAAATGTTACTGTCGATGCAGCACAAATCAGTCGTTAGGTCCGTTTTCAACGTCACATAATCTATTATATCTTCTATTTCGCATACACAGGGTATAAAAGATTCGTTTTAATAAACGAGATACTATTTATTTTCGTGTGACACAAGTGCTTAACGTTTAAAATCTACTCTCCGTCATTGCATTTTTTTTTCTTTTAAGAAATCAGGTGAACCACTGAATCCATCTCATCTCTCTCTCGTTCAAACCATCCCCTTATGGACATGGAGTTGGTGTTCCCATTTTGCGCTGAGGAATATATACCTACGGGATTTATTAGTGGTAAGAAACATATGTTTGCGTTGGAGCTCATAAATATTCGCATTGTTATGGGAATAATTCTACTTGTACAATTTAATTCCCCAGCTCATTTAAGGTCGTTGTTTGTTCTTAGCACAATAACGCAATGGGCCAATAAATTAAATTTCGGATTCGCTTTGCAAAGCTCTTCATTTCTGAATATTACTGGTTAATGTTCCGTGGATCGTCTCACGTTAGGGGTAAACACAAGCGAAAGGCCTCAGTACTTGTGGATGATGTGACTGGGAAATCCGATGAGAAAGATAGAGATTTCGTTTCAGTTCAATCCAGACAGAAAAGCAATTCTGATAAATACAAACCTAATTTGCTGCAACGTGTTCGCTATGACTTGAGTCAAGACTGTGGGAACAATTAAGACATTTGCAGATTTTGGCATTCAGTCATTCATTTTGTTTCTGGATTCTTAACACAACAGCAGAGAATTTGGCAAAGATTTCACAAAGGGGTACTGTTGTCTCAGTGCATTTATAGAGGCAGTTATTCCCGATGTGACAACCGTTATCATCGTTGGCATCATATAATACTTGGGGAACATTTTAATATTAAAGCGTTACCTTTGGTTTATACAGGACAGGCAGGTGGGTTAATGTAAGTGCCACATTTGAAACAAAATTATATTTGGATCCTGTAGGGGCTGATTTGGAGATGGACATGCATGTGAATTTACTTGCTGTTCATGTATACTCATGTGTATATATCGCGGGACATTAACGCTCTTAAATCAGTCGAGGCATATTCTGCGAAGACGGAAATGCCACGACATAACTTCAAGTGAATAAAATATTGAAGGTGCACATTTCCAGCCTCACCATCACCTGATACTAATGCCTTTATTGATTTTCCATGTGCTTAAAGTGTAACCGATGTAAATCTCGCCCTCCCCACCAAGGAGTCATCAATCGCGTACTTTCTGTAGATAAACTGTATATACTCTTCTACATGTTTAAACCGTTGGACATTCAGTGATGCAGTGAACAGAGGTGCACAAACACACGTTTACGAAGCCCAAATTTATCCAATGCACTTTGTGCAAACAGAAGACTACCGATTAGTGATGTTTTCTTCGGGGGTCGACACATTGAGCACAGATCGACGTGATGTCTTTCACAGCACTACCCTCTACACATAAATAAAAGAAACCCACATATAAAAGAAAAAAAAAACAACAGCTCTTTGGCGCTGTATCAAATGCATTATTATTTATTATTAACATTTCTCTTGTTTGAAAATACAAGAATTATATTTTAATTTAATGTATAATTTTGGACAATGATGAGATTAAATGATTGCGGTATGGATTACTCTGATGCAGTATTCAGGGCCACTATATAGGCACAGGGATGCTATTCATTTTCTCCCATGTGCTGTAATTAAATTCGAATTACAAATAGCTTGATTTTTTGAGAACAGGACTATAACTAAATGAACGAAAGGTCAGTTATGTTTCTTCAAACCTTGAAATTAAAGCCAGTCGTTTTCCATGGTAATGTCACCCGCATATAAAAAATTTAAAGGACATTACAAACCCCAAGATAAAATGGCAGTTATTCAACCTATACATCCAATTTCCCTATTATACTCTATTAAATATTTAACGTTTAGTTTCTGACTTCTAAACTATACCCACAAGTTACTTTTAAGGCATGTTGCAGTAAATGGAACCCGTTATAAGTATATATATGGTCACTGAACATTTATTTGCTTCAGTGTATTAAAATCAATGTATTTTTTAATGAATTTTTAAATTTAATCAATGACTATAAAAAAATGCGATAATATTTACAATAACTATTTTTCTTAATGCTTTTCATGAAAGTTCACTCAGCACTTTACACCGAATATAATGAGTTCTCTTTTCATAGGAAGTCACAACTCAAATGTTTCACTTTCTTCCCATGATAATTCGTTTGGGTCATAAAAGGATCAAGAGTTGGTCGTACAAGAGTCTGCGGGGATTCAAATATACATACAACAGGCTTTAGTTCTCCACAAGGATCACACACCAGAAAAGATGCCTAACTACAGCCAGGATAGCTGTCCAGTCATTGATGTGCCTTCTGTGAATTGAAAAATTTGCAGCAATGCTACCACATCCTGTAGACTGGAGTATTCATCCATATAACATACCTATCAGAATCCATAATTGGTTTGTGTGATTTCCTAACGACTTCAAAAAATCAGTGTGGTAAGTACGACAAACAGACACAATGGGCATCAGGAAAATAACACTTCCTGTACAGATTAGTTTCAATTGTTTTCGACATTACACTGCAGTTATGTTGAGCTTCTTCTGCAGTGATACATATTGCAGCATTGGGAACTGTTATTAATTCTTATCAATATAATTATTAATCATTAATATAACAGTTTACTGCACTGATTACTTGTTTACTAGCATATAATACTTGGATAAACTCAATAAATATGCTCCAATTATCAATAACTCATGAATATATCAATACACCAATTGAAGTATGCAATAATATTTTCTTAGCAAATTTATGTATTAATACTGCATACAATAAATAGTTTCAGGAGGTTAGTTAATGATGGGATGAGACCATAAACTGCTCAGTTATATCTACGGTTCTATACTTGACATTTCTCCCAAACAAGTTATTTACGATTAAACATTTCCATATTCAATCTGCCGAGTTGCTTTGCAGTGTGTGCTTTGAATTCCACCAAGTTGTCTTTGAAAGCACAGTATAAATTTATGCGACGTAATATTTTACATTGTCATTTCCAGTAACATGTAGAACAATGGCAGTAATTGAATAAACAGACATTTCCCCTAGTGCCTGTTAGTTATCGGACACTTCGCCTGTTGGGGAAACATTTTAACACATTCATCATATTTGCTATTGAATTATCTACGTTACATTCTCTATAACTACCATAGCAAAGGATACCATACACAATTATTTTTCTCCAATTCAAGTAGCTATATCATCATAATTGAGACATCTTTGCAATATTGTTTGAATTATTGCAATGATTTCTTTGTTTAATGGTTTTACATTCCAGATATTGATTAAGAATTGTAAAGAAGCATTGAAACCGCACCAAGACGAGTATTGGTGCTAGTATTATTGTGAACATAGGATGTGGCATCAGAATTTTTAAAGCTAGTTCTCTTAAATTCAAACAGTAATTCAGAATTTTTTGAATCTGGGTCTATTTTACTGTACTTCCATTCTGGATGATTATGTATTATTTTTTGTATTAAATATGCAGATGCAATTTTCTTTGAAAATATTCTATTTAAAAAGAGGTATAAAGTAAAATCACATTACAGTGTTAAAAAAACAAGTCACAGCAAATGTTATTGCCCTGAAAGTATCCAAGAAAGCGCAATATTTGGTGGGTAACATTAAGGTTGGTTATTTCTTCGAGCATATAATATAACAGGGGACAAACACTGTAAAGAAATTATTTTCTTCAGAGGAGAAGATCAATGGAGTAATTTGGTGTGAATTATTCTGTTTAGTTTGCTCGAATTTTCCATAGAAACATCAATTAAAACATTACCGCGCTCATTTTTCCTTGCAAACTTTTCAAATACATAAACAATGATTTCTCATAAAACATTAGAAGCAATAAGATATTTCATTTTCAATTAATTCACATTTTGTGGTGATTCTTGTGGTATTATATACATGGGATTTAGCGCCAGGATCTAAACAAAAAAACTTAGTTAAGTTCAACCAGTAACTCAAGATACGCAAATATGATTCTATTTTAATGTACAATTAATCTGGATTGCTTATATTTCTTTTCCATCAGAAATATGTATCAAGATAACCAATTTTACATGTTGCTTGGAATATTTTCTCAATCATGGTCAACTTTTCTACTCTGTAGGGAATATCTGAAATATTTCCTGTAAATATATATACATACTCTGTATATTTTTGTCATATTTTCTGTGTTAAAGAGCACCGCATGTATTTCCGTTGACTCTGGTTAGGAAGTTGTATGCTCCTTACAGCTTTTGATCATATGATTTCAAAAGGAATACTGCCTATTATCAGGAGCCCCAGGAAGGTCCATTAAAGTCAGTACACAAGAGATTTCAAGCCATTGTGATTATTGTGCCTTCCAGTACTGTTGAAGAACATAAGTGGCTGAGATGAATGTTCCACAAAAAGATTTATTTAGTTTTATGGGAATTATTACAAGAAAACAGAGCATGTCATGTGAGCTGCCACTCACACCAGATGTAATTGGTAATGATATAGAAATCCTCCAAATGGGGATTAAGAGGCGACTTGGTTCCAAACACTACTTCTTTCATCAATGAATCAAATCTAGTGTGAATAATGTGCTCTGTGAATTAATACCAAGAAAGACATTTTAATATCTCTTCAAATTCATCATAAGTCACTGCATGTAAAAACCTGCTTGACATTTCAATTCTATACAGGAGACATTAAGTGTTATAAATACTGTTGTGAAGCACCTAAATATGAGTTACAACAATGACAGTAACTGCAGTACTTCAGGTTATCAAGTTATAAGATCCATTTGATAAATTAAACACCACATTGATAGATTTAGATTATTTTAGTTTATAGACAATATGAATTCATCCGTTGGGTAAATATATATGAACAAATAGATAATGCACATTGATGATAATAAATGTTTTTCCCGAACAAAAGATTTCACATGTATCCAATAGTATCTGGTGCTTTTTTGCCTTATTCATAACGTCTTTTTATTCTCAATTGTAATCTCAATGTTTGTCTGACAGAATGGTAAAAATGGGAACTTGGTAAATATATGTATCACAGCAGGGTTGCACCACCTAAATGTTATTCCTTTAGTAATAAGAGGAAAATATAAGACAGAGATGGTGCTCCAGAAAGGTATTCATTGACCAATGGTGCGAAAATGCAGAAGCAAGGATAAAGGATGGGAATATGCTTGGCTGTGATGCTCTCCAGTGTGTAGGTCAAAAAGTATTCAGAAACTGGCCATGTTTAATCTCTTGAATAGCGGAGACCTGCTCAGATAATGACCCATGAGAGAAGATATTCTGTGGTGATTAAATTATTTGGTTCAGTTTGAGAATTTCAGGACTGTTTCCTTTGTGTCACTTTCCAATGTGATTCAGGTTACCCATGCTGCAGTGGTTGAGTTGTTCTGCCTTAAATTAAGTACATTTCCTGCTTTTGTGCTTCCAATTTCCCTTCTACCTCCTCTGATTTTATATATAAGATCAACAAATGCTTGTCTATTTTCGTTCGCTTTTGCCAGCGGGTCATTATTTTATGTCTCAATATTTGCAAATGTGGCATTTTGGCACTAAAGTCATCCTGTATCCCTTGCAGTATCCCTTTATTTCCCATGGGGCTTGTAGTATGTATGCTGAGTTTCTGCTTGATTTTATTGAATTCACAATCTTGGTTCCTCAATTCTCCACCTGAAGAATAACAATTACTATTTGTAATGTTGCAATGCTTCTACTTGACAAGGAAACTTACCATCTGGAATTTACTTCAATTTTGCCCATTATTTACCTTTCAAAATGATCAAAATCTTTGGCCAACATGCCAAACTGTATCTTCCACTCTCAACTAAGCACTTTGTGCATGTAAAACATCTTTGAATTATGGAACTCCTTTAAAGACATTGATATGCTGCAGTTTTGAAAGGGCTATAAAACGTAGAATCCCATAATCCTTGGATTTGATATGGTGCCTTATCACGTTATCAAGATGTCTCAAAGTGCATCATAGAATATACCGTAAAGTGGTGTGACTCTGTGTGTTTTGTGGGCGAATACGGCAGCCAATTTTGCACATGCCAATCTCCCACAAACAGTTTGTTGGGCAACACATTGGAATAAATTATCTTTTCTTGTTGAATAGTGACATGGGATCTTTAACGAGCACCTAGGCAGGCAGACAGGACCTCAATTTTAACATCACATCTGAAGGAACACATCTCTGACAATGTTGCACACCCCCAGCACTGCATTTGATGTATGCAGAAAAGCTGATACACTAATTCCTTTATCAATGGGTTATTGATTTAAATTTCATGTTGTATTATTGTATTATTGTTTTCCTGACACCAAAGATTAAAACTTCTACTTTTTCTTTCTTTTCCGCAGGTCCGAGGCACAACAGGTTGATTATTATTTTAAATAAAAGGCCTTTTAAGCATGTTATAACTTTTGTAAAGTTAACAGCATTGATGATCACTAGATGATTCTAGATGGGGTTTAGACAATGTCAGTTCTCTAAGAAATAAAATTCAAGCCCAAGCCTTTACCAAATATTATTGTATTTTTCCAATAGTATTAATAAACTTATGAAATTTCCCAAGAAAACATAAAGTATTTGCTCAATGTATTGAAAAAAATGAACATCTTTAACTTTACGTGTACAATTTCTAAATTTCCCTAAGCTAATTTAGTTGCGTTATCCATTACCCATTTTATCAAGATCTCAAAATTAAAACATTCCTGGATATTAACAGCTTGTTCCACTTAATACTGCATTTTATCTCTGCAATATTAATTGTAAGGCCTAAAATGCTTAGAATTTTATTCTTTGGATTCATCATATCTTCCTCCATCTCCTACAACACAATTTAGCTATGTCATGAGTTATTGTTAATTAAAATCAAATTTTAAGCAATGGCTACATATCCAGATTCATTATATGATAAATATATTGATTTAAGAATTAAATCTGCTTGTCTCGCGGAGTTATATTGTCTATCTTGCAGAGCATGCAATGCAATTTGCTTAAAAATAATGAGGGGAGATTGACTTTAGTACTCTCTTGCCAATAGGGTAAGATAGCAAGACTACTTTAAAGATATTGAAGATGATATTTTGGATTGTGATTAGTTTGCAGCATATTCAAAGAGCTATCCATTAATAGCGAACTGCTAAATACATAGTGTACATCAGACCATCTCCAGTCTGACTATTGCTCTAAATTAAGGTTAAGATTTGTAAATGACTGATTTTGAAATGAAAGCATTAAACTGGCAAGTGATGTTTCATTTTCCTAAGAATAAAGGATTGAAGCTAACTCCTAAATCGTACTCCTTTAGATAAATTTCTTACTTAACAGCAACATACTTAAATCACAATGTGTGTAATTCAGTAAATAGTTTATTTAAAAAACGTGAACCAGCTCAGATTTATATTGTCTGTAAAGCTGTTTATGTTTTCTTTTATTTAACAGATATATTATTTTTCTATTTCATGATTACCAATTTTGTTTTTGCAAATATTCAGAAATTGGTGTTTAGATTAATAGACATTTGAACTGTTGCATTATTTGGAAACACTTAAAGTTCCTAGGTCAACTAATGTACAGCTCAGTCTTTCAGTTATGGGTCTATTTTTATCAGCCTTTGCAGATGTGTACTATAACTATATCATTATATAAACCATTTAAACTTGAGATGAAGATAAAGTGGAATATATTTAGTATCTTAAAAAATAGACTTTGCTTGGAGTTTACCAATTTATGTTTACTTCATTCTTGCATCACAAAATCCACACACATGATATATATGTGCATACATGAAAAATACCAGTCAATCCACTTCACAATATGATCTGTGAAGACCTTTGAGATGTCTCAACAATGTGATAAGGCACTATATTAAATACAACAATTATTATTATTATTACATGTATTTGCCACGGGTACTTTACTATTCTCTGTATGGAAGGTAATAGTACAGGAGGAGGAAACAAAGCTGCTAAAGTTTAAGTAAGCAATATTCAAAAATAAATTTCTCTTTAATTTTTTAGATTAAATTAGCACCAACAGTTTCCAACATGGATTAGCAGCGTATGTTGTGGGCAAATAAGATCAGATACACAGCAACCTTCTGACACAAGTCTGACTCTGACTGTACACTGTGTACTTCATTCAGGGCAAGATGACCTTAGCATAGATGAAGAATGAATACATAAAGGGTGACAATTTCCAAGCAAGTACTTGATAATCAAATTGAGAAATAAACATGTTTTTAGTCTTACTGATTTTGAATAATGGTAACTGAATGCCATTGAGAACCCACTGGATTTCTTTCTGTTAGTCCTGGATGGTTAAGGTGTTTTCCTAAATAGAATGTAAGGTTAGATTCACCTAACCGTTTTGATTTCTGATCAGCACAGATCAGGTGCATTCTTGAGTAGACATCATATATCTTGAACACTTGACACTTACAGGGGACTGTCATGGGAGTTTACCAATTGGCAACAAGCACTTTTCTTAGTGAAACAAGCAACGGGTACACTATGGTCACTTTTGTTAATTTTAGTGTTGGTCTGCTGCATTTTCATACACCATGACATAATACAGTACTTTGTTTAAGGCTGACATGACCAATGCCTTTTATACTTGTACCAACACTATCATGGGATTTGCAAGGGAGTTATGGATTTAGACTACTCAGCAAAAATCATCTGTCCTCTAAGATAGAGATTCTTTTGTGACCTGCAAGCATATTATTCTTTTCCTGAAGTGCAGTGTATGTGCATTTCATGTTGAGCTATGCTGCACACCAACAAACCCGTGGGGAGATCCTGTTCCTTGCTGTCCAGTGAGGGCTCAAATCTGCATGTTGGGATTTCAAATGCCTATTTCTTGTGAGGGTGAGGTAAGTGGGAGCTGAGCTGGCTCCAAGGTGATGTACCTGGAAATGCAATGTTGGAATCAAGTTAACCCTCTGTAGCAGTCTGTGGAAGCGCTCATATTAAGCCTGGCTCCTATTTAACCCTGTAAATTAAAGGCCTAATGGTTCCGGTAGTCCTCATTGGATAAGCAGTGAAAAGCTCGCCTGACAGTACTTTTAATGGCAAACTTGCAATTTTACTGCTTAATCTCTAACCTGCCTCCAATGCACACTGTGGAGTCCCCAAGCCTTGGCTTTTGCCAGCCTGTTCCTAATATTCTCATGAATTAAATAAGTGGGATGCACCGCTCCAAGGAGAGTTTGTGCATTCCAAAACATGGGAATTTTTACATGTTGGTGGGGCTCATGAAACTCTGGTTAGGATCCAACTGACCAAGGAAATTCAGTCAAAAAGAACTGGAACAAAGCAGTACAGGCAAAGTATTTCCCATGTACGTTTTTATATATATATACCTATATTTAAAAAGAAGAAATTACAATTGGGTTAACTTGCTCAGCAAATCTTTTTTTAAAGCACCCAAAAATCTTGCTCCTTTTATGTGTGAGCAGGAGTCACATAAACTGATAGTTGCAAATGTGCTGCTTCAACTTCACCAATGTAGACTGAAATGGCCGGTTGGTTGCATTTTTGAAACAGAATCACGATTTTGCAAAGCTTTACTGTTTTCGAGCCTAAAATTTCCTTGTGTGTGTGTGCGTGTCCAATAAAGGAAACAACTGTTTGCCAATCACCGTACTGGTCATTCGGTCCTTGAAAAGAAACCGTGAAGAAAAAAAAGAGCGTAACTCTGGAGCAACTACAACAACAAAAAGAACAAAATGACATTTGTATAGGACGTCCCAAGGCGCTGGACAGACAGAGTTACGGACCCGAGCTGGGGATCGGGGTCGGGGAGGGCGGGGGAGGGAGGGAACCAGGGAGATCGAAAGCACGGTCGAAGAGGAGGGTCTTGAGACAGGTCTTGAAGGTGGCGAGGGAGGGGGGGGGGGGGCGAGGCGGAGGGACTGCGGGATGGAGTTCCTAGAGGACGGGGACGGAATGGTAGAAGCCCCACCCGCCCGCCAGTAGCGGGGCGAGCGCGGCGGTGGCGGGGGCGGGGGCGGGGCGGGGGCCGTGAAGCGGGCCGGGTGACACCGACACGACTCCTTACAACGGCAACGGCAAATCTTGCCGTCGATACCGCGCCTGATCACGTCTTCGAGGCGTCCGGAAGCGCTTCGCGAATTGAACCGCATTATTTTGCGGGCGGCCAACTGCGGCCAACCCCGGGATTGAAGTGACCAAATCATTCATTTAGTTTGGGAGAGATTATTACCCCCTCATTATTACCATCATTACCTCCCTCCCCCCCCATCCTCCCCACCAACAGAGCTAAGCATTACACTCAGGTTCATCCCCACACGTTGGGCACAGACACTGAGTCCCCATTGAGGTGTCACTGCTCAGCCAACTGCACCCGCGCCTGCGCACTGGGGGCCGTCCAGAGGGAAGGGGTGGTGGGGACGGACAGGAAGTGACGCGTAGGCCCCACCCCCACCTCCGGAAGTGCCGCCCCCCCGTCTCGGTGCCCGTTAGCTGCGCGAGCGGACAAACCTTGAGCGGCGGCGGCACCGAGGAGAGCCGCAGAGAGAGGGAGGGAGAGGGGGAGAGAGAGAGAGAGAGAGAGTGAAAAAAAAGCAGCGGCCATGTCCATAGCGCATGACGTGCTATTCTCCCAAATGGCAGGTAACGAATGGCAGACTCGTCGCTGTGCGTGCGGCCCGGGGGCCAGGCCCGGCCCGGGGGCCAGGCCCGGAGTCAGCTCAGGCCCCGGGGAGGAGAGGAGAGGAAGGGAAAGGAAAGGCCACTGGGGCTGTGACGGGGGCCCTGTCTTTGCCTGAGAGGCCAACAAGGCCCTGGGCGACAGCAGTACTGATATTCCTAATGATAATCCTCGCATTTGACACAGCGCCTGATCACTGCTCCGAGACGTCTCAAAGCGCTTCGCAGAATGCACTGTAAAGTGAATTGACTGTACGTTTTGTGGGTGAAACGCAGGGGACTCTATATGGTGGTGGGGAGCGGGGGGGGGGGGGGGGTGCGCATACGCTGTGACTGATATGGACAGGTGTCCATCTGAAGTTCATGTTCCTCCCGTTGTTCACTGGGACCTGGTCGACATGGCTCCAGCAATAAAAAAAACTAAATGATTGGGGTTTTCTGCCCTCCCGTCATCGCAGCCAAAAAGGCAAAACACTGCAGATGGTGGAAATCTGAAATAAAAACTATCTATGGAGAGAGGAGAGTGAGTTAATGTTTCATGTTCTGATGAACGGTCATCCTGAAACATGAACTCACATTTCCTCTCTCCATAGATGCTGCCTGACCCGCTGAATGTTCCCAGTGACATACGTTTTTATTGACTCTTGAGCAGTTGTTCCACCTCCTTATAACATGCACAAGCAGTTCATTTGAACTTTTTGTATAGCTTTCAGGCAGCACTCCTGTGGTCAAAAGACATTGGAATGTTGTGGAGTGATTTCAAAATGTGATTTCACCACTTAATATCACGATAATAATTCTTGCATTTAGTTTAGTGCACTTCACATCAAGTGGATGTTTCAAAGTGCTTTATAATAATAATAATAATCCTTGCATTTGATATAGCGCTTTTCACGTCGGGAGGATGTCCCAAAGCGCTTCACAGAATACACTGTAAAGTGAATTGACTGTATATTTGTGGGCGAATGCCGCAGCCAATTGCGCACAGCAATGTCCCACAAACAGTTGTAGATTGAAAATGACCAATTTATTATTGTTTTTTTTTGGTTTTGGAGGGATTATTATTAGGTGTGTGGAGTAAGGAAACTTGCCCAAGGTTTCGCCCTCTGCCTGGAATTGAACTAACTCAGGTCTCTCGCTTGCAAAGCGAATGCTCTAACCACTGAGCTACAGGACTCCACTTTATAGGGTTTAATGGAACGTGTAGTGATTGTGTATTTTTAGGTGAACTTCCTTAGCTACTTGGAGAACCACAAGGCGCTAGATGTGTTTCATTAATCGAGAAAGAATTGATGCAGCTCCTCGAAATTGTGCAAAGCATAGATGATGTTGATATAAGCCAAGTAGTTACTTAAACCAGGTGTGTACAACTAAAGAATGTAGGTTTTAAATTAGCAAGCCTCAGTTGAGGCTTATATAGCGCCTAGAGTTGTATAGCGCCTTTCACGTCCTCCCGACGTGAAAGGTGCTATACAAATGTAATCTTGTTGTTGTTGAGAGATCAGAAATATTGTCTCCTCAAGCCCCATCCTCTCCCACCCTCCACAAGCACACATGTAATAGTAGTTATAGGGAATGGACTGGGGAACTATTAGAACACATTTTCTATAAAAACAATTGAAGATGTGTTTATTAGCTATTTTAACAACTGGATAATGATCTGCTCAACAGTAAAATTGAAGGTTTTAGGGATGGGACCAAATGCTTCAAGCGAACTGGATTCTGGGATGTTGTCTTTGGAAAGATGTAAACCGAGATTGAATTGGTGGAGAGGAAGAGAGGAATGTTGCTTGATTTCTCATGGGAGTGGGGTGGGGGATAGAAGAACTGCCTTCTCCCCACATGGGTGTCAGGGTGCTGAGAAGCATGTTATGGTATATTTTGCATAGTCTGGTAGAAACTGATTCAATGGCATTTTTATTTTACATGCTCTTTTAGGTTTGGAAGTGCAGCAGTATATGTAGATATGTACAGTTAGAAAATGTGAAGTCTGATAAAATACCGTGAATGAGAATTGTGAGGACTCTTATCAGTAGAATCATGTTGAGCACAGATGCACTATAAACATGTACAGAAATTTCATTATTTAATTATGTTATGAGTAGAAGTGAAATCAGTACCTTAAATTATTGAAATGGAAATTTGTGCCTTGCAACAAAATGTAAATATATGCAATTAAAATCCATTTTTGTTTGGTCAGCCAAAAATCTGTCACATGCAGAAATTCATCACCCTAATTAAGAGTATCCAAACCAAAGAGCTCCATGTATACAACTTACACAAGTAAGAAATTTGTTTGGAATGGAATCAACACTCACAGGATACACCATGCTTAGCTAATTCTGGAGTGTTTTAGACACAGGTTGGCAAGAGCCAAGGTTTGGGGACCCCAGCATGTGCGTTTGGGGTACTGCTGGAGTTTAACCAACTAAAACTGTGCAGCTTGCCACTGTCTGGCAAGCTTCCCGCTGCTTGTACAGATAGGACCACCCTACTTGTTAGGGCTTTGGCTTGGAAGGTTAACAGGTGCTGATTCTCTGCCCCCAGTGACCGACCAGTCTGTCCCTCCAAGTCCTACTGACAAGCCAGCTGGCTGATCCGTCATCAACCATGCCCTGGAGGTTTGTGGACTTGCCTGGCTCAGAAACTGGTCTGCTGAGCTAACCACAGAGGATTCACTTGATTCTTAGATTCTGCTGTGAATTATGTCTCCTTGAGCCAGGTCATCTCCAAGGAGACACTGCTTACCCCCCCCCCCCGTCCCACACACACAAGGAGGACAGTCAATTCACTTTACAGTGTGTTCTGTGAAGCGCTTTGGGACGTCCTCCCGACGTGAAAAGCGCTATATCAAATGCAAGGATTATTATTATTATATTATTATTGTTGTCATCATCAGATATTTATTCTCACAGCATCAAAATAGTGGAAATTGTCTATTGTGATTTTAGGTACACAGTGATAGGCTGGTCTCACAAATGAAGTGAAACTTTATTTCATCTCACACAGATGCCCAAAATGCCTGCCAACAACTAATGCAGATACTATAGTGGGCAAATGTGGAGATTTTAACAATGTCACATGTTCTTAATTCACTGCATCAATTATCCCTTCTCAAAAATACAAACACTCCATGAAATATCTCCCTGATTTCTAAAGGTAATTGAGCAAAACCTATATGCCATAAATATAGTGTGTCAAAAAACTTCTAGTGTTGCAAGCAGGAAGCAAGCATTTATAAATCCTGCTTGCTTTGCACGCGAGCATACATCCATGCACAGAATACTGTTTGTCATTCTCCTGTAATGCTGGTGTATTTTGGAATAATTGAAAATAACTGACAGTGCCATTAGTTCTTTTAAATCAATGTAAATGTCAATGTTGTATTTAATTTTGTTAATATGAAATGTATAATGGTTTCGAATTGACTGCAGTGGTTTTTGTAGGCCCTTATAGGAGATTTTGATCTCATAAGATTTATTCTGGAATTCATTAGAAGCTAGCATTTTTATGTCTGAGGGGTGAAAAATGAAGCTGTGCAACCCATTGCTCCATTCGTTTCCTGATGTTTTGAATACATTTCAACTCGCATCACTTGTATCGTTGACAAATGGGATGATTTTTTTTAACTGTTTGAAATTATTGATGGGACTACTTGGGGCAATAACACTACCTGTAATTGATATTAAATGTGATGTCACACAGCATTAATGATAGCAAGCTGTGTGTATGAAGTGCCATGTTGATAAAGAGCAATACCATGGATAGTTGTTTTTGTTGAAGACTTTATTTTCATTTAATTAACATGAGCAACTCACAGAAAGTGGAAACAACATGTTTATACATCAGAAATGAGCTGTGAATAGTTTTTCTTTCCCTCTTAGTGCAAGCAACATTGCACAGATTTGCAGTCTTCCACATATATAAATAGCTCAATCCATACGCTTAATTCCCCGACCTAATAAAGTGCAAGTGGAGTCTGCCAACAATGAGGGCTGCCCAGAACATACCCACCAGTGAGATTCAAAGGCCTTTCCTGGCTGTTCTCGGAAAGCTTGCCCACTGAGGGTAGGGTTATGAAGCAGTCATTTAGCCCAACTAGTCCGGACCACTCCTTACTTGTATGCAGATCCTTCAGTCGTCCTTTCTCCCTCCCTCCTTCCTTCCCTGCTGGTCACTTTTGGTAATCTTACTGATGTAGAACATCCATGAATGAATGCATAGGAAATGATGAAAGGAGTGGATGGAACATCAAACTGATCTAAGAGCCAATCCAGAACCTAGGGAAGTGCAGATGTGGATTCGGGATACAGTGAACATTAACAACTTACATTTATATAGCACCCTTCACTTAGGATAATGTCCGAGCACTTTACAAATGTGGTTGGATCCTGAGTGTGGGGGAAGGGGGAGGTGACAATAGGTATGGTCAAAGAGTTAGTATTTAAGGTGAGACTTCAAGACAGAATGAGAGGGGGCGAGATGGAGGGGTAGAGGGAGTTCCAGAGGCTAGGAGTGTAGAATTTAAAAGTTTTCATATGTACTTATTTTCTGCAATATTTTCACATGCAAGAATATTAAAAACATTTGGTATTGAAAAATAAAGTTTCAATTAAAAAAGTGACAAAAAATACAGTATTTTCTAAACAACTACAGTTACATTTAAAGTGAAGCATTGCTTATAGATTAAATCCTTGTTTTTCTGTGCATCTTACTTGAACAAACTCCCGAGTAGGTGGCACAATTCTGCGCTCTGTTTTTCTTAAATTAAGAAATATAGGTCCCCAGTCCTGTATCACAGTTATAAAGATTAGCATAAAATACAGATCATTGAAGAATTGGTAAGTAGTCTCTCTTTTTAAAAAAAACTTGATATTGTAGAAAGGAAGGAAGACTGGGGTTGTAAATACTTGATGAAATCCTGGGAAAGAATTAGTTGAGTAGTGTGGAAAGCATGTGGAAATCTTTCTATTGTAGCGACTGGTGAGAGTATTCACTTCTGTAATTTGATTGCATATGAGGCATTCACAGAAATTGTCATAAACTACTGAGTGATTTACAATAGGCTAATAGGCATGGTAGGACATTTCTCCTAATTTGCCATGTGCCAAAGCAAACTTCAAGAGGAGTGCATATCTTAAACAAAATGCAGCTATGAAATCACAGATTTTCAAAATCAAAATTGTGTGACTGCATCTTCCATCAAATTCTCAGCTGTGACAGTGTATCTTGAAACAAATTTAAAATACTTGATTATCACTTAGTGTTTAAACAATCTCAGTCTCCTCTGGCTCTGTCCCAGTGTGCAAATGGTGTGTGTGTGTTGGTGTTTGATTTTTAAAATTGTGATTATAGTTTTAAGAAATAAAACTTCATCACACATTACAGTGACTAAAAGAAAAAAGACTAAATTGTGCATTTCAAAATCAAATCTTGAATGTTACAGAGACCTCTGTTGGTGAACAGAAGACCTCAGGGAGATCTTTTCATGCTCTCGTGGTAGATGTGGTGAGCTAAACAACTGTAAATCCATATGCCACAGAATTTCGTAGCCCAAGGATACACTAGGCTTGATTTTAGTAGAACACAATGTGCAAGTTTAAAGAGAATTTTGTATCGTAAATCATGGACAGAAGCAATGGGCTGCAGTGGTTAAAGCAGCATGAAATTTTAGTGTTTGGTGATGTGACAGACTTTACAGCACAGACTTTACAGCCTTGTATATTTTTTTAAAACGCAAGTTTTCTTTGTAAGTTTGTTATTCTATTCTGAAATATGCAGCTGTAAATGTCTGTTGAGATCTTTTACTGTTCTATTAATTATTGGCCATCAAGAGGCTTGTCAGGCAGGTTTAAATATAGCTGAACAGTGCTCGCTATTAAGTGTAGCTTGAAACTGTTTAAACATTTTTATGTTTTCCTGTAATTGGAGTGCTTGTGTACAAAAAAACTATAGGTATTACTGTAATTAAACAAGTATGGTTTCACTTAGTACTGAAACTGAAAGGGAATGCAAATAGTGTCATTCAGTATTAAAATGTTATCATAATATTTTAATATTTACATGTAGCAAATCTGAGTCATTGATTAAATCTGAAGAGCTAATCCAGACTTTGTAATAAAGTGATTTTTTTCATTTTGTATGCATTTTTATTGTTGCATTTTCCAGTGCCATTGAAAGAATATGTAATGGAAGATTATTTTCTGGTAATAATGCAATTGGTGAATTGCAGCTTGTATATTGATTATTGCAAAATTGCATAATATCTTTTATTTTAATAACTTCTCCTGGAAACGTTGTCTCCCTTAGCTACACATTGTCTCCTTTATTGTGGTTTACCATTCTCATAAAGGGGAAACCACAGACCGATCATCAGTTCTTATCTTGATAATATCGGTAGAGTTATGTGATAATTTTGTCTGTTAGCTCGAAGGTTCATTGTTTTGAATAAATATGTCAAACGTGTTGCATTGACCAGAAAAATGCAGGTGTATTTCTCAGACTCAAGAAACCATATTAGAAATAATGATGAGTTCAAGCTATTCCAACCAATTTTATTATGTGTGTTCAATAGTAACATTTTCTCCTCTGAGTCAGAAGGTTGTGAGTTCAAGCCCCATGTCGGGACTTGGAATCACATCGCCTAAGCTCACACTCCAATGCTGTGCTGAGAGTATGTTGCATTGTTGGAGATGTCATCCTTTGGATAAGACTTGAAACCGAGGTCCCATCTGCCTGTTCAGGTGGACGATAAAGATCCCATAGCACTATTTGAAAAAGAAGGGAGTTTCTTCCAGTGTCCTGGTCAACAATACCCAAATAAAAAAAATTGGTAACTCCCTCCATGGCTGTTTGTAGGACATTGCTTTGTGCAACTGGCTGCTCCATTTCACTTATAAAATACACAGTCAATCCACTTAACAGTATATCCTTTGAAACGCTTTGAGTCATCTCAAGGATGTGATAAGGCGCTATATCAAAATGCAGTGATTATTATTATTATTATCTGTGGATAAAGCACAGTGCAAAGCTGAGCATTGCTTTGCTACATTTAGGGCAGGAAATTGCAGTATTATAATTGAAATATAGCAAAGTGCTTTGGAAGTAGTCTTGGTTGTGTAGACTTAAAATTCAGCAGTAAAACAATAATCTCGAGATTGCAGGAAGTAATTCACTCAACTAATTTGTCATTGTCAAATTGATTGACTGCATCATTTTATTTATACTTTTGTTTCATATTAAAGAATTTCATCCCTGTTTTTATTAAAATAATTTGGATGTAAATCATGGCCTTGCCAAACATGCACCTGCAAACTTGTGACCCATTTGTTTCATCCACCCATACGGATTGAAGCAAATAATTTTTGTCTTATCAATTTGTGTAATATCATTGCTGGTTATCTATATATTAATTATTTCTTTACAATATAGTGAATACTTATAAGATAGCCAGCCACGCCAGTGCAGTACTGAGGGATTGGTGTCTGCTGGAATAAAGATCCTATAGGACACTGATGAATGCCCTATACAATCTTTAGGTCATTCACTGAACAGGGAGTTCTCTGAGTGTCCCCTGGCCAAAAATGGCCCATCATCCCAAATTTACCAAAGCAGATTAATTGGTCATTCATCTCATTGCTGTTTGTGCAATATTGCTGGCACAGGATATCTTTAGCCTACATAATAGCAGTCAGTAAGGTCAAAGTAACTCATTGTGTAAAATGCTTTGAGACTTTTCAATATAATAATGTGTTCTATCAAATACAGGTATTATTAATATTAAACTGTTAGTGCAGTACTCTTCAGGAAAAAAAAGTTGGCAGATAACCTTTTGGAAATGAGTTTTGCTTTATTTTCATATCCTGCATCTGAATGTTAATACCTTATGAATAATTTGGTTTTATGGAATCTGAAAAATTGCTTTTCTGAAATTGCATCTTAGAATTTTGGCAATAGCAGCAGAGGAACAGGAGACGGCCATTCAGTTTATTAGATATTGCCAGATCTTTTAATCCCAATGCCTGCCCTTTCACCATGCCCTTTAATGCCTCTGTTCAAGTTGGTGTTTGTTTCTAGTTTAAGCCTCCTAGACAGCCTTCTTGGGTAGAACAGTCCACTGAATTAGTATTCAAGTGGATTAGTATTTTGAAAACCATCAACTCCAATACAGTTACAGTATATGACAGTCTTGGGTTGAGAAGATGGCAGAAAAGAGACTGGAAAATGTGTTTGACAACTGGTGTAGTTGAGGGTGGTCAAAAAATTGACCCAGGCCAATTAGTACTACATCTGTCTTAAACTTAATGCCAACATTACCGCAAACCTGGAAAATATTCAGCAACACACTAATCTTTCACAGAATACAGATATCAGATTTTCATTCCATTTAGCAATTAAAATGTACTTTTGTATGTTAAGCTGAGTCAGTTGGCCTCAGTAGACAAATGACTGCATCTAAACTTTTCTTTAGAAAATGTGATTAACCAATGATATATATTCCTATCAGTACATGAGTAAATCCTGAAATTGCAAAAGGACTTAAATTTGTGTAAAACATGAAATAAAAGAAACTCAAATTCACTCTTTCTTAAAAATGAGACTTGACTAATTTCCCTCTTTAAATTCTCATTCCTAGAAGATTCCAGCTGTAATATAAACCGGGTGAATTATAAAAAAAATTGTAGGAGTGTCCAATTAACTGCTTTTAATACTTAAGTGGTACAGTATAACTTTTTGGGTGTTAAGGCAAGCGGGCAGTTAAGGTAATTGTGAGAGAACATCAGATAAGATTAGAAGGTTCTATTCAAAAAATGATTCATTACCATTATTATTACTTAGCCTCACTTTATGTTCAGGAGATCCTTTTTGCTTTTATTTCAGCCATATCAGATGACCTTTTTGGTAACTGTAGACAGCCAATATGATGGTAATCCTTCAGTGCAAAATTAGGATTCCCGGTGTTCGGAGGGAAATAGATGCAGCTTGTGGCATTCTACTGCATGAAACGGATAGAAGCTGTTGTTTTTATATCACTTTTAATTCACAATTGAGTCTCTGTGCTTTACATTTCCTTTACAGTATTTATTTAGTGTGTGCCTTTGTTTTCACAGCTGCAGAACCTTGGCCAGAAAATGCAATGCTGTATCAACCACTGAAGGGTAGGCATTCATTTTTAGATTAAATACCGTAATTGTTCACAAGCACAGTTAAATAATTACCATGTTTTTCCAAATGAAGAAAACAAACTCTCTATGCAGTGAGCTACATTGTTCAGCAAGAGGAGATTCAGGGCATGTGGCAGGATTTTTCAGTATTTGGTGCTATTATGCCTCTCTATTAAGAGGTTTTAACCAACATCTGTCTGTCAACATAAACCAGCCATTCATGAAGTCTAACCTTCATGGTTTATTATTGAGCCATTATATCTATCGGCTCCTGTAAGTAGTTATGTGGCTGCAGATCTTATTGACAGATTTACCAACAATTAAGATATGATTTGTAGATGCAGCAGATTTTTAAATATTATGGTGAACTTTGTCTCATTAAAAAAGACCTGTTAAAATGCTGCACATTGGCAGAGACAGTTCAGGTTTCCTTTAGCAGCTCTTCATATATCATCAGCTCATGTTAAGGCCCCCATTTGGGGCACAGCAGCCTGCTCCAGTTGTCAGAAGACTGCAAAGTAATGAAGACTAATGGGTTGCTGCCCCAGTCCTCCAAACCAAGGAATTTTTATTGCAGTGAACTTGTCATCTTTCTTTCTTCTGACAGACTGAAATGTTTTATAATATTAACTTCAAACAGCTTTTTTAAGAACAATATTTGAGACATTTCTCACTTTTAAGTAAACAATGCAAAATGATTGTGGTGTACTAATGGTCCGATTCAGGTGATAAAATTGCCTTCTAAATGACTTTTGTCCTCTCATTATGCAGGGGAACAGATCTTGCTGTCAGACAATGCTTCATGTCTTGCTGTTCAGGTAGGAATACCAACACAGTCTTGTATTCTCAGTGCTAAAGGTCAACTAACAAGATTTGACACAAAATGTTTTATCAGCTTGAAAGGAAACTAAACAGTTGTTGGAATAATACCTACTTTGATAATTTATTTGAAACTCATTGAAGTTTGTTTAGGTTGGAAATCTGGTTCAATTGGTAGAGAAAAAAATGTCAGGAAATTAATAGAAGCCAGTTAACGGTGACCCAAAGATTATTTATACAGAAATATGAGCTCAAAGGTGAATGCTGTACTCCATGGAAGACTCAATTTCAGAACTTCATCTTTGGTTTCATTTACTGTCGTATGTAAATTGATTTATAATATATCATTTTATAACTTCTATTACATAGTTTTGCAGAAAGTGTGGTTCAGGCATAAAAAAAAAGAAAAATGCTCTGTTAATGGACTGCTGTGAGATTTCACTGACAAACTTATTTATAAATCTATCTAACAGTAAAATTGTTATATTCTTTGAGAAGCATTATGGATTTGTGAATTCAAATGGTTAAAATTATTGGATTTTTCTGGGCAACTTTCACTTTGAAAAAGCTTAGTTAAATGTAACTGTAGCTCAGCGTACCCTTCTTAGGGTTTCTTATTGATATAGTGCTGTTTTTCTTGATGAAGTTTAATTGAAAGTAGTTTATTTTCCTTCATATTGAATTTTATAGTTTCATCCTATAAATTTAAAACACTACATTTTTTAAAACAAATTTCATATGTATTTGACCTGAACCATTTTCTCAGTATTCAATGTCTATCAGTATGTAGTCTAACTCAGTATTGTTTTTATATTCAGAAAAAGTTATTTAAAGCCAATATTTACCCAACTTCGAGGTCTTTGGAGGGTGTATTAATTTTAACCTAGTTTTCTCCCCTCCACTTCTTCTGAAGGGTTTTGCCATTTTTCCTGGTGTACCTGTGTAGTGATTTTTGGGGGCCAATTGGTTATTATTCGTTTGCATCTTGACACAAGGTCTTGGCTGTGTGTTGAAGTGGGCGCAATGCTGTCCTTTAATTCTTTCAGTAGGTGTCTGTATCATGATCAGTTGGAAAGCATTACTGCTTTTATTGTCTCTAAATCAGGTGTGTCGAGGCCATAGGGGTAAAAACCTGGCATACATGCTTCTGGAAGGAATTGTTTAAAAACGATGAATTCTGAACAAAGTGAAGAGGGCAAATGAGCAGACAATTGGGTTTCATCCCTAAGTTTTTGGCACATCTGGTTGTTATCTGAAAGGAAGAAAAGTAGTTTGTTAAAGTGAATGAGACAAATGGAATAAAATTGGGGTACAGGGCAGTAGATGGATTTTATGGTCTTAATATGCTGGCAAAAAATACTAAAAAGTAATTGAATTCTAGTTCATGATGGTTTTTCTCAAGGGATCTTTTCAAACTAATAAATGCCACATTTGGCTTTTGACTCCGGTAGCTGGAAGAGTCTGCCAAACGGTACCATACTGCTGCTGCTACTTTTAACTTAGCCATGTGCCAAATCCATGCACGATTTCCATTGCTTACATGTATAAGGTAATGCACAGAAATGACGTGGGTAAAACGATGGCACTTGTGCATTCACACACACATATACACACACACACGCACTGGAATGGTGAAATCACTGCATGTTTAAGACCACCACACTCCTACGGGCCAGTCCCTTTTGTTTTTGATTAGCCGAGTGTCTGACATATTCAGAAACCCATCACTATGCTTAAGAATATCCAAATCAAGCTGAGATTTCCATGCATCCCACCTAGTCGTGGAAATCCCAGAGCAATTAGCTAATGGGCAAAATCTTTGGTTAGTTTACAATTGTGCCAACAACAACACTTTGCCATTGGCAAATACGTAAGCTAAACATGGTATAAATCCCTATTTTGCAAACGTCATGTGGCTTTCAGCATGAATCTTCTCTTAAGAGAATAATTTCCTATTCATATATATGTAGGAGGATTTACGTTTAAATGTAAAATAATTCGATTTTTTAAAACGGCTTTACAAACTACTTATTAAATATTCTAAATTGCGCCTAATACGTTTTGAATGGATTAAGTTCACATGGTTACTGTGAATTCTGAATAATTGTTGCTTTATGTCCTTTTTTGAAGTCAATACAACTGCAACGTTTTGCAACATATAGTCATTTTCAAACAATTTGCAGTTGCAATTCTAATACCTTTTTGCAATTTTCTATAGATTGCTTTTAATATATAAATATGGCCTGTGCTTTTCACACTTCTCCTAGAAATAATGTAGTGCTTTTTATGTCGTTCCTGAAAGGTTCACTGCTGCTTAAATTTGTTTAATATATTTGATATACTTTTCGCTCAAGTAATGGTGTGTTCTAGAGTAAAAGTTTTTCCTACAAATAGCAGAATTAAATATATTAATATTCAATAGAACCTCCTCCAAAACAAATTATACCAGAGGTTACACCACCCATATACAAGAAAAATAATTGAAACTTTAGTACTGTGTACACTGCAGTTTTCTTATTGAGAGCTCAGAAGTGAAAATGCATATATAGTCCATTGCATAATTTTCTCCAATATTAAGTTACAGGTGGAAATTAAATTGTGTTGTTGAAAAATCTGCATTGACTGATGTGAGGAATGGTTTAGCTTAACAGTAGACATACGTAATCGCCAGTGATATAAAACAAATAGTGAGTTGATTTTAAAATTACAAGTGACTGTACAATGCATTCATCTATCATTTCTGGACCTCACTTGTGCTAATGCTGAATGAACAACAATAACACTGCTTAATGCCATTTGTACAGTCCATAGCTGCATGTGAAATGGATTGATTTTGAAAATGATTACGGCTGGATGGTAAATTACATTCGGACGATTAAGGAAATTTGTTCAGTGTTTAAACTAGTACTTAATATAATTAGGTTCTTAATTTGTGTTAAACTACAAGTAGAGCCATTAGCCTAACTGGATTAGGAATTTGTTCTGACTCAGGGATGAGGAATGATGCAGTGCAGTTTTCATTTGTAACCAGACTCATAGGTTGAATTACAGACTCCATAAGTGTAAAAATGTGAAAGCAGCTTCAGGGTCCAGCAGTATGTATTTATAGTTATAATAATTTACAACTGCAAAAGAAAATACAGTATTTTAGAAACTGTTCCAAATACAATTGAGATTAACCTTTGCATTTGTGCCTAAATTAAACTTGGAAGAAATAAACTCATTGTGAAATGTCAATACTTGTACCGAAAAGGAAGTTGCATTCCACCATATCATGGACACAGTTTAGGAAATAATCCGTTATAATGCAGTATTTCTAATGCACTCTGATTTCTTTGAGAACATAAATATTCTTCTTTTATAGCCAGGATATTATTGAAATCTGTACTCTGCTAACTCTAAATTGCAGGCTCCAGAGATGAACTCCTGCTGGATATTCTTTGGAATGTTTTCTTATCAAGATAATTTAATTAGCAATAATAAAATCTACACAACGCCACCTCTTGATTTAGCAATAGAAATACAGTTAATGTTTCACCTGGTCTGAAATGTTCCCATCTATATGAGTATGTATTTATGTTTTACATTCGCGTAGAAAATTAGAACTAGAAAATTCCCATTGGAATATGCAAGCATATAATTTAATTTTTAAAAATGTTGTGCTTCTCATTGAGCTTATCAATGAGATACACTTGACGATAATTGTAGATAAACAATAATTCTTGAGTATTTAGATAGATAAAAAGTTAAATAACTTACAATGAATATATAAGAACTGTTAATTTTACAGTAAAATAAACATTCAATTTATTTTCTATATGTAGTTCATAGCACTTTAACTATTGCAGTTATGCTTTGCTGATGTTAAATCTTTAATAGGATTATTTTCTGTCAGCAAGAATTCCATTATTTGCTGATGCTGCTTTACACTTGTGTTGTTTAACTTTAGTTCTGGAGAATGGCGTCAATATCATTGGGTTATAGTTGAAAAGGATACGTGCCCTTAGAGTTCTAGAAATTCAGTGTCTGCCTCACATGGGACCTTGATATTGTACCAAGAGGGCTCTAAATGGTGACAGCAATAACATTGCAAGACAGTTATACTAAAATATTGACTTATGGTTCTCTCAGAGAAAGTGTTTGGTAACGTTCCCAAGTCAAATGGATTAAAAAAAAGCAGTAATGCCTCCTCATACAAGAATAGTTTTCTAAAATGTAAAGCTCTTTTAGCGTTTTTAATCATGTATATTAAATTGGGTGTAAGTTGAGACAGAAATGTGCAACAGTGTAATGGAGTGTTACAGAGTCATAGGATGCAGTTTTCACATTTATGGTTCCCTACCTCAGTACTTAATCTTGGTTATACCATCAGAAAAAGCCAAGCAAGTGCAGCTAAATTGTTTCCCCATAGAGAAGAATGGAAGGTTTTCCTGGATTGGCGTCACAGGCTGCCAAAATATTGCATTACCTGAGAACTGGCAGAAGGGATGTTGCCCTTCTTCTCAACCAGGAAACGGATGCTGGTATCTCAAGATCTGTAAAGAAGAGAGCAAAAAAATCCAAGAAAAAAATGGGAAGAGGGAAATTATTTTAAATTTCAAATATTTTGTGTTCAACGTGCCTATGGTGAGGAATGGATTGTGTTCCACCTTATGCCCAAATCAAATACTCCCAGCAGGATAGGTAGAGATAAAGGTGAAGGACAAAGATTTGCAAGTCTGCATTGGATTTTTAAATGATGAAGTGTGCCATTCAGTGTTTCCTACAAGCAGTCAAGCTGCGTAAAACATAAATACATACTCGTATAGATGGGAACATTTCAGACCAGGTGAAACATAAACTGTATTTCTATTGCTAAATCAAGAGGTGGCGTTGTGTAGATTTTATTATTGCTAATTAAATTTCGCCACACAATCCTGAACTCAAGCACATCATTTAACACCTAACTACATTACATGATTACTGCAAAAGCAGCAATATTACAGATTAATTTTCTTGGAGACCTTTTTATTAACACTTTTAAGCAGGAATAAGCACAGGAATCCTTCAGCTTACTCCACAATGATTTCTATGAATCAGTAAGTGTCTTGGCACACAGCCTTGCTGTTTTATTCAAAGCATGGGACTCATTTTAATGCCTCATAAACTCTGGGATTTTTTTCCTCTCAGACATAGTCGTTGGGTATTTCAAATAAATAGAAAATAAGCAGGGGGCCTGCAATATCTATACTAAAACATGAGGTATCCTCCATTAATGTGTGTCATTTTCTTTTTTTACTTATTGGAAATTGAACAATTGCCCATGCAAAAGAGATGGAAAGGAAGAGCTTCTAGCACAGTAGAAATAGAAGCAAAAACATGACTTCCTTGGTCTTTAGAGACACTGAAATGACAATACATTTATCTTAATATTATAAATATCCTGAGAATTCCATGGCAGCTGTTTAGAAGAGGACCGTGTCCTCAGTGTAGTACTGTGGCCGATTCAGTCAGCTGGCTGGCTGGCGGCACAAACACACCACCGCACAGCCAGTGCTCCTCATAGCAGCAGCAAGCAACCCGGTGACACAATTTTACAATTCACCTCAGGCTAGTTTACAGTACCTTGAATTCAATTTACTTTCATATAGTACATAGAATTGTTGGTGGAAAACTGAGACCTGGTTGGAGGTTGGCAGCATTGCACACTGAGGCAAAGTGCCAGCAAATTGTTTGTCTCTAACATTGTGCTCGCGTGAGCCTTTGGGGAGCCACACACAGTGTGCTTGCCAAACAAAATAATGATGAATTTGCTGCACGTCAAATCTGAAGGTTTCTATTCTTTTCTATTACTTCGCAGTCAGATTTTTCCCTTCCAGCTTGAAGTAGTTTGTAATTGGTATAGTATGAATTAGGACCTGCAAAGATTGCTCCTTGTATTGATCAAAATATTCTTTACCAGCCGTCAAGAAATGCCAAAGAAACAAATGCCTTATTATCTGGCATGAATAAATTTAAGAGAAAAACGGATTAATCGTATCATCCATTAAGTCTCCCACCCCACGCCCCAACATTTGAAAGGATTGCTTTTATGGTAAATCCATTATATTCAGCAAATTAAGAGTTTATTTCACAAAAAGGTATTGTACAGAGTGTGTTTATCTATTGATGGTTTGTATATTTGAAATTTACGTGATGAAATCAGTAAATGAAGAAACGCAACCCTCCGAACCTAAATATTTTTCTGATCTGTTGTAATTATGCACTGGATAGGGGTGATGGGAGGCAAACCTATTTTTTTCCTCCGATTGCTTTTGATTTGGATCAGCCCCACCTGACAGCCAAAGGCGGATTAACTATTTTCTTTTTCTTTCTAACGGTATGATCTGTCTTGAATTATGATTGCGCGTTTCTAAAATATTACTTTACTTTCATTGCAATGTTGTTGCATTCCAGGCATTTCTGCGGATATGCAATCTGTCAGTCCAGGTGGTTCACCGGGCAAATGCGGAGTACATGTCCCCATCTGGTAAGTCTGGAGCTGAATCAAATTCCTGGAGGGGCTGTTTTGTGTGATGCCATGGCAACATATCTTAGCCTGTAGCCAATAAACAGCACCATAATTTGACCTACCTCTGGTCACAAGCTATTCTTGCCACATGCTTTTGTGATGCTATATTCATTCTCCTTTTCCAACCTTGTTTATCTGTATTGTAAATGACTGTAAACTTGCAGTTATTTGAGAATTTCCATGCCAAAATGCGCGAGTTAGCAATATGCCACAGAGGATATTATGACCTTATATCTGAAAGAGCTATTACGTACTGATTATTCCAGCTGTGTACAGTTAGTCAAGCAAATAAGAATGAGCAGCTGTGCACTTACCTAGCACTTAGTTTTTATGACATGAGAAATTTAATAGAAGGGTGCTTTGCTGCAGAGGTTGCTGGGATGGTTATACATTATTTCTACTTTGAGAGTGAATTGGAAGATGGATAAGAGGCAAACTCTCAGGATTGACTTTTGGATGTTAGCAGTATGCATGTGATTCTCTTGGTCTTAAAGGATTCCCTTTGTGCCTGAACACATGTGAATAAAAGCTCAGAGACCTCTATGTTCAAAGAGACCTGCAATTCTTTTGTGATACATTTTATCATATGGATGCAGATGAGGCTTTTGTTCATACGTTTCACCTCATCTATTACCCTAAGGCTGCCTGTGAAGGCAATGAAGACTGAATCCATTCAAAGGAACCATGACGGAGCCTGCTGTTACTCTGAACTGTATGTGAACTGGCCTTAACAGCAGGTTTCATGCATATTGGCCAAACATTTTTTTCTGGTGCTTTCTTACCAAAATATGAAACAAAATACAAATTATGTATGTTTACATAAAAAATTGTAGCGTTTAAGTTTTATTATTACTTCTCCCCAACCACCCTCCCCCTCCACACACACACACACACACACACACAATCCTTATTGTTTTTCCTTAATTTTACTGCTTTGATCATTCCAGAGAGAAAATAAAATGCTAAGCAAGCTGTAGCTGAATGGTAGCAATGTGAGGATGAATGAATATTCTGAATTATTCTTTATTGTCTAGGGAAATAGAGAATTTGTGTCTAACTTTCCTTCAGGAGAGAGCTGGTGGGTGAAGTCGATGCGAGTGTACGTTCTGTGTTTGATGGGACAATTGAGCTTTTCTCATACAGTTCTTTACGAGCTTACTGCTTACTGATTTCTGAATAGCATTGGTAGAGGTAAGAGTTCAGATCACAATTATTTGAATGCAGTGTGAGGTATTGTGAGTGTAGAAAAATCAGTTGGAGGTATCATTTGCTTTGGATGAAAATGTACAAATTGATTCAATGATTAACATAACTATAACTTTTGTAAATGGCCTTAGACTAGGATAGCCTATTGATGCTTTGCAATATTGACTTCTGAAATCAAGGCGTTTTTGGGAGATGCTGATCAAGATTGCTTATCCCCCACCCCCTGGTAAATATAGGGCAAAAAGTCTTGTGTTTGGTGTTGCTTAGAATTTTATCAGAAAAACCCTAATGCACTAAATAGAGAATAACGTAAGTTTATTAACCATACCATTAATAGTACAGTAATTGTAGGTTTAATAGCATGTGTATACGTTTCAGCTGAGGAACAGAGACCAAACAAGATAATAGGCAAGGTTACACCAAGCAGCATAGAAATATAACATATCATATTGAAGCAAACAAGATAACACGATGCTTACGAAAGTACGTGAGAAATATTGAGGAAAATGGAGTCAAAAAGATTTTGGGAGAAATCTAGAATGATCTAGAGTGGAAACTCATGATTAAGAGCAATCGATAGACTAACCTCTGTTTTTTCTTGCTGAAGTGCCATCATTGAGTTGGATTTTAAATGGAGGGAAAAGAAATAGACTGTGGGAAAAAATGGCCAGAATAGTAAATTACCCTAATTACCAAGATATTCACAAGGTTATGTTTAACTGTAGTTGCTGAATGCTGACACAGGGGACATAAACCAAGAGAAAATGGGGGTGGGGGAGAGGTCAGAATTCCACTCAGATGATCAAATATTTTGCTTTCCTAACTGGAATTATTGACCATCAATCTGTTTGCAAAAAGTCAGCTCAGCATTAAACATCACACCGGATGTTTTTCCTTTCCTGTAGACACTGACTTGGGTTGGACTACATGTAGATATAGCACAGATAGAAAGACAAAAGCAATTTAGTGTGCAGCTTTAAGAAAAGAACAACAACTTGAAGAAAACTTGAAGAAAAAAAAGTTTATGTGCAACTGGATTGAGTATGTGTACGCTTCACAATTTTCTAAGGGCGAGACTTTTACTGTTAATTAGTTGGCAGGGGAACTAATCACTATAGACTCAGTTGACACACAAGTTGACTTTCAATGACATTGCAGTTCCAACTCTAAAAACACATTTTGCACAGTTTCCCATGTATTTTTGTTAACAAAATTATATTCATATCTAATATGTTCATTGCTTAGTGGAGATGGAGCAGATCTATTTTTGTACTGGTATTATTATTATACATAGTCCCTATAAAAGCCCTTGTTTATTTTGTGGAGTGTTTCTACAGATTCTTTTGTCAGAGATGCTTCTATTTTAGTGTAAAAATGTTATAATAACCTAAATGATCTTCTTTTACATTCAGGCAAGCCTCCCTTTATACATGTGGGAAATCACGTTGTTTCAGAACTTGGTCCCATAGTCCAGTTTGCAAAAGCAAAGGTAAGAAAAATGATGGCTGTTAGCATACTTTGGCATTGCAAATGCCATTTCATCTGTCACTTTGTGTCCTGTTCTGTTGAATAAGCAATCTAAAAATGTACATTTACTGTCATCTTTCATCTTTTGCTTAATAGGGCATTAGGTTTATGATTACAGTGTAGAAAGTAGGTATGCACTATTCTAGGCTTATAAAATGCTTTCTACTTTTTTGTCTTAAAACTTTCATTTAAAGGATAATTGTGTTTGATTAAGAAACGTGATGTGCTGCCTCCCCCTCTAAAACCTACACTGCATTTAAAAACTGTTGAATTAGGGCTGTTTGACAGCTCCCCCAATGGTCTAGTGATTAAATGCACTGCCTGATACAAGATTAAACCAAAAGACCAAGTTCAAATTACTGATTCATACTAATGACTTTATTTGGATGGTAAATAATCAACTGAATTTTCATTATACATTATTCTTGATGATCATTTGACTGCATTAAGAATGTAGATCTGAAAGTGTATGTCTGTAAACCTTCCTCTCTAGGGCCATTCACTTAGTGAGGGGCTGGATGAAGTTCAAAAAGCTGAGATGAAAGCCTACATGGAACTGGTGAATAATATGCTTTTGACAGCTGAGGTATGTCTGACTAAGAACCATTACTGTTTCTATATTCTCAATACTATACATTAGAATCAATCTAGTTGTCTCTCCTCTTCAATGTAGCCGGTAAGTGTGGTAGCGGCATTATTAATTAGGAGATGATTTGCTTTATAAAATATGACTCGTGCAAGGAATTCTAAGTGGTTTTGGTAGAAAACTGAATGGGACTAGGGTGCACGTATGACTTGGGTGATAAGCTGGGTGGTGTTTGAAGCAAGCCAGCTTTCTGCATGACTGACCAGAACTTGTGCACCATTATAAGGTGAGTTGGGATTTTAAGGACCCCCCACCCCAACTACTGCTTTATCATTGGGCTATGCTGTGTAGACCTACACAGATATACAGGTATAATATTTATATATTTACTTCTGGACTAACGTTTGTCAATTTGTTTTATTGTACAGCTTTACATACAGTGGTGTGATGACAGCACTTCATCCAAGGTGTGTAATGTCTTGGCACTTTAATAAAGTTTAACAAAATGGGCCTTTTATTTGTAAATATATTGATAAACCTAGAATAATAGTGTTAAATTTGAAAACCTCAATGTTTTGCATATTTTCTTTGACTCAAATTGAGTCTCACCCTCTGAGCACCTCAGTAATGAGGGCAATTCAGGAAAAAAAATTCCACAGCCTTTTTTTTAATAGGAACAGATGGTAACCAAAATACCAAATTTCTTCATGAGCAAACCAGGCCACTCTTGACTGCCCTTATTAGAAAATTTCCACTATCACTATTTTTACAAAATATTCTAATAAAAGGAAACTTTATACAGTTTTCTAAATGTTTCCAAATACGTTTTGTCATGGTCAGACAGCACATTATTGTAGAACCTGTTAAATAATTTTGATGAAAATAAACCGATTTCTGCCTAAACTGTTATGGTAATTGCTATGTTGCTTCTGTTTGTTAAACAATTCAATATAATGGACGTAACTCGACTATTGAGATGTTTTCTCCTTATAATGGCAGTCAATAGACCAGCCTATTTTGCTCTTGTTGGTGAGATGCCGTCAGTGCTTTTGGGATTTTGGTCCCCACCCCATTCGAAGGGAGGAAAAAAATAAACTGAAAAGACCTGAAGAGCAAGTTACCCTCGTTACTGAGGTGCCCACAGATGAGGTTTAACTGTAGTGCTGAATTTTGATACAATGGACACAGAACACTAAAAAATGGAAGGTGGGGGAGAAGAGTTCAGCGGACCATCAGATTATCATATCTAGAGCCTCCTTAACTGATGGTATTGGCTATCAATCTCTGCTGGAGGATAAGTCAGCATCGTAATTAAACACCTTATCAGATTGTTTTTTCTTCCCTCTCCTTCTCCTGAAGGCACTGACTTTGTTGAGCTACAGGTAGAATTTAGCTCAAAGTGATTTTCAGAAACAAAAAGACGAATAAGGCAGAATTAGTCATTCATTGACCTTTGAAAGCCTCAACTCTTAAATGACAGAGTACTGTTACTGCGCCTTCTCAACTTTTTGCAGCATCATTTCCACTGGACAGGCATTGCATTTACAAATATAATATTGTATATATATTTACTATATATAATTAACACACAGAGGGCCAGGAGTGGATCGATTGGGCTTGTACTTTACCAATCATTTGCAAATAGATTTGAATATAGAAAAAATGACAAGGAATAGGGCTTTTTTATGTGGTACATTACTCTAACTAAAGGATTTATCTAACCTAACAATTCATGGACTCTGCAATCTAAAACGTTCAACCTTTTTGGTATTTAAAGATAACTCGATCTAGATATGGCTCTCCCTACCCTTGGCCTCTTAACCATATCCTGGCCTATCAAAAACAATGGGAAATAAGACGCAAGATGAAAGCCATTGGATGGGCTGGGAAGAACCTTGAACAGGTCAGTCATTGTCATTTTTCAGTACTAATTGAAACGGTTTGCTATTTTAAAATGTTGCATTATAAGTAAAGCAAAATTTCAATAAATTTTAAGATGTGCTTATTTTTTAACCGCACAGAAGTTTCCCACACTTACAAAATCTGAAGTTGAAATACTGATGGAAACCGAATCAAAAGAATACTTTTTTGTACATAGGAATTGAGCGGCAAAGGTTGCATGAGTTATTCTATACAAAACTAGATCAGTTGTCTGACCAATTCACTGACACATCCGTGACAATGCTTTTCATCAGTACATCCTGGAATCAAAAGCCAGAATTTGTTGCTGGTCAACAAAATGATGCCTTTACCCAAAGCCAGAATTATTATTGAACATGTGACTGTTGCAGCCAACAAAAATATGCTTTAGCAAATTATCAATTTTAACTTCCCTCAAGCTTGAAAATACAATATTATGAAGTGTATAGTAATAAACTGCCCCTACACTTTGATTGATTCAATACTATAGCCTGCGGCCATGGCATCTGATCAACTGTGAAGTTGTTTATTGCAAAGCACACCTTTTCTGACAGAGTTTATTGCTTCAATCAGGAACATAATCTGTGTAACACAAGTGATCTTCAAAGTAAATTTTAGTGTGTGCTTGAGAGTGAGTGATTAAATAATGGGTCCAGGTGTCTTAAAAAAAGAATCCAGGGATTTAGTTGTTTATGGACATCACCTGGCCTCTGAAATTACATGAGAGAATCAACTTCCTCTGAGCCATTTTTGAAATATTCTGTAATTGGTTGTTAATCCCTAGTCTTCTGTTGAGGAAACAATTTCTGGAATCTTTGTGAATGCATTATTGAATTCTGAAAATTATCGTTGAGACGAATAAGGATATTTCACTAATTTAAAAAAATGAATGGCTTGCTCACTGCAGAATTATCTTATGTGATTCATAACTTTCTAAGTAAGAATGATTTAGTAACTAACACAAATAAAGAAGCCTAGAATTTGCTATTACTTATTCGAGTTCTTGTATATTATATGTATAAAAGCACCTTCGCCATTTTACAATGGTTTCACATTGCACCAATGAATTCATGCTCCCTTATATCTAGTTACTTTTCATTCAATCTAATTTTTTTCATAAATGAATTATCTAGTTTAGATTTAAATTTTGAAGATCTTGGTATTCTGACCTTTCTCATGGTATTGACTGTCTTGTATTGGCTGTCTGTGTAAAGCGTAGGAGTACATTCCTGACATTTAGGTATAATTAATTAGGAGCTAAATTATTTTAGGTGGATTTGGTCGGATTTAAATGCATAAATGTTTAGTATAACCTTTCTTTTGTCTGACTGCTAGGTCTATGAAGATGTGGATCAGTGCTGTCAAGCTCTTTCTCAAAGACTTGGGAACCAGTCCTATTTCTTCAACCGACAGTAAGTTTCATTGTCATGATCTTGGGTACAGCAGTAGAACATAGAGATGGCCCTTTTCCAACAGCGCTGTCCTTTGATTTTCTCAATTCCCTTATTTCCTTTTGTCTTGTCTTTTAGTACAAAGGAATTCTACTGTTACCACCATGTAGTTTCTTTTATTAACAGTATCGGACTTCTTGGCAGAAGAAACGCCCAGAAGCGATGTGTTTTACCATTTGAAGTGCGCCATTCTATTTTAAGGAAGGTTTTGTTATGCACAGTAGCTTCAGGGGAGGCAGGGAGCACACATTCCCTGCTCAATTTTGTTTCACTGAGGGATGAAGAGCGACTATCAATGGTCACAAGACTTTGTATTCTACATTACATTTTTAAGTGCTATTTTAGTGTATTTAATTTATGTTCATTTGGGAAAATGTAATTAATCTATTAATGACAGAAGGTTTTTTCACAAGGCAGAAGTATAATAAATTACAGTAATAAAAATTAAGATGGTGTGCGTCTGTGAAACCTACAGAGATTGGCTTAATTTAGTTAGGAAATGCCAACAGCTTATTGGGGACACAGAACTGCTATCTTAATATCACTTACAATGACCTTTCCTTAACCTGTTCTTCGTGACAGAATATTGCTGTAGGCCTCGACATTGTCTTCCAAAGTAGTGGTTAGCTAACCATTAATGTTTGTGCTGCAGGCCAACAGAACTGGATGCACTGGTGTTTGGCCATCTGTTCACAATCCTTACAACTCAGCTTACCAATGACGCACTAAGTGAAAAAGTGAAGAATTATGAAAACCTTGTAAAGTTTTGTCGAAGAGTAGAGCAAAACTACTTTGAAGAACTTGACCACGAGAGTAGACTCAGTCCCACTTCCAGGAGCTTGAGAGATACTCCGCCGAAATAAACACACAATGGACAAAAAAAGCTTTCACAAGACGAGAGGAGATGAATTCTTTTGGAAGCAAATCACTATAGTGTGGCAGCAAGTTTCAAAAGAGCAAACTGAAAGTACTAAAACCGCCACCTGCCAGATTTTGTGTGGTAAACAGTATCGCAAGAGATAGGAATATAACATTTTGCGGGTGACACTAATTATTAAAATGGCCAACCAGTACTTTTCCATTTAATGCAAATTTAATGAGCCGTTCGATGAAATTGTATCCACTTAAAGTACATTAAATGATAATGCAGACAAACAGAATGGTGTCTTTGATCTTACTCTGTTTTTTACTAATGCCTGTAACTATTTGGTAAACACAGTGACTCCACAAGTGCAAACAACTCGCATTATACATTAGAGGATTACCGGTAGCTGCAACAAGCCTAAATGGTTAATCTGATCTCTTCGGATTTTAACAAGTGTGTACTGAAAGAAGATCTTCGTGTTTACAAGATGATTAGTCCCCAGTTTATATTAGCATTCAAAAGGTGACTCCCTCCAGAAATGAGCCAGGCAGAGGGTCAGCTTTAAGCAGCTTGCTTGTTCATTTGTGTTTTTTTAAGCAGTTTCTGAAGACTTCCTGTTAGATCCTTATATAAACTACACACAATTTTAATTTGCTTTACTTATTTTATTAAGCTGAACCTGTTGTATTAAAGCCTAAAGAATTATTTTATCTAGATTGAACAATTTTCGCTTTAATTTATATGGTTCAAATGTAATCTATCTTTGTTTCTATGATTTCCCTCAGGCAATTGAATAGCTAGTGTGGCACCAGTTGTAGTTCAGTTCACCCATTGGATCCTCAAAAGCAGCAGTACTTTATGTAACTGCTCCAGTTAGACTGAGAAGTGACTTTGTTAAGAATTCTAGCTTTATCAAGTAATTTCTGTTATAAATTATAAATGAGCTGTGAAGTAATTAGCTGAGACTCGAACACGTCCTGTGAGACAGGAAAAGGTCAAAGAAGCTTGGTCACGTGTCATACTGGTCATCAGCAGATTGTCTTGTGACCTCCATTCCATTGATTTGTCCGATATATCTTTTAAATGTCTGAATTCATATATAATATTTGTGGGAACCACTGATTCTTCATATCATAAAATATTACCCGTATAAACAACCAGTGTATGTATTATTTAATTTTCCTCAGATGCATTTACTGTGCTAATTTTCAAACATGACGTGAAATTATTTGAAACGGATGACATTTTATTCATTGTTCAGCATGACATTAGGCTCCACAAAAGATTGCGATCATTTTTGATTTTGAAAACAAGCGTGAGAAAACAAATCCTCCAAATTCAGAAAAATCGATGTACTAAAACTTGGTTAAATGTAAAATATGAGCAGAGGAGGTGCAAATCAAAATTCGAACGCCAAATGATGTGTAAATGTTTCTGAACACAGAGGCCTATGGTCTATTGGAGGGCTATGGTCTATTTGGCCAGGATATTGACAGCATGGCTACTTAAGCGGTAGTCACAAGATAAACCAGACTCTTCTTATCAGGCATTTACTGTAGAACGAACATCTCAACTTTCACTCTATCCAGATGATGGAAAAAAAGTTATTCTTACATTTAATATACATTAAATCATATTGTTTATAAATTAGAGATTTTTCTGTAAGTGTGAATGTGGCAGTCAATTTGCACACAGCAATGTCCCACATAATTTTTCATGAAACAGCCATGAAGTGAAAGATTAAAGTGCAACAAACTGAACCAGGCTGATGTTTATATTTTTCTAAAATAATCACCGTATCATTCAGAAGAACAATATACAGGATGTAAACATATTAATCTTAATAATAATAATGATAATCCTTGCATTTGATATAGCGCTTTTCACGTCGGGAGGACGTCCCAAAGCGCTTCACAGAACACACTGTAAAGTGAATTGACTGCATATTTGTGGGCGAACGCGGCAGCCAATTGTGCACAGCAATGTCCCACAAACAGTCGTAGATTGAAAATGACCAATTTATTTTTGTTTTTGGAGGGATTATTATTAGGCTCTGTGTGGAGTAAGGAAACTTGCCCAAGGTTTCGCCCTCTGCCTGGAATTGAACTCAGGTCTCGCTTGCAAAGCGAGTGCTCTAACCACTGAGCTACAGGACTCCACGAGTTATATTATTTCAATAATATACGGATCTTCTAGCATCTGTTTCTCAGGTGATAAAGTGGTTATCCAAAAAGAAGCCATGGACACACAGGCCACGGTGCTGTTATCTCTTCTTTCTGTGTCACTGTCTGCTGATCAGACCGTAACAAGATATAATTGATAATAGTGGTTGTCACTAACTCTTTCGACGGGTGCTTTATGTAGGATTTAACCTGTGGACATGCAACTCTTGCCTTTTCACTTTTCTTTAAGAGAGCTAGGTGTAAAAATGAAACTTCCAAGATTTGTTTTGTCGACCCAATGCTTCAAATGTACAACTGGGAGAAGAAAGTACAGAGATGTACAAATGAAGACTGCTAGTGATGTGTTCCTAATGATGCCTCTTAGGATCAGCTGGGCTACTAGTGCGCGCTTCATTTCCTGCAGAATTTTTTACTAGCAAGACCACAGCTCCCATGGCTCTCACAACAATTATCACCCACTTGTTCTGCAGGTTTCGTTTTTTACATTAGTCTGGTTGAGAAATTCACAGTATTAATCATGGCTGAAGTTGTTATTTATCACCTGCTGGGTGAGAAATAATAATTTTGGCACTAGTGGGGCAGCAGGCCAGAGGTAAGGAATTAAGTAAAACATCTAAACACTAGCAAGGATCATTTCTCTGATTAATGATTCACTACAAAGAAAAACTGCTGCTCATTATCTGGTCTTACAAATCCAAACTGGGTTATGCGCTTGAAGAATTGGCTGCTGCCTCTGCATCTAGACAGTGACAGTAGATTTCTATAAAGGTCTGATGTTTTTGAAAAGATAAATCCACAAATATAATGCATGGATACTAATAGGCCAGCAGGTGCATTATTTCACTTGGCCAGCAGCAGAAGGTTTGTTCAAAAATCTATAAAGGAAAATTACAGCAGAATGCCACCTCCTTACTGGATGTCAGAAGCCATCTTACTGTAAATGCTTCACCCATGTTGGAGCGCAGCTTCTGGAACTGATGAGGTGAAGAGTGTTGCACCACAGCTCTGAGCTGGTAATCACAGAACTGAAGAAACACATATATCATCTGCCACATAGGTTGGCGTTTAAAGTGAAAAACCTTCAGATCATGTATAGTGTTGGACAAATGACAGCCCTGTGTACGTTCATCCCTGTGCAGATTGCTCAGTGCCCAACTATAAGAAAAAGGCTGAGTTCAGCTTTTTCGCTGACACAGTGTTATATTGGGTAGGCAGTTTATGTGCTGTGTTCAAACAATAGTAGAAAAGTGACATAAATTATTGCAAATGGTTTCACATATGCAGGGCATCATTCACACAACAAGTATCATCAGTTTGTCAGGTTAAGATATTGACAGTGCCACTGTAGTTTGCAGAAATTGTGTAAAGCCTCCAGCTACTGTTATTTGTAGATTTTGCTCTTATCTGTGTTAGTTGTGTATTTTGTCTTGGTGCAAAAGAAAAGTATTGGACTATGATTTTTGTCTTTCAGTAGCAAATCAGAACAGAACTGTTTAAGCTTTAAAGAGATGTGATGGAAGCAATACCAAGATATCTTAGCCGTTAGGATTTCATTATTTGGTAGAAAATAGTAGCAATAGTGTTTGCATTGGACCTTGATGTACTGGATCTAGAGCAACACAAACAAACAAACAAAATTACATTTCTATAGCGCCTTTCATGTCGGGAGGACATCCCGGGGCGTTGGGAAGTCCTCAACACAAATGCTGCAACCGCAAATTAACTTCTATCTAACCATGTGTCTTCATCAGAAATCAGGTGAAATCTGATCTATAACAGCCAAGTGTAACAAGAAAAGAAAACTAACCCAGTCGGTAGCACACCATGCAAAAAACAAATTGTAGTTATGGTTGTTTTGTTTCATCGAGCAAACAAGGTTGGTACATAATCAACTTTGAGAAGCAATCTGTAGTGGGTTCCACTGAATGAATGCACAGCATTCAAAACCCCATTCGTCTAAAGACACCAAATATTTTTATTCCCCAATGTTGGGATTTAACTAACCGCAATCTCCTTTACGTTATGATTTTCACATTGCATTAAAAGATGGGTTAAAATACCTTAAATACCTGCAACTGGTTCTGCCCTCAGTTTGTCAATACCAGAAGTAAATTTGTAGGTCTGTGGAGAAGGTCATAGCAGATTTATGCTCACACTGTTTCACACCCGAGGATTTGGTTCTTGAAATAGATGCATTTGAAAATAAACCTCAAACTTAATTTCAGTCATTCCGTATTGAAATAGTTACACTGACCTTGCTAGGAGTCCTTCACGTTTAATTGCCAGGCACTGGAGTGTTCATGGGATCTCTTACAGGTTTTGTCCAACGCTGTGGAGCACAGGGAATCTGCATGAACAGCAGACTGGCAAAATGTTGAACGGAAGCAAATTTGGGATAGAAATTAACCTTTCTCTTTCTTCCCCTCCTCCCTCCCCCCACCCCATTCGCATACTTTTTGGTGGTTTTAAGCCGTACGTTCTCATCTTTCAGTCAAGGTTAATATCAAAACCAAAACTTAAAACAAGGAGAACAAAATGCTGAAGGAGCTGGTTTTTTGCTGGAGTTCTGTACCGAGGTGCTGGTTGCCCTCTGGAATTTGCCCAAGTGACCATTTTTCTTCATGTGTAAGTCTATTCACTGAATGTCAGCAGGCTAATCGAATGTGGGAGCATCACAGCCAAGCAAAATCCTGTTTCCTTCCAACATCCACAGGCACACACTTTCCAGCAGGGAGTATAAAAATGTACAGCATGGAAGGAGGCCATTTGGCTCATTTTGCTTGTTCTGATGCTGGCTTATCCACTGGAGCGATCGACCCCAAACGTAATTTACATTTAGTAATTTTTTATATTTCTACTTGAATATTTGATCCATTCTGTTTTAGTGGTATATCAAAAGAAAATGATGTTTTTCTATTGATAGTCCTCAATTTATGCCCTTTGTTCTTGATTCACCAATTAGTGGAAATACTATTCTCTATTTATCCTATCAAAAACGTGTATAATGTTGAAAACCCTTTATCAGATTCTCTTCCTAATCTTGGTCCAGCAAAACCTGTCCTGACAGTTTGTCTTTTTATATATAACTGTTCATCCCTGATAATTCTGGTGAATCTCTGCTGTTCCCAAGCATTAAAAGGAGGATTTTTGTGCTGATTTCCTCTCTGAAGCTAAAGGGTGATGAGATCAATTGTAAATTCAAACTGCTGCTATGTATGAAATCAACTAACTGAGCATTTGAATCTGCACCCTTCTGTCTGTCTGGTTTACTGCTGCATAGTGTGTGCCCACTGGGGGAGCGGGGAAGTGAGAAATATAAATGCTTAACATTTGAAGGAAACTAGAAAGGAGTGGTAGGTGCTGGACTGATCTCGAGTGCGGTGAGTTCCTGTCTCAGGTCTGCTCTGCTATAGGGAGACACAAAGCAAGAGACCAAATGCTTCAGTGCTGATAAGAGACAGTAGCCATTTCTCACACGTGACCCGGTGTCAGTTCGAGAACAGTATTGTTCTGAGAACAGGAGGTCCATGATGGTTTCCCTATTCAGTGCATGACAAGGGAAATCCAGGGGAAGGGCGAGGAGGGAGGAAAGAGGAAAATAGAAATTGCAAGACATCAGGCAAAGTATGAGGGTAAGTACCGCTAATTGAAAGTAGAGTGCCGTACTACTAATTGAAAGCACCATCTAAAGTATGTAGATAATGTGCCTTAAGTAATGCTAATTGAAAGTAGAGTGTCTGAAGTTTATAGATTGTCAAATCACGCAGCACAGTGGACTGCTCAGAGAAAAAGGGCTACAATTAATATAGACTTAACTGAACAGCTATTTAATAAATTCATAGTTCAGATAATATAGCGATATAATGTGGATATAAAGTGAATTGTATAGTTAAATAAAGCTGATCAGAAAAATTATTTAGGTTACAACAAGTTAAACAAACATGAAAAATGTCATGATGTATGGCAACGACACACCATTTTGCCCTGTAAAGGTATGTTAAATGGTATTAGGCTAGCGTAAAAGATTCAGAGAAAGGCAATAAAGATGGTTTGATGTTTTACAGAACCTTAGTTAGGCCATAGTTGGCAACTTCTCACATCGTAAATGTAATGGAGTTGGCACTGTGGAGACAAGCCTAATCAAACAGTAATCCAAGTTACGTTTGATGGTTGGTCAATTTATCAACTAGTTTTATCAAGTTCATAAATGTGATTTGGATGTGTAGACATGTCCTGAACTCTGTGAGTTAATTCTCTGACTCCGTAATGGCCAACCTGTTACCCGGGGGGCAATCAAGAAGCAGCCCCCAAACATTCACATGAGTCTAGTTAAGTTTGTGCTCAATCGTTAGTGTGTTTTCATTTTTTNCTTGATTGAATATTTCTTGATTTATTCAAGAAATCAAGAAATATGCAATTAAAAATATTTATTGTGTTGGCCAACCATAAAGGTTGGTCACCACTGATCTAGCTGATAATTTGGGTGGTCCAAACTGGATAAGTATAGTGTTTCACAGTTAAACATTTCTCATCTTGCTAGTTACTAGGAACAATTTTTTCTCTTTGCATGTTTTCTCACCACCGATAACATCCAGTAATTTTCTTCCCTAAAGTGGCAGCATCCACATTATTATGTATTTACACTTGACCAACAAGTAAAATAAGTTTTTTTATGAACGTGATATTTTAGGGTATTGGTAATGACACCAATCATCAACTAAAATTATGCTGTTTTACATTTTCTTTGACAGATTTGTTTTAAGTTGGTCAGCTGAGTATATCTGCTTTTATAAAGTCCATTATTAATACTATTACTACTAATAATAATAATACAATAGAGTAATGGGAACCAGAAGATTACAGCTCACTTCATAAGTGGGCCGCTGCCTTGATTATAAAGAGCTGCCATCCATCAGTGCTTCCTAGTTGCAGTATCACCAGTCCCATGACCAGTGACCTCTGCACATGTGCGTAGAAAACTGTCTGCTCCATTGGCACGCATTCCTTTTCAAATCACATTGTTGCATTTCAAAACATGTCATTGCACTTCAAGTCCCATTTTTATTCGGACCCCAATTTGAAGTGCAACGACAGATGCGGATGGTGGTGATATCACGTCTGGATTTTGAGGTAAGAGAATATCAGGGTCCACAAACCAATTGGGACCCAATGGGACAATATGTGAATCTGCATTATATCAGGAGTTGTACTATAACCTTTACATTTAATACAGCCCCTATAACACTGAAACGTCTCAAAGAGCTTCTCAGTTAATTGCTGTTAAGTATGGTGACTGTATTTGTTGGTAAATAAAGTAGCCAATTTACACACAGCAAGATCCCACAAAAAGCGGTGTTAGTGAATGACCAATTTACCAGGAGAGTTGTTGGCAAGCACGTGAATAATTCGTATTTGAACTAGAAACTGGAATAAAAGACAGCCTGTGTGAGAATCAGGATTGAGAAAATACTTTCTTATACAGGAATGTCTTCGCCAAAAATGTAACGTTTATTGAAATTGGCAAAACACGGATCGTCAAAACTAGCTCTTAAAAATGATAAGACCTTATCACAAGATGAGAGCATGTACTGTCTATGAAAGACATTGTGATTTCTTAGAGTTTTGTACAGTGTTGAACTGCCCATAAAAATTTCAAAAATAAGTGATCAATTTCTGTTCAGAATACGGTACAAATTTGCTACTTTTCTGTATTCATGTTAGGAAAGTACACAACAAGTCAGTATGGATGAATTACTTGGCTAAAGACAGCTGATTTCAAGTGACACAGGTAAAGGAAGGGCAGTAAAAAGCCTTTCTGCCACAACCAGTAAAAGCACTGGATGCAGAAAACCCAAATTATCAGCAGAATCCATATGGTACACTCACATAGGAAACAATTACTGATAAGAATAATTTATGCACTTTTAATTGCGTATCATAAAAAGCTTTCTTGCCTTTTAAAAGCATCTGCATCCGTTCAATGTACATTTTAATCCCTGCATCCTGGCCAGAGTGATAGGAGGTCATACTGTGTGTTTTAGCTGGCAACGCTGCTAATTACTTCCATTTTACTATTAAATCTGAACCACACCTTACTGCTGTTTATGGTTGATACATAATGCAGTTTTTTTAAAAAACTGAGGCGACAGCAGTCATGATCCAGGCTTTCTAAACTCAAAGCTGCATGAGCTAATTTTGAACCTGTTCCAATCTTAGGACAAAGTTGCCTTTGTTTTATTTTCAAAATTAATTTCTGTGCTGTTGTGAAACTTCAGAATCTATCAATAAAGATGTCAAAGCGTCTCCCAGGTCTTAAATTTTGGTCAAAATTTAATAGTAACAATTCTTAAAGTTGCCTCTTATTGCTGGAAGAATGATTTTTCACTGTTACAATATACGCATCTTGTCTTTGAAAATATTTAGAATACATCCCTGATGTATTCATAGCTAGTTACAATTAAGAAGGGTAAAGCTTTCACACGGTGAATATATCACAGACAGAAGCTGTCGTAGATTTTACCTTCTAGTAAATATATCAGTAAAATGTTATTACCATATATCAAAGGGTTTTCACTAGAGTTGAAATGTACACAAGGCTCTTGAGTACCGTGCCATATGAATTAATGTTTTATTTATACAACAGGTATTTTAATGAGAAGGTGCTATCCCAGGGTGGTACAGTGATCCAATATATCAATGAGTAATGGAATGTCAGTTTGTTCCGTGACCCTATAACACAGTGTTATAACATAATGTTCCCAATCTTGGCTATTCTGCTTTGGGAAAGAGCTAAGCAGAGACCTAGCACTTTGCAGGGGATAAATCTCAAACCTTTCAAACTGGACATGTCTTCATTCACCTTCTTGAGTCTAGTTTCTGGAGCAGCATTGGAAGGAGCCTGGCAACAAGTTTGTACTCTCATCCATGAGTGAGAGTGGGGGCTAGGAGATGAAAAGATTGCAGAGAAAATAAATGAAACCCTCCCACACACACACACACACACGCATACATAGATATTATCCCACGAACAAAATTCATAGCATAAATTCTACAGGATTAAGGAAGCAGAGAGAGAGTGTGCATTCCATATCAAACAAACCTAAACTATACATATGTGGAACTCTCACTAGTTTGGCTTGAAGATTCTTGGCACGGTGATGGATTTCTCTACGTGTGCCAGATTCCCAGTTGAATAAAAGGCTCTTCCTTCATCTGTCAAATGAAGTTACATTTTATTAACCATTAAACACCCCAAATATCTTTACACCAGGGAGAATGATCCCATCTTTATTCATGGGGTCTTATTTTCATTTTGACATCTCTGCTGGGGAAAACAGGTATTTGTGTTCAGAGAACAAGAAAACAAGATAGGGCAAAATGAACAGGGTGGTGGGGATAACCTCTGTAACAACGGCCAGAAACCACAATTTAAAAGGTTAATAAAACTTTTTTTCACAAAACTAACCGATGCAACGTACTTAATATACAGACGGCATGATGTGGAACAGTGAGGAAGAATGGTATAGTGACCCATAACTATGTCACTTATGAATTATTGGCCTTCCTGATTTGGGGAATAAATCTGTTCTGCAGACTGTTCTGCATTTAGTAGTTTTCTATGCCAGTTTTTCACTGCGCTCTACATTCAGAAAGATGTGTTATAACTTCAGCCCATGTTTGAATTGGATTTCTAAATGAGTGCATAATTTAATTTGAACCTTCTCTGAATTAAGAAAAGTAGGAATTAACACACATTGCACAAGGACAAATATTTCTGAAGAGTGTTAGCACAGAAGTTCACACACTTTCTGCAAAATCTATATATTCAAGTGTTGCCATTCAGTTTATTGTGTGAATGTGTTGACGTTCATTGTACTCAATTAGGAAACAAAAGAAAGACCGGAAACCAGGGATTGAACTGAATGGTGCCAGTTTATGAGGAGCTGCAGCAAACAGGAACTTAACGGTTTGCCCAGGCTCCATGAGCCTCTGTTTCCTCACATTGCCTTCCTATAACAGCTGTCTTTATATCAAAGATTCTCTGTTTGGAGCTTGGATTCATCTGATGCCTGTGCACTGGAACAACATGATAGATTATTAAAAGAAACTGATTCTGGCTGTGGGATGTCAGATCTGCCCTAATTTAAAGAGATGCTCACACCACTGAGTCATAGGTCCCCTGCACTGGTGACAATGGGGCATCAAGCTCAAAATAGCACTAAAGAAAAATGGATTTCTGTGAGTGATTAAATGATGTCTAGATTAATGGCCAGGAAATGAGCTATTATCACAGCCTCACAGCTGTATTGCTTTTTAATGGTCTTGGTATTCTTGGTGCATTTTCCTTGAACTTGGAAATCAAGGGGGTGCTGCTGTAGCTAAACATTAATGCAGTTGTAAAAGGCAAGACTACACCCCTTAGTGACTCCTTCATATTAATAACCACTGTGCATTCCCAGAGTCATAAAATCTGCAACATAAATCATCACTTCTATATTCTGCTCTACTTACAAATCATAGCTGTTCCTTATGAGATTAGGTGTAATTTTTTTTACTGTGTGAAAATTTAATTCAAGAATGATCAAATTTGCAGTAAGCTTTTAACCTCTGAAAGCCACTGCACTGAACGAGTGTATGTATGATTATATAAAAAAAGCAGAAATCAAATTTAGGTAAACAAATCATTTGGGTTAACCTGGCTAGTGACCTCCAAAAAAGTGTACAGCCAAGGCCACACAGTAAAAGAGTGTACAAGTGAAAGACTACAATGGTACAAGAAATGCATTAATCCCCCCCACACAGGTCAGTATTGTTTGTATACTGATTGCTATGAAATGAATGTGTATTTTTGTTTAAAAATTAAAGCAATTTATCTTGACAATAACTGCCTCGTGGCAACTTTGTAGGAACTTTGTTCAATGGAAGAATGCTCAAGATATGGAGTTAAGTCCGCATGATTTCACTTTACTAGTTCTGATTGTGTGCCACTTTCCTTATTACATTGATGAAAATTTGAGATTTGACAACCAAGATAGATTTGTTCATTATATTTCCTCTTCCATTGTTTTGGACTCTTCAAAATCATTATGTATCATTCCTTTGCTTTACATTTGTAATTGTCTTTGTAACCAGGGAGGGAAGAAGGGAGAAGTGGGGGCAGTTTAGTACAAATTATCCCTCGGAGTACTTTATCAACTTTCTTCCTCTCTACCAATCAACAGCGTTAATAAGGTAGTCTTACTTTATTCTCTACTGGACTCACATTTGTCTGATCCACATCTTCCCAACCATTTTCTATCTTCTAAGTGTAATGGATTCCTTGACTTTACTGAAGACATTTACCAGAGATTACCTTCTCGGTGTGCTGAATAGTTTGGATTCTCCTAGAGATGGATTAAGGCAGAAAAACAGTAACTTTCAGCTAGAACAGATACAAAGAAAAAGTGCAATGATGCAATAAAAAAGATGGGAATGCAAAGCAGTACTGAATGACAATTCTAAAAAAAGTCATCATTCCTGTTAGTTAATGCATCATTCCCTCCAGTTAATATATAGTAATCAGAAAAGTATTGAGCTACGTCATGTTTTTGATGATTAAGGGAAACAGATTCCCTTCAGTGTGACCTCAGTCACTAACAGGGCAGGAAGAACAACATTATCTCTTTGATATCATCGTTTAGGCACAGGTTGGGTACTGCAGAGCTATTTCTAAGAGCCAGAACAGTTTATCTTTTTAATTTTATGCCCAGATCTTTTTGTTTCATGTTAGTTAGACTCACATTTTGCAAGAAAACTTAAATGGCTATTCCAGTGTTAATAATTTGACAGACTCAAAAGGAAAATAAAACAACGTTGTTTGATTAGGGAAACACCCTATTTGAAAACAATATGCAATCTTTATCCCTGAGGTTGACTGACATAGACTACTAGTAGGAAAGTTGTTATCACATTGCAGAACAAATGCCACTTTCTGGTGCATTGGTGAGAGTTTTAAGTAGAAAGAGAAAAAAGAGGATATTTAATTTAAAGGAGTAAAATAAAAATTATTTCAGGAAAGCTTTTTATTTTTCCATTAAACTAGTAGAGATAATTCAAGGCAAAGGCCTGTGAAATGTTTCTATTGTGCACCGATCCCTACTTTTCAATTATGTAAGCATCTTTGTGCTGCAAGAGCTTTGCTTCCACCAAATGAAGAGGAAATGCGCACAATGCAGAATCCTTCAAAAAATCAATGTCACTGCTTCCTTATACTTAACCAAGATAATACTGTATGCAGGTCAGCAGAGAAAAATAAAGAGAAATGCTCTCCTCTATTCCCTGAGAGCAAAAAATCACTATTTCTACCAATCGGAAGCAGGAATAAAGATCTATTGGGTTTAGACACAGACACATTATTACTGAGATTTACAGTATGAACATAGGAAGCGCTCAGCTTGTTGGCAACACATATTGTGGTTACCAAAGAAACAAATTATTAAATACCTGTCTCTAGAATCCTCTCTTTTAAGAATAGTCAATAATAATCACAATAATCCTTGCATTTGATATAGTGCCTTATCACGTTATCGAGATGTCTCAAAGCGCTTCACAGCATATACCGTAAAATGAATTGACTTTATATTTTACAGGTGAAAAAACGCAGCAGCCAATTGCAGAACAAATGGCATTATCCAGTATATTGGTGAGTGCCAAATTGTTTTGAGGATATCTAGGGCTAAATTCAGTTAAGGCGATAATAAACCAAATTATGTAAATTATTCTAGTTGAGCCTACATCTAAAATATGGGATCAATATCTATGGCCACTGGGTCCTGAACTGACACAAAATACATTTCAAATCAAAGTCTAACAATATTTAACAGATACAGTATCAGTAAATTAAATAAACATGTGCATGTGGCACAGTGTCCAATAATCTGTTTTAAAACAAAGAGATCACCTTGGTTTAACCAGATCAGTATTTGTATAAATACAAGTTGCAATGTTTTGTAGAGACAACGTTCTATTATAATTGATAACTGCTTATATTATAAAATATCAATGAAGTGATCATTAATTTAGTTTCAATGAAATCCATTAGGAAAAGCTAAAACCACAGCAATTCTACTGTGGCGAAAGAAGGCTTTATTTACTTACAAGCAATAAATACTTCTTACTACAGTACTGACTTGGCAATTACTCATGCAGAGGAAGAGCCTCTCCTGGCTGGACTAATGGTGTTTCAGAACAAAGCGTTTCCATCTCTTGTGTATCAAGGGACAGACTGTACTGCTTCAGTGCTGAATAGCCAGTTTCACCCAGTATTCATCATGCTCCAGTACCGTCTGTGAGATAACATGGTTCACAGAGAAAAGGGCTTTTTTCTTCCTCACTGTCTCCTCAAAGGAACAACTTGTGACTTTCTTTGGCAAGAAAGTGTTCTAATGCTATCAAACTTTTGAGTAGATGAAAAGCTGATAGGCTTCAAGTATTTTTGTCATGTGTCAGTCCTTTCAATTGTTTTCCATTACTGCAGAGCTGAAATACATAGTTCAGTTGTTTCATGTAGGCTTCAGGATAGCGGTGCACTCTATCACGTGTGGCACACCAGGCTCTGCCACCATTAAGCGCTCCGAGACAATGTGAAGGGCGCTACATAAACGCAAGTCGTTGCTGTTACATTATTTAGCCAGGAGGCTTTATTGAAAAAAAATCTCTAAACTTTTTCTCACTGTCTTCCGCTACAAACGTTAACACAAATGTTTCAACTTCCTTTCAGCAATATCATTTTTCTTTAAAAAAAAGAAGCTGCATTTTTAAATAGAATGACTACATTTGTCGCCCAACTATTTGCCCTGTTATTATGCTCAAGCTACCTCTTGACATTTGCAGACATAAGCATGAGCTTAAACAAAACCCCTTGAGAAAGGTTGAACCTTACATAGAATGTGGAATCATATTGCAGGACACTTTGACACCAAACTATATTTTGTAACTACAATATATACAACATTGTCTTTAAAAAGGGGGAAAGTGTATCAACTGTTTGGTAACAAAATCTTCCAATGTTGATAGATACATTTGTAATATCTAAAAGGGTATGTGTTTTAGCTTTTTTAGCTATAGGCTAAGTGGTCCACTCTACCACATGTGCCATAAATTTGTATACATACTTAAAAATGTAGAGAAAAGTTATACATGAATAACTGGAACATAAAAATGGCTTGTCACACGACATGTGAAAACGAAGCAGGAGAATATTTGACAGAAACTAGCAAATGTGTTACAGACTCACAGATTTGTTTTATACTTATATTATAATGTAGACAGAAGACGTCAGAGATTCTTGTCATTGGTGCCTCTTTCCGGGTGAGTTTCTCAAGGAAATGAGAGAGGAAATAGGAAAGATTCTGTCTGATATTTTGAGAATTCTATAAACACAGGAACTGTATCTGAGCGATAGCGGACACCAAGTATTATCCTGAGATTCAAAAGGAGTGAAGCTCAATAACTGAAACCTAACCTCAGTCACGGGGAAAACGTTTGAGACCGTTTTATGGAATACTCCAAATTTTCACTCAAATAGCACAGAGACCATAAGAAATGGAAGTCATAGGTCATGCTTCACATATCTACTGGAATTCTTTGAGGAGGTAACAGAATTAGTTTTGTTGCATTTAACTTTTAGGGAACAGAGAGTAACTGAAGAACCTGTCTTTGGGGAGATTAAGGTGTTGGATAAAGTTCACAATGGAGCAGATTGTATATGATCATGGAAGGAATGGTCTGGTAGAAAAAAACTCTTTTCCCATGTTGGTTGGAATACAATGAAAGGAGAGTTACAATTGGTTTCAGGTTCCCTAGCTCAGGGAGAAAAAGTCAGTCTGAATTTCTATCCATTTGCCTCTGCTGGAAAGAGAGCATGGGATCAGACTTCACTGCCTACATTTATTGAATAGCCTGCTGATATTCATGTTTAGAATAATAATCTTTGCATTTGATACAGCACCGTTCACTTTGGGAGGACATCTCAATGTGCTTCACAGGACACACTGTAAAGTGTGGTGATAATGTTTTCTTGTAGGCAAATTATTCACTGGGTGAGACTCTAGAGAACTATTGATATCAATAGCCCCATACTCAGGAAATGATAGAAAATTGGAGGATAAGGTTAAAAAATATATAGTAAAAGGAGGGAATGCCTGAGCGAGACCATTGTCATTAGCAAGAACACTTCATGAAGTCGCAACTTTGATTACAGTACCATTTTTTTCATTTGGTTTGTTATACCATTTTATAATTCACACACATCATGAATTGGGTGTTCTGCTCCATGGCCTGGCCATGTCTAGTCCAAACCATAGACAGAATATATATTTTTGCATGCTTAATGTCCTCACTCTTTACCTCCCACTTGTTCTTCTGTGCAATTCTCCATTTGAAGTTGTTCAAACAATTACAATTTGTATTTTCATATATATATATAAAAAATGAACAACTAGGATCTGTCTAACAAAAATGAATTGGATAATGGTTAATTTTAGTGTTAACATGGTTAATGTTAGACCACTAACTAGTATTCTTAATCCTTATAGATATCCTGTGATCTGTATCTTTCATGCTCCATTATTGTAAATGTTAAAAGTTGTTTGCGTTTGTTGTATAGAAGACCGGTGACTACCAGTGTCCAATGTATCTGAATGGTGCTAACGTAGGATTCCAGTTGTCTGTATTAATCGCTTTCTTCAACTGCAAACTATCCTATAGCATTGATGCTGTCTGTGTTAGAAAGCCAACACCTAAATAACCAAGCCTTTAAGATTACAGTATAGTGTACACTGACATTGTTTATTTTATTTTAGAATTATACATGCCCAGGTTAAAGTAATTAAACTAACCAATAGTACAGTAATTTAAACAACAGGTTAAAGTACAGAGCATTATAATGACAATTATCCCATTTCTACTAAACACCCATCTGGTTTATTAGAAATAGGATTGCACCCATAAATACCGATGTTTCTAGCCCATTGAACACTTTAAAATCCTGATGAGGGTGCAAGAAATGTCGGTCTAGTCTTATCTCTTTGGTAGAGCATTCATGGTGTTCAATGTATTCAACTACTGTATATTTAATGATACTGCCAGTATCCAGAGCGCAGATCCATGCATCCAATAAATAATAATAAGTTGGTCAAGTTTCACCCCCAAAATATACAGTCAATTCGTTTTACAGTACATTCTGTGAAGCGCATTGAGACGTCTCAAAGACGTGATAAGGTTCTATGTCAAATCCAAGGATTATTATAAATTATTACTTCTACTGCAGAGAACCACGTGTATGTATTCCACCAACACTAACAATCCCAGTTTCTAGAGGTTGAGATTCTTTAAATGTTCAGGTAAAAGCACTGCCACGAGAACACAGCCCCTCCATACACACAGCCCCCCCCATACACACAGCCCCCCACCCCATACACAGCACCCCATAAACACAGCCCCCCCCCATACACACCCCCCCATACACACAGCCCCCCACCCCATACACAGCACCCCATACACACAGCCCCCCCATACACACAGTGGAAATAAAAGCAGGGCTGAGGTGTGTAAAAGCATTCGCCATCCTGTAAGTTTGATAGCCAATCGCTCTCAGGTGTTCTCCCATGCGACTGCCATTCATTATGTCAAAAGCCTTAGCAACACTCAATGAATAACTACTCAGTGTCCTCTCTAGCGTTGTAGCATCCAAACAACCGCACAGGACAGTTGCAGAGTGATGAGTAGTTTTGCCCCTATTCCACTCGTGTACTGCCTGCACTGTGCAAATACAAGATTTACATTTCTCCCTTATTTCAGCAATACAGACCTCTGTAAAACACGACTAGAGGTGGGTGGGAGACAGCTCCAGCCACTGGCTCCTGGGATTGAGTCTGAGATTTATACACGTGTTTCATTCACTTAGTGTATAATTTAAAATAGCTTCATATTATCCAATTTGTCTGATGAGATTTGTGGGGCAGAGAACAGAATGCTACAGCATGTATTCACAGTAGGATCATCGGGTGTGGTTTATTTCACTCTGACTTGTGCAAGGGTGTGAATTATTCAAGGGCACAGAGTCTCAGAGGCATTTTCTCACATGTTTTTTAACAGCTCTGCATAAAAGATTGGTGTGGCAACTGGAGTCAAGCGTTCCTTTCACACATCACCTTTAGTCATACAGTATAGTAATTGCAGTCAGTGATTCCTGGGGAAAAAAAGAGGACGGGATCTTAATGAAAACAAATGTCAGTGATATGAACCATGTTTTAGAACCACAATATTTCCAGAGGTTGTGAGCAAGACTGAAATTTAGGAAGAAGAAGTTGGCAATTCGACCTCTGAAGCTGTGTAATTATTCAATGCTCATTCTCTGTCTATTAATGATTTGGTATTGCTCAGTAATAGTCTCAAAAAGGAAGGCTGGGATTCCAAATCCCACACCCAGACGTTAACAGGAATCTATCTCCTCTGACTTTATCAGTGTGTGAACAATCCTGGCAAAGAATCGTTTCAAATATTTTCACAGTACTTATAAAATGTGATCATTTCTACATTGAATCTCGCTTGTTCCGCTGTTCAGTGAGATCAGGAGGCTGTGAAGCACAGTCATGCATTAATTATTCTACTGGAATCCAATTAGCAGCAATCATTCAATTAATCAAATGAAAAACGCACAGGTTTTGGAAAACATTTCTTTTTCCCCCCGTTTGGTTTGAGCTGCAGTAAAGGCCTTTTTGCATTGCAGCCCTGTTACACCCTTAACCCACAACCAAACTGTTAACACTCTCTCTAAACCAAGTCTATTTCTGCTAACATTGCACCCGAATGATAAGCCTATGCTTTAATCCAATTTGTTCCACAAATAGTTAGAGAATCCTTTCACCGCGTAGGTGTGAGAATTTCTTCTTAAAAACGTGATCTGCAACAGCTCTACAAGGCAGACAAATTTTAATCATTGCTACAGTATTTCCTCCTGGTTCAGTTCAGCTGAGGTTACTGTGTTTTGAGGATATTAATTATAAATTCACTGACAACTAATGGTTTTCCTTTCAGCTAGAGAACGAAGCTAAACGATATCCATTGAAAACGTGTCTTTCTGTGGTCCCTATGAATCTAAACTATGATGTTAGAAAGTTTAACCGAAAGTTTCAGATGGGAACAATTTTTACTTACCTTCATCAAAGGCAGCAGTTTATTGCACTCACAGCTGTGGCTGTCGCTGTGTGCAGCATTGTATTTTTTCTTGAAAATTCACTCCATTCAAAAAAGGTTTCCCTTCTATCATTGCCTTTTTAACCCTCTGAGTTTCCCATTGCACTGCCAGGCTTCAGAACAAAGTGTGTGAGTTCCTGAGAGAAACGCTTTGGGGTTATTGTGCTTCTGCCAAACGCAATTATTACCTCTCATGTATACATAGTTATTTATTACGTGTGTTGCATTTTATCACATATCTGTGTTGATTGTCGCTATGCAGGAAACACTTCAACGTTGCACCGTGATGACATCTAGGAATCAACTGAATCATGTATTGCAATTGATATCTGCATAATTGTACAAACAACAGATTGTGTTTTATCGTATTACAGTCAGGCAGAAGTTTTTTTTAAAAAAAACATACTTGTGGGCAATAATGAAGAGCACACATTGTGAGTAAAACGTAACAGGACTTCTGAGAAATAATATCCAACCACGACCATTTAAAAACAATTAATTTGTAAATGGTCTGCACTCAGAAAACATTATTTAGGTTTTTTGGGGGAGGTTCTGTTCATTTCATATGTTTTTATCATTTTATTAGGATTAAAATTTTGGAACAAACTGTATGTGTCTGCCCTTCCCGAAATAACACCTCATTGTTCCTGTGGTGCATAATAGTTTTATTTCCAGCCTTATTTAAGCCATTATTTATTTCACAGTTTCAAGTGAGATTTGTTTTTGAAAACAAATAGAATTGAGAAGCACTCGAATAGAATTATTTCAGGATTTGTCATACAAACCTGAGCCACACTCGAGCTGAAAAACACAGAAACACAGAGAATACAGTGTCATAAACATTTTGTTTTAACGCTGCACGGTTTTTTTTTAAGGTGTTCAGGTTTATAATTTATTGCAAACCATATATTAAGTTCTTAAAAAAAAGATCGACTCGAAACCACGAGTGAGCGTTATAAAATCAAGTGCTGTGAACTTCAGGACTCCCATCGTGTATTAAACATTATACATTTCACATGACTGGTTGAAAATAGAGACGAATGCGGAAAAAAAAAGGGGGACTTTAACGTTGATCTGTCCAGACTGGTAATGTTAACTGTGCATGTGGTCCTCCTGCTGCTGCTGCTGCTGTGCAACACAGGTAACTGTGGGTTAAAGTGGCCACAGTTGCAGCTCATGTGTTAGCTGCACAAACGTCTCCCCCATCTGCCTACTCTGTGCAATAACAACCACCGGCTCTTTAAATCAGGAAAATATTCTGTCTGCACCGAGACAGAAGATTTGGGAGGTATCCAACGTGAGGAAACGTGTGTCCAGCTCTTGGCACATGCAAAACAAGCAGCCACGTCTGTCAGTTGATATTGATTGCAGACGAGAACCCAGTCCCAGCATCAGAATGTAGGAGTCTCCTTACTGATATTTTTGGCCACCGTTAGTTTGCAATTCGTCAATTAAGTTAAATGTTTGTAGTATTTACTCCCACGCTGATCGCTCCTGAAATCAGTGGGAATTTCAACCTTTTTTTTGGGGGGGGGAATTGCCAACACGCCTGTCTTCAAACATATCTGCTCTCTGCAATTTAAAAGCAATTGAGGTTTATGTGGGAGAATTGAATTGTGGAATTCATTGCCTGTGAGGTGGTTGTATTTGATGAAACATAAAGGCGTTTTTAGAGGTTTCTAACAAGAAATAAGAAATAAAAGCAGGTGAAAATGTCTTAAAAAGGACGAGGAGAGGGGCCCAATGTGTGTTTTTGTGTTAATCCAGTCAGTGTATCCTCGTTCAAAGTGGAAACTCTATACTGTATCAAAGAGGAAACTGTACATCAGGGATCCACATAACTCTTTCACTCCAGAGCGTGTGTCTGTTCTTGCTTTCGCACCTTCATATTTATTGTTATTTTTCCTATTATATATCTAAAATCAGTAAAGTTTCTTTTAGGTTTTTTTTCCCACACCAGATTTGTTTCTGTCCTAAAAGCAGTTCAGCAGTTTAATATAAACAGTCCTTTCACAGAATGTATTTATTTGTGCCTGTGCCATTTGCTAGATTTATTATGATGGCCTATAATAAGGTAATGTAACCATTCGCCTCGTAAGGAGCTCAGTTCAAAGTGCTCTTGTGGTCTTCCCTTGTTTTATGAATGACACATCCACACAAGTCAAAGTGCTTTTGTTTACTCTGTTTCTCAATCTTTCCTTTGGGTTTCGCACACAGAAATAAACCCTGCTTTTAAATACAAACTTCATCCTGTGTTTTTCAGCACACATACCTTGAGCCAAATACTGTATTAATTTTGTCCATTGCATCGTGGACATAAATTTATAAAGACTACATTTATAAAAACAAGGCCATATAGCATCTCCTTGAATCTCTAACTAAATATCTCACCCCTTTTCATCTCAATGTTGTCAATGTCTATGTTTTGTGCAGAAACACATTTGAAGGTGAATGACACAACACCAGATCTTGGTATTTTTGAAACTCAAAATTAAATTTAAACTTTCAATTTGCGCCAAATAATTGAAGGAACATCCAGCCTCCCAGATAGCCACCCAAACCTGAACACTAGCTCTGTATGTATATCTAATGACACTGCAGGAAGGAATCCTTTAACTCAACCACTGCAAAGAGATGAGGGGCTGCAGTTTGTGGATTTCCGGTTGTGTAATGCAAATGTGGAAAAAAAAGCAACCTTCTGTGAAAATTCTGAAGCAGTATTACAATGTACCTAAGATAAAGGCAAAGATTTAGTGAGTGCCAACTGTTCAAACTACATTGACAAAAGTGGTATAAATCACAGGAGCCATTCAATACATAAATGAGTGTTGCCTGGGAGATATTTGCTATCAACATATATTGTCATAAGCCAGCGTTTTTATTTGAATGTCTCGCTCAAAGAATGAAGACTTAAAACATAAAATATTCATTGTTGGTTGATCATTTGTATTCACCTTCTGGGTAGAGATGACTGGAGACTAGAAGCGTGTATTATGTTCCCTGTCCCTCTGTAGGTTGTGTGTATGTTTGTGGAGTCATTGTGTTATGTGAGTTGTGTTTATGTCCATTGTGGTTGCCCAGTGTTCATGTTTGTTGCCACCTTTCTATCTGTTTTGTATGGTTCTGCGTGTGATAATGATGCAGCATTTTTTTTCGTGATCTGCCTGTGTATTATCCATCTGAAGTGAATGAAATGTCCTTTGTTGGCATGATTGCATGAAATATGTGGATTTTGGAACCATTCTAATGCATGAGCTCAATTATAACTCCAACTCTCTTCAGATATTATAATAATATTATTATTAACTCTCTAATAATAACAATAAACCTCGCATTTGATATAGCGCCTTATCACGTCTTCGAGACATCTCAAAGAGCTGCACGAAATATACTGTAAAGTGACTATATTTTGTGGGTGAAATGAAGCAGCCAATTGCGCACAGCAGTGTTCCACAAACAATTGCGGATTAAGTGACCAAATTATTATTATTTTTTTTGGAGGGACTATTACCGCCAGAAAAGCGATCTGCCAATCAACTAACAACTGGGTTCCTATTTACTGTTATGTAAATAGAGGCATGTGGATTAAGGAAAGTTGCCTAAGGTTTCTCCCCGCCCAGGAATTAAACCTCACTTGCGAGGCGAGTGCTCTAACCAATACATGATGTGACTTGAGATGCTATATATAGCTGATTCGTTTACATTTTACAACGTATAAAGATTATTTTTCACATACTGTACTTTTTTTCAAATTTCGTGACAGTTCCTACCTTCAAGCTCACCTGTAAAACCATTTCCACAGCCTACGTTTACCCTACATCAGTCCATGTTTTCTTATACTCCTATGATGTGGATTGATGAGATTTGGCTGTCATCCAACAAGGCCTCTTACAAATGAGTTCATGGGATGTCCACCTAACAAGGACAGAATAAGTCAGTGATTTTTGGTGAAATATATATTTCCGTGCTTTTCTTTCCACTGACCTGAGCACCAGCTCAAAAATGTTACATTTTATACCATTGACACATACATTAGAGAAAACAATCCAGCTTTCTGAAACGAGGGACATCAACGTGCCTACGGTATATACTCGGTTTGAAGATTACTTACTGTTTGTTTTAGAATTGTTGACTAAATTGACCTAAAGAAGAACCCAGGGATTATGTTAAGGGACTAAACACTGAAGTTTGCCCACAGCTGTCAGAATGCAGACATCTTTATCTTCATCTGAAATGTTTAAGAAAGCTATTCCATAAACATTTAATACTGACTAATAGGAGGGATGATGAAATCAATATTGCAGATGCAAATCATATTTCTTCCTTGATGTGCTACTTTTAGTGAACTCGGTATTTTTCCTGATTGTGTAGAACTGCCAACCCAATTGTCATACTATCTTGAGTTTATATGAGAATAGTGTAGGAGGTTGACAATTGATGGTAATACATGCAATATATATATATAAGAGAGTGTGGATATACCTTGGCCAGCACCGCATTGCAATATGATAAATGTCCTTTTAAGTGAGGCTGACCAGAGTAGGTTATGAACAGTCTCATACAAAGTAGAGATATTTATGTCTTTCTACAGGTAATGAAACATCCTATTTACTCTATACACAACATATTACTATTGAGTTAGTCCCAGAGCACATATTTAGAGCTTTGTATTAATTTGAAGTAGGTAGGAAGCCATTTAGAACTCATTGTAAGAGCCATTTCTTATTTTTTTCCTAGATGCTTGTTTACGCTTTTAAAACTCGCTCAAAGTACTGAGTGAAATAGAAAAGGAAAGTCCCAACTTCAGTACCCTAGTTCACACTAAGGTAGTTGATCTCAGAGTGTGGTAGAACAACCGAATTGACTTCAGCAACCCTGGGCTAGGGGAGACTGTAAGAAAGGGTTCCTGGTACCAATTGCTGCTAATCAGGAATCCTTCTGAGTGGGACACAGGAAAAGATGTTTGGGCTTGGCTGTGATATTCCCCATATTTCAATGCGGCACTGACCCTAACCATCTTGGGTTAAAATATGAAGCAATCCACTGGGCTGGGGCACTTGAAGGTTGTCAGCACCCAAGAGCAATTGTACCTCAATATGAGACATTGTTTTAGGAAATTAGAGGTTCCCCATACAAAAATAAAATGAGGATTGAGTTTCAAAGAGATGATATTCAAGTAATGTGCAGTTTATAATGTAAGCTTCTTTACTCATTACCAGAGACAAAATTACAATAAGTTAAAGTGCACAAGATTCTCAACATTCTGCTCCCAGTTTCATGCTTTCTGCGTTAGGCTGTTGTGTATTATCTACGTAGACACCTTTCATTACACACAGGAACTGCTGAATACATACATCTAGATCTACAAATATAACTGTGATCTCACCATCTTCAACTTCATGCGTTCTTTCAAAATGTAGTTTCCCTGGAAATAAGTCACTGAGATTTAAAATGTAAATTACCAGAACAGTGACCACATAGAAGACTTAAACATTATAATGATGGCAGGATTATAAAGGAAGACAGGACCTGTTGCATTCAGGGTGCCAGCGTCAGTGGAAATTATGTGAGTGTAATTACACTTCCTGTGATATTCCTATAGACTTATGACATTAAAACCATGATATAAGGATACAATATCTCAATAAACCACTTGATCATGTGGTATAAGTGATATAGACATATTTCAACATAACTCAGTCACTCTTTAAAGAGCAACATTCCAGAAGATGTCAGGTGTTGGCAATGGAAGAAAGCATTTGGCCAGATTCCTACAGACAGATCCCTTAAAAGCCTGCGATCCAAGCAGCTGAATAGGATGAATTGGAATTTGTTAAAGCATCATGTTACGATTAAACCATAACTTGAAAGTTGTACCTAAAATGTCAGCTATTTCATATTAAGTACATCACAATGTTGTCTGTGTAAATATATGTATAATATACCATGTGTATACAGGGAGAGATCAGTTTACTGCTGAAAGGAGCACACTTCATAATTGGAAGAGTGTGATGAAACTAGATTCATAAACCATTAGGAAACTGTTACAAGGAAAGGGGGTATGTTACAGGACTTCTCAGGCGGTAAGAAATACCATATGAAACACAGGAGGTTTGTAAAATCTCTGAAACCTATAAAAGATTTATGAACCATTTGCTATGACAGTGTAATGTCAACCACAATATAACCCAGGTCCTGGCAAAGTCTCCGAAACCACGTTCCAGTAAATTGTTATAGTACTAACATGATGATATGTGAGCATAATATTTATGGAAGTCAGGAATCTGGAAACAGTATATGTGAAATGTCGAAAATGAAAAATCATGTTTTCAAAGAGAGCATACATCACATAAAAATGTTTTGGATGAGCTTTCTAGAAAGCATGCTGGCAGTGTTCAAGCTACAATCTCTCGTATACATTCTAACACATGTAGGTCGATTGATAAGATCTTTACAGTTACTTTCACTTACGACTTCAAGGGATTTCACAATTTATTCATGTGTATTTAATAAATTAATGGCCATTATCCTTTCTTCAGACTATCTAGGGCTTTAACTGATCCTAGATATCCTTTTAACTATTTTTTCTGTTAAAGATACAGCAAGGTTCCAGTTAAAGTTGAAAAGGGTGCTCATCCCTTACTAATGAAATGCTCCTTTGCTAATTCCAGGATTGTGGTTAAAATATATTTTGATCCTTGTTAGAGAGATACGATTCCTCTTCAAGTAAAGGCTTTAGACTGGAGTTTAGAAGTGAGAATCAGACAGGAATACACAACAACAACAACTTGCATTAATAAAGCATCCCTCATGCAGGGTAGCATCCCGGAGTGCAATACTGTAGTATTGCCTTTTTATAATGCCATTATTAAAAGGTATTTTGCAGAACCAAACCTTCATTAAATAAACAATATAAATGTATTATTGAGGTGAAACTTTGTTATATGACATGACTTTTTAATACAACATTTTAGTAAAATTAGGGTGGCATTTCCTATTGATTCATGTCATATTCCCCCATATGCTTACTTGTGTTTGATAATCTGGTGTTTTCATCCTGGAATTGTATGCTTGAATTTTATTTTATTAGTGTAATATACTGAGCTCTATAATCTGCATAAGTAGCAGCAGCTGTGGTTCACTAGGCAAGGCCTGGATCTCAGCCCATGTCACCGAGCTGAAATTAAACAGATTTTTCTGCATTTCCAGAGCAGGTGGTAATAGAGTTGAGTATTGCACTGAGCAGCATCTGTATTATTGTATAGCCATAAGCACTGTACAGTGTCCAAGCCTGGAAATGTGACAGGTGGGATTGGCAATGAAGATTTAAAGGATAGGAACTTGACAGAGCAAATGAAAGATGTAATATGGCATGAGAAGCTGGGATGGTATGTAAAAATAAGGTACCTTTTCAAAGAGACGAGCATTGTCTCTAGGGCTACAAATCAAGAGCGATCTTGACGACAAAAAGAATAATAATAATCCTTGCATTTAATATAGCGCCTGATCACGTCTTCAAGACATATCCAAAGTTTGATGCTTGAATATGTTGAAAACATTTCTCAGCATGTTGAAATGCAGTAGAATGAACACTCTGCATTCTTCTTTCCTCCAGAAGCTTTTTGTGTTCACCAAGGTGAAGATGTGTCATTTCTGGTGAAGGAACACTTCTTCCACTTTTGCCATTCAGTGCTAGCACTCAGCACTCAGAGATAAACTACAGCAAAGCCAGCCAGAGAGTAGAACTCCCTTTCCCTATACAACATGCTTTAGTCAAGCATCAAAAAAACCTTTTTGTACATGTGATTTTTTTTCTGCTTTCCTTATGGTCTCTTTGACTGATATTACCAATTTCTGCAGAGTTAAGAACACTTTGTGGTGTGGATCTGTAACCTCCAGAAACTGGGATGATTCAGACAAAACTTATTTCACATTGGACCCTTAAAAGCCAGCAGAGAGAAAAGACTTTCATTCAATCAGCCTGGACTGGAACAAACCCAAGTCCCAGAGGTGTGGACTAACCTTCTTCAAATCCAGTCCACTAGAAGTACTGTATTTCCAATTTACTCAGCTTAATGCTCTCAATATTCTAGGGCACAAATTTGAGGCTTGTTTGTTAAATCAAAGTACTACAAAGCACGGTATATGGATTTACAGTAGTTATTAACAAATTTAGAACACTTCAAGATTTAAATATTAGTTTATTTGCTTTCAAGAAGACTCACTGAGTTTATGAGCTATTGAGCCAGACAGACTGGGAAGATAAACAGAAAGAACAATATGTGTGGAACTCTCAGTGTGGCTTGGAAACTCTTTTAAGTATCGTATAGTGATGGGTTTCCCCATGTGTTGGATATCCATCTAACCACAAAAAAGATCCCAGGTTTGAATCCTGATTTGTTTTGAGTTAGCTAATCTCAGCTGGGGTGGCAATATGTTTGATACAATTGGTCTTTGTGCCCTAGGCTGGGGACCATAAAATCAGCCCTGATGAATATCTAGCAATCCCGCCTTGGTAATTGGGCAATCAGGGCCATGGAACTGCATCCACACTAGTAAAAAATCCTTCAGGAATGTCAAGGAGAGAAAGAGTTGGCAAAATGGCAAGAAAGAAACATTTATTTATTATCCTATGCGGAGCTGCACTAGATTTAAAAGCGAATAAATTGTCCCTGGAAAGAAGTCTCAAAGAGATGGCAAACTAACCACAAAACAACTTAAAAATCAAGGTTTCTCACAACTCTGCTATAATTGTTTGTCTGTGCTGTAAACAGTAATTTGGTTTTTTGTAAATCCTAGTGGTTGTTTTCAACACATTTTACATCTTTGAATTGCAGCTTTCCAACGCATTTTCTGAACCGTGTTTTTCATCTGCAGAATTAGAAATGCAAAATTCAAATAATATGCAAATTGTAACATGACTGTAAAACATCCAACAATTAGAAAACACATATATAACAAGCAATCTGTTGCATTAAACCTGTGGTTAATGGGTCTGATCACAGGCTTGAGAAGTAGCAGTGTTTTGGTGAGGCAACCTACAGAGGCATTGCCTTCTGTTCGTTCACCTGGCTCCAGGCGTCTTGTAATCATTATTTGCTTCAGGTAGAGATTCCACAGCTATGGAAACCGCTGCATTGCCGATCTCATAAAGTTGTGCTTTACACACATACACAACCAGTTTTGCTTAATAGCAACCAGTGAAAATATGTTATTGGATCCTAATTATAGGGTTATTATTTTAAAAAAGATTAATTTAAGAAGATGTCAATACTTATGCGATGAGACAATTATCTGCATTTTCAGAAAAAGATCCTTCTCTGGTGTTTGTTTGACTGGAAACTGGACTGGATCTGCAATACTCAGTTCTGCTGTCTTCTTATCAGGGAATCAAAGAGAATGAAATCCTTTAATGTTCACTGGACATCTTTGGGAGATTATTCTCAACCTGTGTGAGAAGAAATGTTTGAGATAAATACGTGATACGTGATACGTGATTCAGTATCTGAATTCAACCAGAATTTCTGAATAGTGAAACCTGCCGACAGTCACACATATCAACCAATGGAAACTTCTTCCCAATACAACACACATATCTGGTTTTCAATAGAATTATATATTCACAAATCCTGTGCAAATCTCTTCACTTTCAAGGTCATCCATAGCCTTGCCCCCTCCTACCTCTCTGACCTGCTGACTCCCTACCAACCTGCCCGCTCCTTCCGTTCAGCGGGCTCTGGTCTGCTTTCAGCCTCTCTGCCCCCACACTCTGGAACTCCATCCCATGGTCCCTTCGCCTCGCTTCCTCCCTTGCCTCCTTCAAGGCCGGTGTCAGGACCCTTCTCTTCCACCGTGCCTTTGGTCACCCCCCACCTCTCTGCCTTCCCTCACCCCTTCACCACCCCTCCCCCATGCTCGGGCCCTGACACCTGACTGTTCAGCGCTTTGGGACGTCCTCCCGACGTGAAAGGCACTCTATAAATGTTATGTTGTTGTTAATATTGCATCTTAGGATCGCTGTTTGTCAGTGTCTATGGGCAGAGCATGTAAAATGCAAACGTACTCTTTCCAATGTTTAATTTCAAATTGATCTTAGTGCAAATTTGATCAGACCCTTCAGTTTGGAGCCACATCTATTTTTACAAATATTCCTCCTGCAGTGTTGAACCTTCAGCCTCAATTTGTTTAATCTACAAAGATGTTTTCCACTTGTCTGATGGAGGCTGTATACTCTTTGAAATGTTGTTATAACACCTATTATTGGTGTCCCGCTGCTTGCCAAACAATAGGTAAGAAACTAGAAATGTAGCATTAAGGGAATCGGGTTAATTAAAAAATAGGGTTCAGCAAAAGTAGAGGCCATTTTGTGTTAATGCCACCCTACATTCTGCCAGTAGAACGTAGATCAGGAATTATAAATACACAACTCCTAGATATCCAGATCTTGAAATTTAATAATAATAATAATCGTTGCATTTGATATAACGCCTTATCACGTCTTCGAGACGTCTCAAAGCACTTCAGGGAATACACTGTAAAGTGAATTAACTGTATATTTTGTTGGCAAAAAAGTTAGTGACAAAAAGGTAGTTGTGATCCTTCAGTAAATGAAAAATGCCCCATTTTTAAACAGGCTTTTACTAGGTAGATTAAATGATTAAAATAAAACATAAATTGCAACATAAATTAAAACATGAAATAAAACATAAATTGGCCCAGCAGCAAGTTGTTCATTATTGTCTTGATTTAAACAAAAGTTGTCTGAAGCCTTGAGGCTTTCTTCAGGTCAAATTGTGTTATACCTTCTGTGATGCAATAAATCGCTATAAGGTAACGTTATATTCCGTAGGACCTTTGGCAATGGATTTGTGGCTACAATGAGCTGTAATATACTATATGGCACTTTTAGGTTAATAAAACAAGACATGGTTGCCTATTTCCATTTGCTGGTGATTACAGTATGTACAGCATTCCTGATTCCACTGCTTTTCAGTGAGGGATCTAATGAGGTTGTAGCCTTTTAGATTTAAGTTGTCTAATACTGGTTCAAAAGTTCATGGAATTCCCTTATGGGATCCTAATTTTCATCAGATTCCCTACAGCAATGGAGGAGCAAACTGCCTTCTTATGCATCACGAGAGGCAGATAAATAAAAGCAAGTAATAACAGAATGCAGAGCCGCCTTGTCTTGCAAACTCCAAACAGCCTCATTTTCTTTCTTGCTAAATGTGATAATAAGATAAAGATGGTAATGTAAGGTTGTAGAATTGGCTGGGGCTGGTGACAAGGGAAGAAATGGATTATTCCGGAAACTGATGAAGCTCTGGCACAATTAGATTCTGAAGCAGAGCTCTGAGATTTGGTCATTCCATAGCCTGTTCTGATTGATGACAAAATCATAACTTCATCATATTAACTCCAGAGTTCACTGGCAGGTTACAGTAGTCTGATTCTGTCTCGTATTGAACTGTGACAGACCAGGCAATTTAACTCTTTCTGCGACACAACACTGCTCTTGTATAAAGTTCTGTTAGAATTTATTTTATTTTATTATTTGAAAGATAATTGAATGTAATGCATGAAGTGACACAAGCTTCCTGGGCACAGAGGCAGAGTACATCTGAATGCACAAGTCACACACACAGTACAGAGACAGAAGAAGCATTTGCTGAGATATACCATTGTGCAGAGCTTTCAATAAAGGATTTTAATAAAGGATTTTCAATTAAACTCAAAATGGAAATGGAATCACAATCTATTTTTGAGCGCTCACGGTCCTTTTTATAGTTTAAAAATATAGTTGTTTTCATAAGCCCAAGAGTTCTGTTGGTGGGTTTCCAATTAAATCAACATTAAAATGACTCACATTCCCATGGGAAGAGCAATAAACCAGTGACCAGCCTGCTACAGAGTGGGGCAAGGGGAGGGTTGGGAACAGGCTGCATACCACCTTCTTGGGTACATGACACTGGAGATTAACAAGTTTTACTCTCTGTGATCCACCTACACCTGGCCTAATAACAGAGAGGAGCGCTTTCACAATGTGCTAAAACACAGCCTGGGTCATACTCAAGTGTGATCTGGTTCATATTAGATTTACTGCAGTTACAAACATGCCAGAAATCTGGACATACTGTATTTCACTGTACCAACAAGTATAGCAGAAGTATTACTTGAGGCATAAATATTTTCACTTGGTTTTCTCTGATGAGATAGATAGCATTATCAATAGTATAGAATAGATAACATTAATAACTACATTGAAACAGTAATATACCCAATTTAATATTTAACAGAGCTAAGAAAAGGTTCTTACTATCCAATAGAAGCACACATAGCCACTGCAATTAACAATTAATGATTGTTCCAAAGTATTGCAATTTCGACACGATGCCAGCAACTGTGAGTGTTATATTTTTAATTTATTTTCTGAAAAGTAAATATTGCATTATGTTTGATATGGCTATCTGCTGTTGGCCATGTTTGCTTTCCTGTGCCATTTATTTAGAATCTGATCTGATCTGTGATTTATATTCTGCTGACTTCCTTTCTGTGCCTGTTAGAACTGCAGGAAGGCTGCAAACTGATAAGTAGAAAACTATATAAAAAATCTGGAGTAGATATCAAATATTCATAACTACCACAGCCCACACAATATCTGTGACATTTCCTTATTTCAATAAGGTTGAATCTGTGACTGACATATAATTAAAACCTGTATATAACGGCGATTGCAAACATATATAACAGGACACATTCAAAAGCCAAGACAGATTAATAAAAACATATAATCTATACACAGCATGCATTATGTGATAGCAGTAAACAACACTGCATAATTGTTAGTATAAATAACCTTGAGCTATGGTTAAGTAATCTAGTCAATGTGCAATTGAGTGACATGTCTTAAAATTAATTGGACCTATTGAACATTGGATTTTCATGCAATGGATCTGTTATTTTTTATATAACAAGGCTGGGCTTTTACCAACCAGGCTACTTTTGAAGGGAATTCTGCTTTCCTGACGTTTTCTGGCAGTGCACTCCAGCCATCACTCACTAAGTGATTCCTTCCTTCCAGTGCATGTCATAAACATACTCAATTGTTGGATGAGGATATTGGAACTGGAGGTGAGACTTCTCAGTGACCTTTTACATGTGAGACAGTCGATAGTCCAGGAAATGCTACAAGCAGTCGTGGGTGTGGACTTACATCTTAAGTGTTTTTAAATGTTTTGTTAAAATTAGTAATGGATATTCTAAATAATGGTATCCGTGCAGCTCAATAGAAAACATGGGTAAGTTTGTCAGTACTAGTTCAGCTAAGGATGCCCTATCAAGCTGTTCAGTTATCAACGGGGTGTTTACAAAGTCTTTTAAACCCCATGTATTTTTTTGGGGCCAACAACTGAAACATGTGAAAGAATGATGACAATTGACCTTAGACGTACTTAATTGTATTCAGTACAAGTGTTTAACTGTATTTAGACGTCCAGAGGATTAGTGAGTATGAGCACCATCACTCTCATGGCAAATAATGATCCATTGCCGTGTTCGGTGCCACATATTCTGTAAGATATCCAGTTCCATATTGAATTCTAATATGGATCCTGTTTCGACTACAAGTCCACATGTAAACAAATTCCTCCTCATCAACCTTTTTGCTCCTTTGGTATCTATCTTAACTTGATGCCTTCTTGTCACTGACTGTGGAAATAATTTCTGTCCAGGATATTCTGTAAAAAAACACTGCTTCTAAGTCAAGACTGAATTTAAGAATTTTCCGCAGGGTAAGACGAGGAGACATGTTGGGCTTTAAGCTGTGCAAATCTGGATAACAAATCATGAAGCAGATTTTAATGCCAGAGATTTGTTTGTCACCGTAGTAACGGGTAATGGAATAATCATAGAACCATAGAATTTTACAGCATAGAAGGAGGTCATGCTGGTGGTTCTGAATCCATCAGGTGTAATAAAAATGCATTTCCTCCAAGAGACCACAGGATAAAGTATTTGAACTGATTGATCTGATATCTGCTTCTTTCACGCTAAAAGTCATTTGAAGATCTGAGGGAAAAAGACAATAGGAAATCATAATTACCAACTGCCATAACCATGTTCCTTATGTTTCATTTTTCTAAACCTAGCCAAGCAATATGATGATACCCAGAAAGTTGACTTTTTTTATGGTAGAAAAATCAAAGCATTTCCCCTTGCTACAACAGTGTGACCCATCACATCTAAATCATTTCCTGTGTAAATACAAAGTTCTCCTTTGTTGAAGCCGATTGTTCACAGGTTAGTTATTGCTGCTTTATATGCACAAAAAGAAAGGTTCAGAATAAGGGGCCACTAGGGGTTGTTTTGTAGCGATAGCATGCAAAGCGAAAAAAATAACCTAAACTGTTTGCTACACGGCCTCTTTAACTGATAACAAGAGAATACTGCTATTCCATGTTGCCATTGTTTATCTTCTTGTCTTCTGGGTTCCTGCCTATTCTCCTCACCTTAAATTGGACATATAGGGCAGTTTTTGACCAGATATTAACAAGGATGTTATCCAAGTCAATGTTACCAGGATGTTTGCTTTCGTTTGAAGTCCCAGATACAATTTACAGGGTAATGGCAGGTTTTGTTCAAGGAACCATTTTTATCCAGTTTCAAAGAAGCCCATAAATTTCCTCTCCACCCCCTAGCCCAACTTTCTGCACTGCAGCCTTGTTGGTGATGAATTAACATTGGGATCATTAGGATGCTAGCTCTATTTGCATTTGCTTATGAGAAGTATTCAGTTAAGTGCTTCTGAGCAGGTGGGACGACTGTAAAATGGGCTGAGTAGGTAACAGCACAAACGCTTGCTTTGCTTTTACAATGGAAACAAGCTTTGCTTAGGTTTAACTCAGTATTTGTGTTCTGTCTAGCCTGCATACACCATGCAAAGGTAAAGCCCGAGCTCTGTGTTTCCAGGAATGTCCATCACATTGACAAGTCCCAGATTTGTGTGTTGTTTGGGTGGATGCACACAGGCAGCCTAGTTAATAAATGAGTGCAGTGCCATAGAATGTCTGCGTCTACAAAGCCTTCTTTAAGATGAAAAAAATAAGGATTGCATCAAATGGCCACAGTGCAGCTCCCAAGTAATCTTGTAGTTTACATTTTGGAAAGCCATCTGTTAATGGACGGGACAAGCAGGTCATTTGCTTTACCACTTGGGAAACAAATCTTATTTAACGAGTGTGATAAGACTTTAGGCTGAGCTGCTCACAGGCATATGGATCAACCTATTACACCTACACCTTCATACAGTATTTAATAGCATGTTATGGACTGGGTTAAAGCAGCAGACTCTTATCACTGCAGTGCTCAATTGGTTTGTGCTACATTAATCTCCCCCCTTCCCCCAGACCCCAGCTCACTGCATCCATTCTTTAATGTGCCTTGTTAATACCAGTCCAATGTTTTTTTTATTGTATTTGGGTTTGAAGTCAACAGCACAAAGTAACCAGCCTTCCTTGCATGAATAATTTGATTTTCATTTGTGACCAGCATGACGGGTGACCTTTGCTCTTCAGAATGATCTTTTCGTCTCCCAGAAAGTTCATAGAAGGGTCACTGAGTTGCACTGACTTCCTCTTTGGTGTGTGGTGTGTATGTGGACGGGATCTGTGGAGGGGAGAGAGCTTCCGCCATATCTGAGGCACTTTCCCTTCTAGAATAAATCAGAATTAGTGCAGACTATGCATTGCCCTGCAGTGTAAAGGGGTGAATATTTCATAGTAACAAGAGGGTCATCAAGACGGCAAATCAAACACTTTGTGCGAAAGAATAGGAGTGTGTGTAATTGGAACATGGTTCCATTCTTAGACATTCTTTTAGGGTTAAAATAACAGGGCAAAAACAGTCTGAATAACTAAAATGTTTCTTGTGTGATCATGAAATTTTCACACGCTTATGTCCCTCAAAAGTTTGAACGCTCTGATTCGATTTTGAAGTTTAAAGCTTTATCAATTCCACATTTTATTAGAAATTGGTTCCACTTTTGTTGTCCAAAAGAAATACAGTGCTTTCACACACCATAATTGTTTGATTTTTCTTCTGTTTATTTCTTTGCCAAATGTCAATGTGAAGTGCTATGATATTGCTTATTACTCAGGAAAATGCTGTTGACATTATTTAGTCACATACAACAGCACTCACATCAGTCTTCATACGACGCTGAAATGATGCAGAGACGAATGAATTTTTCATTTTTTTTCCAGAAACTTAGGTTCATGCTGAGGTCATAGCATCTCTGAATAGCATACCCAGAAGGCAAGTGTCTGCACAGACCTGCTAAACAAATGGGAATATGAACACACTTTAAAACTGGAGGCACATGACAACCGAGCGGTCTGCTGGTGAGAAAGGTGACAAAATGATTGTAAGGATAGTGTTCGTGGATAAAAATGAGGGGAATCAGCACTTTGGGTTGTCCGTCACGTAAGCAGGCTGGGGGATGTTTGCCATCAGCTGGTAGGCATGTACTCTCGGAAAGGGTTTTCAGGTCTGACATTGGTCATATATCACTGCAGCTGTGCCCTTTGATTACACAGAGGCCTTGCGGAGTCATTAATAACTGGTATCAGGCTTTTTGTCTGGCAAATGACATCTGGCCACTAAGTGACTTAACACCTAGCTGGCTCTTTTTGGGTAATGTAGAAGAGGTAAACTTCGGGAAGGAACCGGTTTATTTTACTTCCGTGTGCTCTTGTCTTCAAGGAAAGAAACCACTTTGTGCAGAGAAACCATTCGCTGGTGTGTCAGTACATTAAGCCAGATCCAAGCGATGGGTTCTGCCAGAAGTGGCTGGAACCGCACCCAAACTATTTTGATGGACTACAGTCCTGTTCTCTTAATATAGCGGAATGGTACGAAAATACTGAGTAATACTTTAGTTAAAAATACATTAGTAACAATATCACTTACACATTGAAATGTAACTTGGCTGCTATTGTACATAATACCATGGGCCTAAATTGGTGGCATTTTATTACAGATTCAATGAGAATTATATTTTTAGATTTGATGCTGCATTTCACGGTAATGAGCTGGTAGTTATTTCAGGTTAAAAGCTGTGGCAATCATTCTTTTCTAGTGCAAACATCATTGAGGATGTAGAGCCGCACAATAGTTGCCATCTGTACTGACAACTGGTGAAAGCTCAAAACTGACCAGATACACATGAAAACCCTGCACCAAACAAAACCAATAAATGTTATACACTACGTAGTAATAATATGAAAACTGATACGATATGAAGACTGTATCAAATCTCAAAGTTCCCATGACAGCGATGAACTGCTGCGCATGTCCACTTAAACCCCTTGTTAGATAACTGACTTGCAATCATTCCAAGGTGTCTATTCTATCTTTGCACATTTGAGGCTAATGTGAAAGTTGATAAATATGGGGTAGTGAAATGCTTATACCATGGTATCATATGATATGTATTTATCAGGTGAAAGTTAAAATGAGTTTGGTCATTCCTTCATCACTTTATGCCTCCAATTCACGTCAGACCAAAGTGTAAGAAAGCAAAGATTGGTTGGGTTTCTCTCTTGAACCTTCATCAATTCAGATGAAAGTTACGTAAAATGTTCTTGACCACTCTCAATGCAGCTTCTAATCACAAGATCACAAGATCACAAGATTTGGTTGAAGGAGGTCATCCAACTCATTTGATCTCACCCATCCTGAATCCCACCCTTCCAATCACAACTCTAACCTATGCATGTGCAGCACACAGAAAGCGATGTTGCAGTAGCCATTTTGGCTTTGTACACCATTGGATTTGTGGATCTAAAACAATGTGTTATAATGGAGTTTTATATTTTATGGGAGCAGAGTGGATGATTCTTTTTTCATGTACTAAACCAATGCAATACTTGACAAGGCATGTTGAAAGTTGCTACTGGGCTAAGTTAAGGGTCGAAATTAAATCTCTAAGCTTTGATCATGTTTGAAAAACATCACATGATTCATAATGTTCTAATTCAGTTTTTCCACACACAAAACAAACTGCACAAATGTCTAAAACCCTCATGCAAATTAAACCGACTGAGCATTTATACAGTATCACCACAGCCACAGACTTGATAAACATTGGGCAGGGGTCAAGCAAATCAGTTGTATTTTCTAGATGTATTTACTGTATCTAATTTGTATGGCAGTTTATCTTCCACCGGGAGGAAGTCGGTGGACAATTAGAACTTTTAATGTGGATTGATATATTGAGAGGCATAATTTCAGTTGGTATTTTTAGCCCTTGGTTTATGTTTTGCTTAGAACTGGGCTGTGGTGTTTCAGCCACAAATCATAGCCATTTGGGGTGAGCCTTCCTATGGAGAATTCTCATAATGAAGATAGTGTATACACACAATTATTAAACCACAGCACACAGGCACACAACACAAACATACAACCCAGCCTGTATCCTTTGGAATGGTTTCCATGATCTTTACTTGAATCAAATTTAAAACTAAAGCATTTGCTGCACTTGATTTTTCAGGATTGCATGCACTTAATTCATAGTAAGTTCAGATCACAATATTATCAATTGACTCACTGCTTAAAGATGCTGCGGTTTTGTTAGTAATGGCCAGCTTTCAGATATCAATAAATCAGTTTTTTGTCATCTTTACAAACTCCCCGGCTGTGGGAGATCATTAATTGAATGCTGATAAGACAGACTATGTGCTCTGTCATGTATCTGGTATTCACCTTCCCTTGCTGGTTTTAACCTTACATTGGGCTTTGCCTTCTAAGTTGTGTCTGTGTTTTGAAATGTTCTGTCTTGTCAGGGCTGAGGTCATTTTCATACCGGCAAGAAAGTGTGCACACAGCAATGAATCTTGAACATTGATATTAAGGAGATTCTTTTCGGCAAGGTTTTTAAAGAATGATGATTCACCAACTTTGTACAAATGTACTTTTCAAATAAATAGCAGTTTCTGAGCCCAGCACGATGAAAGATCTGGACTAAAGGAATATTGCTTGTAAACGGAGAGAGCCCTGGAAAACATTTGAGTCAACCTCCCGGGCAAGTACATTTTCAATATATTGTATTATTTTTCAGGAATTTAGCCAAAAAACTTCTTAGTGATGATGATACCTCGTTAACATTCTTTGCTGAAATTAGAAGTTGTCATCTCCTCACTCCCCAATCCACCACCCGGCACCTCAGCTCGACTGGCATCAGCCTCCTGCTTGTTCCTCGCACCCTCTCTCCACCGTTTTCAGCCACTACACCCCAAAACTTTGGACACTCTTCCTCAATCCCTCATCCTTCCGGTCACCTCTGCTCTGAGACGCTGCCCTGTGTGGAGCAGAGTGGATAAGTGCAAGTTGTTGTTGTTTGCTGAAGTAGCCTCTCAGTTAACAATCATAAATCAACATTAGTTAACAACATCTTTATCTTTGTTAAATATCCCGAGTTAGCTCTCCCTCCCAGTAATATCATCCGCATTCAGTGTTTCAACAATAATATTGGAAAGAAATCCAGAAAACAAAGTGGAAAAGATAATGGATGTTAAAATGAATACTAGTTTCTTAAAGGAAGTAAGAATGTGCCAATTGCTCTGAAATGAAATGGATGAGCGGGTTCCAATGGAACTGAGGGCTGAGACAGAAAAGGATGAGACTCCCAGACAAGGCCTTCAGGCAAGCTGCCTGTCCGAGGCTACAACCTCGAGAACTCTCACTTGTCTGTTACTGCTGTTTTGATTGTAACAACGTAAAGAATGTTTAAATAAAAGGCATTCAAAGTCGTGGATTCCTTAGGGAAACATTGGGTCTGAAATTTCCCATGTTATGAGTTCCCCACTTGACGTATGTTGTGACAGAGGTATGCAGCAGGTATTGGATGTTCACCCAAAAGAAAGTATTTAAGAGTGAACTATCACGGCTGCTCTTGCAGACCTCCTAGTGGCTCTCTGAAGTACATCATCGATACATGCTGCGAGCAGGTTTCATGCACATCTTCTCTGTCTCAAACTGCAATGCAGCATTGGGATACTTAACATAGGTGGGGAAAAAGCTTTGATAACTTGAAATATTGGGGGAAATTTGAAATGGTAAAGTCTTCATAAAAAACTGTTTGGCAAATGTTCTTTTTTGTAGAGGGAGTACAACCAGAGGAGCTGTGTATCGCTTGCTCATCATAAGTAGCTGGTGATGTTTTATCCTACCTCTCTACCTATTCTTTTCTCTGGCAATTTCTCTTACTTGTTGGCACCCCAGCAGCGCAAGTGGCCTTGGGATCTCGTTTACTATTTTTCTTTAACATCAAAAACACCTTATGCACACAAGGCACAACTCCTCTCAGTGTGATGTACTAGGTATTTTATTTGGCATAAGTTCCAGTACAAATTCATATTTCTAAAATTTCATTTACATTCATTTTCAGAATTTTTGCATTCGACTGTGCTAGAATTTAAACAGACTGCCAGGGAAAAAATGATCTCACTAAGGGGCAGAGCTTTAAAGGAACATTTCTGCTGCAGGACTAGAAATAAAAGCATTCAGGCGAACTGCACACAGGCCTCTGGGAACCCTCGGATTTTCACGCTTTGTGTAAGTGAATATATTTTTGTAATGTTTCCCATAATTTTCCTCCTTTACTTCCTGAAGGCAATGATTCATAGTGAAGTATGGTTTCATAGATGTCAACAACCTTTCATTCTTTATGCGTGAGCCAAGAAAATGCCAATAAGACCCTATTTAATGTGAATAGCATTACCGCTAAACCCAATCTTTCCTAGTTTGTCTCCCAGTCTGTGGGGAGTTAGCTGATCTAAATTGGGGCAGGAGATGGAGGGCTACAATAGGCACCCCTGAGCTAAAGAGCAGAAAATATGACAGGGTTCCCATTTTTGATTGCTATCCAGTGTTCTCCTATTAATATTTATGTAGATATCAGCAGGTGAGAACACGATTCAACTTGCAATGAGGGCAAGGTCTTAAAAGGCCTCATGGAACTGTACTCCAGCTCAAGGCAACAATGTTAGGAGAGAAGAGAATGGTGGAAATTGAAGAAATAAATGTCAGTGGCAAGATTCCTGCTGTCTCCACAGTGACACACCCTGTCATATGAGTGATTTGAAAATAGGTAAACAGTCAACAATACAACTGCATAGTGATACAATGTGAATAAAATTCAGATGAGATGGTGAGACTGCACTTTCAGAGTTTACAAGTGCCAGGCACCCTTCAGCACATCAACCGAGTGGCAATTCTTCACTTGAGAGCCTTTGCAGTGAACGTCACAGGCTTATTGTGCTATGCAGGGGTCACCACTTTACAGTATATTTTGTGAAGCACTTTGAAATGCCTTGAAGACGCGATAAGGGGCTATATCAAATGCAAGGATTATTATTATTATCATCAGAACTAAACCTGATGCTGTCCTTGCCTTACATCAAAATTTGCATCTTCCAATAGTGCCTCTCAATAGTGAGTGGGAACTGTCTGATTTCATCCTCACCAACTGGTGGCCTGACTGAGATCAACCCACTCAGCACACACCAAGATTCAGACCTTTTTTCGTCTGTACCTTGTAGTGCTTTAACCCACTAGTTTATCGGAGGAGCTATGGACAATCCCACTTATAACCAATAAAGGGAAACCAAGTGCACGATGAAAAGAAATTAAACCCAATCATTTTCCCTTCCACATGGAAATGATCACAAAGGAGCCTGTATGAGCCCATTTCACACAATCCCAATTTCAAATAGGTTTGAAGGAATTTTTCACGTGATCCTGGACTTTCTAAATAAAACAATCCACCAGAATAATTTATCATCTTTCTTTCAAAATTGGGATAAATATGTTTCATGCCAGTTTGTTTGATTCTCTCCTAAGTGGAATCACTTGGCAACTCATAAATAAGGCCACGGAGAGAGAATGACTGTGGCAGCTTTTGTTCGAATGACATAATTCCAGTACACACAGACAGAACACCAGTCATATGAGTGTTCACAGAACTATACACTAGAGACCATTTATTGGCAGTCGCTTCATTGTCACTCTTTTCTAAAGCCACAATGCTTCTCAACAGATCCTGTTATTTCCGATCTGATAATGCCACCGCTACACTGACCATCCTGCCCTTTTCCTTGCCAAAGAATTCTACATAAACAAAATATTAAAGTTAATTGGGCCAACGTTTCTCTGTTCTTGTGTTTTACCAAAAAAAATGCAATGTCAGGGAACGCACTAATTGACAGATCACCTGTTTCTCAGCCTTTCCTTCCTCCCTTCCGAAACTAGAGTTAAAGAGAGGAAAAGGAAGGGAAGAAAAGATCAGTTTATCCTTTTAAGGCTTTTTAAGTAGATCCCTGCAGCATTTCCCAGTTAAGAAGGTACAATACACTGCAAAATACTCCCAGTCAGACTTGGTGTAAGTGAGCTTAACAAAAGGGCAGATTTCAAGGATTCACAGTGAAAGAAGTGAATAGTGGTGAGGATTTTCTGACTCAAAGCATGGTGCAGAGGCTAGTGACTGGTATGTTGCAATGGAGAAAGAGAGGGGAGGGTGAGCCAGGACAGACATGACTCGCAGCAGGCAGTTGGTACAACCACTGTGTGTACTGAACTCGTGTGAGCTCCCTGGGCTTGGTGCAGGAACAGTGATTGAGGAGTGTGAAGCCCACTGAGAGGGCAGAGAGAGTGTTAGTGAAGTGTGTTACCAGGTCAAACGTTTCAGGGACAGCCCTAACCAGTGCAGTGAAGATCACCAGTGCCTTTCACTGTTTTGCCAAATGGATCCAAAAGGGATCTTTTGGAGTCTTCACACTATATTTGCTGCACACTTCTCTGCTGAGAAGCCCTTTCACAGCATACATCTCAGCAGCAAGCTCTGTAATTGAGTCCCTTATATGTTATGAGGTTGTGATTATGTTGATGTCCTGCAGGGTGTTCCCCAAGTTGAAGGGTTGCTGCTGCTAGGGGAAACAGAAGGTCCACTGCATGTTTCATGAGATTAACCCTGATAGAATTTTAGGAGTCTCTGTTACTGTAGTTTCCATGTGCTCATTGCTCTTAAGCAATGACACAAATCTGCTGTTAGCACAAGTCCCAAAGCATAAACTTGTCTAGTGGCTCATTTGATGAGTGCACTGCCAGAGTGTAACTAAGCCAGTCACATTGCAAAAAAANTGCCATGTTCAATTCTCAGTCTGTGCTGAGTTTGCTAATCTTAGTTGTGACAGTAGTCAGAGAGTGTTGTAGTTGGTGTCAGCACTCCTGTGTTTGCTGTGATACCCCCTAATGGCTGAACGGCCTGCATACACTTGTTGCTTAGACTACACAGGAAGGCAGGCTACTTGGGCAAGTTACTGGAGGGCAGCCAACGTCTGTGGAACTGTGCTCCCAATATACGTCAGTGCTTTCGGCAGAGGAAGAGAGAACGTTGGGAGGCAAACTAAAAGGACAGAGTGCAAGGTGACTCCCCATCTGATTTCCCTTTCCTCCCTGCGGGATCAGCTAAGCGCATCTACCTGATGGCAACGAAGAGATCAGGAAGTCGCACGGGTGAGTAACTATAACCTAGCCCATCACTGGGGGCTTTCAATGGAAGGTACAGTGTTGGATTTTCAAGCAGGAAATCAGAGTGCAAACTCCACCCTGACTGTTATTTGAATTCATTTTCTTCCTGTGAGGGAGGCTTGTCGGTCTTTGACCAAGCTACTAAATTTTGGCGGTGCTTTCAGTGCAGAGGAATGCTGCCCTTCAGAGGTAGGGAGGCACATTGATGACCTACTGACCAACGCAGAGTGGCACTGGGAATGGCAAGTGGAAGCATGAAATCAGATCGACCAGGATCTCTTGCCTCAGGAGCAAGAGGATAGAGAAAGGGTAGAAAATGTCGCAAAATCACTGGCAGACAAACAGTGTTACTGCACTGAAAGGCTTCATCGTGCTGTGAAGCGATGTGAACAGCACATTCAAAGGCTGCTAGTGATGAGGTTAAATGCCATTGTTTAAAAGAGGAAATGTGCTCATTTACCAAACTCGTGAACCTGGGTTGCTCAGGGTGTGACTTACATGTTGCATTCTCGCAGGTAATGCAGCAGCTGTGACCTTATCCTCAGGGTGAAACCTCCAGCGCGGAAAAGTATCCTTTAAAATACGATTCTTTTGCTGCTCTATTAGCCTACATTACCTTGACAACCACACAGCGTTCAATAATCTTTCAGGCCATTATTGCCAACTGACGCTGGCATGTTGGTGGATATGTCAAGCCTGTGACCCATCAAGCAACACACCTCAGTGTAGGATCAACCTCACAGGAAGTCAGATCCATGGTTCCTGCTGCCATGGCATCCTGTATGCACGATGCTTTCCAACCATGAGTTCATTTGCTGAGGTCCGAACAAATTAACCTCTGCGAGGCACACTGGAAAAGTCCTGAGTAAAGCTTTCCAGTGGGTATTATTTTATTTTTGTGAAACTCTACCTCATGATACACACAGAGGGCTGGCTCCACCCTTTGTTGTAATAATATTACTCACCCACGTTTACCGGTCTAAATGTTTACCAGCAGCAATGCCAAGCAGGGCTTTTTCTCCATCTAGTTTTCCATCTTCCTTCTTTACTGTCTCACTCAGTACTGAAAAGGTGTCCAATTCTGCCCGCTGTCTCACACAGTACTGACCACTGTCTCACAGCAACAACAAAAAATTATATTTGTATAGCGCCTTTCACTTCGGGAGGATGTTCTAAGGCGTTGGATTTGCACCCAAGCTGTGGGTTGGGATCAGGAGGGGTTGAGGGCAGGGAGGGTGGGGGAAGGAGGGTGACCGAAGGCACGGTCAAAGAGGAAGGTCGTGAGATGGGCCTTGAAGGAAGCAAGGGAGGTAGCGTGGTGATGGGACTGTGGGATGGAGTTCCAAAGGATGGAAACAGGAAGGCTGAAGTCACTCACACAGCACTGCCCGCTGTGGGGGTTATGGGCAGAAGTTACGAGTGCAGTAATAGTCTCCTCTGAGAAGGCCAGCAGGGACAACACTTATTTTCACTCTGGGACCACCCAGATAGACCCCAAAGGAATTTTCCAGTCCTCTATATTCCTATGTTCTAAGCTTTAATGTTTAGCTCTTGCAATGCAGCTGGACTGTTGTATTTTTGGGGTGTAACACTACAGAAAAAGGGGATTTTGTCCCAGTACTGGCAACAAAGACGTGTTTTACAATACTGGGTGGCAGTAATGATATGAAACCCGACAGTAACATCAGCCTGGTGGCAGAGCAGTGATAGTGAAGGTAGAGATTGGAGCTCTGAGGGGTGGGGAAACTTCCCATCTAGAAATTCTTGAAGATAGTCCGTAGTGAATAAGGGCAACCGAGAACTGGAGTTAACACAACAACCAAAGGCACTAACTTTAAGAAAAGTTAGGTTTGGACTTCTGTCCCCAGCACCGCAGGAATACCAGGAGTTTCATCGGGTTTATAAAATTAAACACATTTAGATATGTTTCTTTGTATTTTGCAGCCAATGTCCTCCACCATTTGCTCTGTCTGGATGATCAGAACAAATAGACAGGCTCTGTTGTATCACCCGGCTACATTGTCATTCCGGGCTAGCGCATGGGAATCAGAAATACTGCCAATTTCCAACAGTTTACATTCCTCTAACACTCAGAATTTTGTGAACGGTATTTTGAGTCAGTGCTCATCTTTGAGAATTTGTTTTTCAGATAATTAAGTAATGGCTCACAGTGTTTTCAGCCTACTGTCAGGAGTTTGATTGAAGACTATCCTACTCTATTAGAATAAGTGAGCAGTGGAGAGTCCAGGTGGCTAAATGGCTTGGGGCTATTTCCTTCCAGTTTCAGTTTTATGGCCTGACTCAGACTTCAGCTCAGTCCACTAACAGGAGGCAGATCATTGCCTGTTGAGATTTTGCTGTGCATATGGGGCCTGGAGTTGACTGCTTTTATCCTAGCTCCAATGAAAGGCGTGACAATGTTACACTAAGACATCAAATGTGGAAAGTAATTAACCAGAGCATATTTCGGTTTTTGGATTAAGTTAATATTTTACCAGTGGAGCTCTTAAAAAGCAAACGTTAGTAACCTGTGCTAATTGCCACAACCAGAGATCCATGGAGTGGATTAAAGCCCATTTGTCAGCCGTTAATTGTTGACTGGATAACTTGAACAGTAAAGAGTATTTACAAGAACATTAATATTCATCAATATTAAGTGATAACAACGATTCTCCACTGTGCGAAAGGGCCTGAATCTGTACTTTATTTTTTTAAGTGTACTTATGCACAAATATGTTTGTTGTATCTGTTCATTTCTCAACAGTGTGGAATGTTTTGTTGGGGGTGGGGGTTGTGGGGGTGGGGAGGGGGGTGGAAGAGAGACAGTGGCTATAAATATCACATGGGTCGGAGGATATCACCAATTTGCTACCGCTACATCCAAAATGGTGGAGCCCGTGAAGTGAGGTGCCCTTGTTATGAATGTAACTGTTGTTGTGAGGTTGGGAGAGATGCTGTTGAATTACGTTTTGGATTTACTTCCAGCTTGTCATCACATGTGATTTATTATCTGGGAGTCCCTTGGTAGAGGAATTCTCATGTCAGAGTAACATGTACACAACAGCCCTGTAACTTGGGCTGGTCTTAGCTCCAGAAATTGGCAGTTTGCAGCGGCGGCTTGGTGAAACAAGATCCATGTCAGTTCCTGTAACCCTTTCCGTCTTTGAAGTCTGCCGTGCAGCGAGGACTGGAGCTGTGAATGTCTTGTACAAAGTGGACTCCTCTCAGCTGGGGTGAACCCTTGTTCAAGTGCCCGACCTCTGGTGCTGCAATCATTGAGATTCTTTCTTCTTAACTACAAATCGTTAAAGAAATCAAACCAATAACAAGGAGCAGAATCTGAGCAGTAGCTCTGCCCTGGAAAAGTGTGTCTGCTGAAATATCTCTAAATTACTTGGTGGTGGAAATACTCTATATCTCATGCCTTGAGGGAATCATCTTCTGACAGGGCTACTGCTCATTTACGATAGTTAGACATTGATTTTAAACTTTACTGCATGAAGATGTAGAACACAACTACAAAAATCTCACAAGACAATCCTGCCTTTGTGAAAATTGTGGTTTTTCGGTTTGGCACAACTGATCAACCAAATAAGCCCAAGAACTACATAAGGAAACTGCTGGTGAGGAGAAAATCGTGACCAGATGCCTGAAATTCCATTTAGACTTAGCCCGCAAGACCAATTTGTCTTAAGATTTATGGCTGCGCAGTGATTCACTCTTCATTTGGAAGAGCTTTGAATTCATTTGGAAGCTGTTTTTCCGAGTTGGTTTTCAAAATAAAACTGAATTTAAAATGTTTTCATAATTTTTCCCAATCTTAAAATTTAAGTCAAAATGATCTTGCGGGCCAATTGGATTATAAGTAGCCTCAGTTCCCTTAGCTACACTGAAAACTACCTTCGACTTTTAATAAGCCCTTCGCGTCATGTGAGTATAAATAATAATAATAATAGTATAGGTAAAATCTGACCAGGATTGAAACAAATTGCCTAAAGAATTTCCATTTTCGCCATGCTTACAGTCACCTCTCCCCCTCCCTCTCCCCCTGGCTCAGGGTCAGACTCCGCCAATGTCAAATGCTCTGGGATGCTACCCCACGTGAAGGGCGAGATATAAATGCAAGTTATAAATGTTGTAAAAACATATTGGATCTGCTTTTAAACCTCTATTTTACTCTTTGAGTTTAGAAATGCCCAGTTTTTTTTTACTGTTTCTCCTGCAGTCTCTGCCAGCTTCATTTTTAAAGGTTGAATCAATATACTTCATGACCTTGGCTAGGGTATGCCAGTGGTGGCTGCAGCAATGAAGAGATCAGCTCCTGGTTCAGCCGCGCACTCCGTGCAAAGCCTTTGAAACAAAAGTTGGCAGAGGGTTTGGAACAGTCTGGACATTACTCCACTGCTATTAATGGGCTCTGTACTAATGGGGGGTGGGGGGGTGGTCTGACGTTCTTGCACACAAATAAAAGAACATCATTATTTGGTACAGCAACAATGCAATATTTTTTTTGTCACACGGAAAATTATGTTTCCATTTTCAACATCTTCTTGAATCAATGCATGGCTCAGTTAAGACCATTAGGCAATTATTCACAGCAGCACCAGCTTTTTGAATCTCAATGTAATGAGTTATCCACGCGCTGGGCACTGAAATATTTATGTCTTATAATTTTTCACCGTTGGGCTAAAGATATAGATGAACATAAGATGCCTACCATCTCACATACACCTGTGCTGTCCAACCCAGTGGCTATTCTCCATATGGGGCAACTTTGCTTGTCAGATGTGGCCACTTCCGCATTAATGAAACAACTTGCAGTTCATATACAAAATAGAATATAGACTGCAAAATCACTCGCTTTGTGTGACCTGACTTGTTTTGCATGTTTTCTGTACGTGTTATTGTGCAGTTTTGTTGTCATCTATCACACATACACAGCAGCAGCATGTACTCTGCTTGCTCCATGCTTGATCCATGTTTGAGTTTCAGTGCATACTGTGCGCTGTTATATATGTGGACATACAGTAGAGTATTACCGTTTCAATTGGTTGATGGAGGTAAAATTTAGTTGCTGAAATTTTATTGATATGTAGAAAAATGTACCGCTGCAAATTTGCAGAGCAATATGCAACACATAAAATATGTGCGAAACACTATATATAAGTAAACAATGTTCGGTATGTATTCTATCTACTCTGAGTAATTTTTTATTATAGAGTCGCCATTTCTGTCTCAGTGGCCACACCTATGATTACATGTCAATTTGGGATGAACAGCACTGACATATTGCTGCATATTGGGAAAGGATGGTCTGACCTAAAAAAAACAGTAGAAGAGTTGACTGGTTTGATTTTATCTCCTTCGGAACTGCATCTATGTGTGGGAACTACATGTACTTGATGCGCTTGTACAGTAATTCATCCCATTATCCACAGGGCTCAATTTCACACCCATGCGTGTTTTTTTTACTCCAGTTCTCTTTGCCTTATATTCACTTGTCTCAATCCCTCTTTTAATGAGGTTACAATCTGGCGCACAGAATTTTTTAACTTGCTGGCGTCAGCCTGGCTCAGTTTGTAGTACTCTCACCTCTGAGTCAGAAGGTTGTAAGTTCAAGCCCCATGTTGGGACTTGAACTCAACCAGTCTACACTGAATCTCCAATGTGTTCCTGGATGTGTGCTGCATTGGTGGAGATGCCATTGCTTGGATGAGAGGAAAACTGAGGTCCTGCCTGCTAAGAAGGGCGTTAACAATCCCATAACTCTACTCAAAAAGTGAAAGGTCCTTCACCTGGCGTCCTGGCCAACATTCTTTCAGACCAAATTGGTCATTTATATCATGGCTGTTTGTACCACATTGCTGTGTGCAAACTGGCTGCTGCGTTCACTTACAAAATACAGTCACTATAGTTTACTTAAATCCTATGAGGTGTTATGAGATGTACTCCTGACGTGAAAGGTGCCGTATCAAATCCCCGGATTATTATTGTTAATAAACATGATCCTGGCATCCAAACATTTCTGACCTAATTTCCATCAGCGTTTCTTGCATTCAGATATTTGGAGTTATTTACTTACTGCCAGTGTGAATTTTCCACCAAATCTACTCTAACGGAAACTTTTCTGCATAGAACCAAATACCGATACCTAGTCCCTTATTAGTATTATTATACCAGCAGGTTGCCTTTCCAGGCTCATGATAAACGTTCCCATTGTAAGTGCAAACTTCCACGAAGCTTCAGGCAGACCAGGTTTAAAACTGCACAGTCTGTAAGGCACAAAGAAAACATTGTTGATACTTGAAATATAGGTTTGATTTACAATATAACACACTTTTACAACATTATTTTTCCATTATTGTACCAAACCAATGGCTCTTTCATTCATTGCCGAGTGCTAACATTTCATAACGTAAATCTTGTCAGCGCTGTAATATCATGGCATACCTATGAATGGCCATATTTAAAAAATGTCTGTGTGGAAATTTATGGGTGTGGAGAGTAATTTCTACTAAGACACCTGCTACACATTATGTTAATTAAGCCAAGACCTGCAGTATAAAAGGGGTCGCATGGGAGAGACTGTACAAGAGGCACACTCAGGTAGTGCTGCCAGTCGCTGGCTGATCTGTTGTTTTTATGTGCAATGGGGGAAACAATCCTATTATAATGAAGAAAAGGCAAATCAGGATGCATAAATAATGATACAGGTGATTCTTTTATTTCAAAAGGGAATTTATTTTAAAAAGTACTATGGTAAGTTGATTAAAAATTGAATGAATTACATTGTAATGCTTGGCAAGAGTTTTAAACAACAACAACAAAATTACATTTTGTATAGCACCTTTCACGTCGGGAGGACGTCGCAAGGCACTGGACAGACAGAGTTCACATGCTGGTGTGAATTATATCATTGAGTGTCACCCACCAATCACATTTGCTTTAAAGAACATACATATATTCACCTTAATGGTTATTGTACAATGTGAATGACAGAAGCTGAGTCTTCTAAATAAAGTAATGGAACATGGTTTAATAGGTGGAGATTTTATTAGGTTGCTGAAGAGTTTTTTTCTTGACTGAATCACTGGTGTTTTTTTTTGATCTTTGCAACACTTCAGTTCACTCCGTCTATGTGTAACTTTAGACACTCTGAAATCTTTAACTGTTGGCAATTGTTCACTGTTCAATTTATTGCACGTATTTCTTTGGTTATGTGTTATTAGAACACTCAAAGTTCAGAAAATGTTGATTGTATATCTGTCTTTAAAAGCCTTTCACACATTATAAAGTGTACTGACGGTTTCAATAGGGTCTAAAACTTAATTCTAATGATTAAGGCAGTAAAAAGTGAATAATGCAACTGATGGTGGTAACTTTCCACCAGTAGATGTAACTTGGCACTATTTTCTTGTAGAAAGGTCTACAATTTGCCAGAAGTCCATTTCTCCCCAACACCTGGTCCATAGCCTTCCAGATCTGTCCAGCAAGTAGACACGAGCCATGTAGAGTATTGTCATCAATTGTAACTAAATTTCTTTCTTCTTACAAATGGTTTATCTTTTGTCTATGATCTGTGAATTTACCAGTGACTCATTTACAGTGCAGGGAGAACAATTCCTCCATATCTTCCCAGAACAAAGACACATTCCGTCCACATCAGCCCAATACCTAACCCCACACACTTGATAATATCTTGACTATATTTGACCAACAGATAGACTCTGGCCTCACACACTACCATAACTGGTACATTATAATGTTCCCCCTATGTTTACCCTAACCCCTTTCTCATATAGAGGTGGAAAAGTTCACTCCTCCACCTAGTGGCCTGACTATAAACTGACAAAAATCTCAGACATACTCTTTGAGTTTGGCGTTAAATCAATGCCTGTAGAATTAATGGGAAGAAAATTGAAAATCCAAATGTATTTACATGAGAGGTGAAAATTTGCTTGGGATCCATTACTTGCAGCAATTTTTGGTTTGCTGCAGTTCCTCTCAAAGTAATAACACACTGTTTGGTGTCAAATTACAGTTCTGCACATCTGCTGTATTTGTCTGGAAAGGGGGAACCCATTTCGACTGTGATTCAGGTCAGTGTATTTTAAAGTTGCTTGAAAAATAATGATACAACAGCAACAAAACAAATTAGCAGCATGTACAAGGTACTTTTCAGAAAGTAAATGTACATAACTAGTCGTGAATATCCAGGGAAATGGCAGCTACAGTCAACTGAGGAGAACAGAAATTAAATGGCCTGATCAATATTCGACAACAACAGCAACAACTTGCATTTATATATTCTAATCTGTCTACATCTACTGCAGTCTTTCTAAGCTATCCTGTTAGGTGTTTATATTTTTGCCTGGACAACAGTTTCCTCCTCCAAGATGCTACCCAGTGTGAAAGACGCTATATAAATGCAAGTTGTTGTTCCTCCAAGGTTTTTCACTTCAAGACTTGATTTCTCTGACTGATTCATCCGAACCCTTCACAAGCTCCAGATCATCCAGAAATCTACAGCCCACATTCTCTCCAGTACTAATCCTTGTGAGCCCAACACTCGTATCCTCACCAGGCTTCACTAGCTCCTACCCAATTGACTTTAAAATCCTTGGCCTAACCTTCAAATGCTCCCATACACATTCCCATCCTACCTCTGCGATTTTTCCACAATTGTACGAGAGCACTACTACACCATATAAGCGCAAAAATCTGCTAAGTCACAAAATATCAGAAGTGATTACAGTTCACATTTCAGCAATGCTTACCTTTGCATTGAAGTATGTGGAAAATTGTGCTTTAAGAAAACTCTACTAATACTCCTGAAAAGAGACAAAGACATTGTGGGAATCAGGGTATGTAGTGAACATGACCATCATGTACATTGTGTTCTTCAGCAGACTTGTCCATCTCACCTGTATACCTCTTTTTAAAGACCTTTACCAGATTTCCCCCTTCCTAAATCTTCTCTGTTTGAGTGAAAACAACCCAAATTTTTAGAGCACATCTACATACGTATAATCTCCCATCCCCTGAATCATCCTTGTAAACTAATTCTGTATTCTGATTTTAAAAAATATATAATGAAGCATCCAGAACATGGAACTCCAACTACAACCTAACCAAGGACTGGTATAAAATTAACATCATTTTCTTGCCTTTATTTTAAATACCCCTACATGTGAAACGTAGAATACCATTTGCTCTGTTATGGCATTTTTTTTTACCTGCCCTCCCGTCTTTAAACATCTACACAAATCTATTTGAATGTTAATACAGCAGTGAGCTTCTGAATTCCTATGAGCCAACCTCGCTGTTGACACCAATTTACCTTTACGTCAGGACTTTGCTCACACTGAAAGAATCACGAATTGTGAGAGTCAGTCTACAGTTGGCACCAGGTAAAGGAAGACTTTTGACTCTCTTCAGTCCTGTCAGTACCATCCATGCATCTCAAAGTGTTAGGGTGTCACCGTGTTGGCATCCTTGTTGTCCTGACTCAAAGATCAAAGCTTTGTTACTGAGTAAACAGGATAGGGCCTCAGACTTTTCAAGTGGAGTCATGTGGAGTGACTCATGTAAGCGGGAATTAAAGATGCTGGTCAGAGCTCAGTTGATACAATTGCTCAGTCATGATTCTTAGACTTGTAGCACTACCTAGTGGACAAGAAGCTAAACTCTCCTATTTTGAGTTTATGAGAAAAAAAGTGTCACTTTGCCACATTGGCTTGCATCAAGCCTGGTAATAAAATAAACAATCATAGCCAGATTTTCTTAACTGAATGCCTTTTCCCTATTCTCTGATTAAATCCTACTGTATAATATTGCGCAGTCCCATTGCCTCTGTGATTTTATTGCAGCCACATGGTTGGGGTCGCTTCACTGTCTAATCCCTGCTAATTTGGTTTTATTGGAGGTTGGAGAGCCTGTTATTCGCAGCATTGGTGGGACAGTAAATTTTGTGGGTTTCTGCTCTTTCATTTTATTTGACTTTTTTAACACTTCGTAAAATTTAACTGGTGCGTTCCATGTTTACAAGTCCACAGAAGTACTGGCAGCTTGTCAGAGGTCTTGTTTTATTATGATACCCAGTGAAATATTACTAGGCTTCAGATAATCATGCCAAGAACTTTATGAAAAGCCAGGGATTATTTGACAGTTTTCTTGCTGATAAGTTACGTGCTGGATAGGTACAGTGTAATAGAACACCAAGTCCCAGAGTGAAAAGAGAAAGTATTTAGTAGTGACTATATTTAAATGGCAGGAATTTCTCTGTAATTTGAGATATTGAATCAATATTTTGGACTGAAACTGACTGCTGTGCCTGAATCAGGTTGGAATATTTGGGCCAGTGAGCTGGACATTCCATAGTACACAAGACATTCCACGTCACTGGTCAGAAAACATCTTTTCTTCTTTCTCTCCCTTATGTTCGATCATTTCACGCTTGGTACAAAAGTCCATTTGTCACTCTCTAGAATAGCAATGCTACAACTGGAATGCCAGTTGCCAGCTCTGGTGTTGAAGCTCATCATACTAAACCTTACCATGTCGGTGACATTCAATCTAGTTCAGAGCCAGGCCAGCATAAGGTGACATTTGAAGGTTAGTTCTTCAGTGTATTATGAATCATGGACCATGTTATTCTGTGGTATGTGACATCCCAATATCTACCCACATGTTGATACCAGTCCAATTATACAAGAGGTGCCTGATCTAAAGGTGTATCATGTACCTGTGGTGCACTGCATATGGAGATCATCACTGCTTGTTGTGTATCCTATAACCTTTGAACGTAATAATCCCTCCATAATAAATGGGCCATTGAAGAGGAACAATAAATCATGAACAATTTTTAAACATTTCTCCATTCTACACCTAGGTAATATTAGTAATAAATACTACTAATAATCCTTGCATTTGATATAGTGGCTTATCACATCTTCGAGACGTCTCAAAGCACTTCACAGAATATACTGTATATTGATATAGCATATACATGATATATTGATATAAGATAAAGGATGGATGAAAATACTTCCATCTTTAGAGGATATTGCACAATTACGATTTGAAGACATAAGGTCCAACACAACACAAAACAACACAATGCTGCAGTTCTGAAAACTCATTGACTAAAACTAAAATAAAGTCCAACACAACAGGACAGAATCAACTCTTTACCCAGTGTGCTTTGAACACATTTAAAACTTGGGTCCAAAGAATTTGGAGAACTATCAGTGCAGGATGTTTTCCTATGTGATTTGTTGTGTTTTGCTTTGTCTGTGTTTGGTTTATTCTGACTTGATGCAGGACCTTTGGGTCTGTTGTCTAGGTTTGTGGTACTCACTGAGTTATCTCTGAATGGGTGACAAGGAGACATCTGGCTGTCAGCTACAATTACATCCCCGCACATGAAATTGTTTATAAATACTCGGGTTTCCCTTTGAACGGAGATCTGTGACAAATAGCAGTTTGGGGTCATTAATGTAAGGGGTTGAGTCAATTTAAGGATTAAACAGAATTAAAAAGAGATTTATGAGAGGTGGTGTATTCCATTTTAACTGAGTAGGAATCTCTTTTCTAGCATTATCTCAAAGATGCTGTTTGCTTTTACGGCCTACAAAACCAGGCCTTGAACATAGCAAGGCTTGTATCTGAAATAGCTATTGAAACTGCAAAGAGGAGTTCAGAACTGTCTGAATGAAAGCAATACCTGAATTTCCGCCAAGAAATTTCTGCTTCACATTTTAAATTTGTACTGCCACCAGAAAGACTTGGATAATAAATACAGAAATTCTTTTTATACAGACATCACTAGTCCAGGTGCCAAAGCTGGCGGGGAAAATAGGAAACCAATGCAGCGGCTTATGACATCAATGCTTTCGGACAATTTCAAAGGACTGAATATTTGTATTTGTGACACAAACTACAATAGTCCAAATTGACTGCTGTTTCATAAACAGAAACTCTGTGGTTTGTGCTGGACCATTGAGCTCCTGATGAGTTCAGCTCCAAGTTAAAAGATTCCCACATCCCAGGCAAGTTTCAAACTGCCTGAGAATCAGCTTGTTCAGCACCAGAACGACATAAAGAGACCAACGCAAATTCTAACCCATCTCGGAGACCACAGAACTGGCACAGCATGTGTTGGAATGTTCTTAACCTATTCCAGGGCTCAGTTCAGTGGTAGAGCTGTATTGAAAGCACTAGCGCAAGTAAATATTGTTTGAATCCATGGAATCTAAATTAAATCCTCGCTGTAAACAGGATGTGAAGAATACTCTGCTGAAATATTTGAGTTGTAAGTTTGATGCCTGATGTTTACCAGTTCTCCTTCTGTTAGTGGAGTCTGTTATCAGCATCAGTATGAACCAAGCCTATGTAATGTAAGGCAAGAAAGTGACCCATCCCACTACTTAGGAATAACAAAGAAACAGATTCACACAGAGATAGACCAGTGGCCCATTTGGACTTACCCCTTCAACTTCCCAAAAGATTGCTTTGACACATCTATCTCATCATGTAATAACTTGGAATCCTTTAGGCAGTCTCTCTTACCCTCAAAGGCTGCATGGAATTTATTTTTTCAAAAGCTTCCTTTTATTTTCCACCCTCATTTCTACCCAGAGAGCAACCACCGTATTGTTATCAGACCCTTCAGATGTTCCCTTGCTAATCAGATCCCTTTTCTTAGTTGAAACCAGATCCACTATTGTATTTTTTCTGGTTAGTTCGCTCACATTGTTTCAGAAATGAATCCCACCAGAACTTCAATACAATCACAATCGCGTGTGGCCAATCCCCATTGTAAATCACAATTTTATATTGGGGAAGTTGAAATCCCCTGTGATCAATCCCGAGGATCTGGCACTCATCTGCTATGACCTCCCACAGCACTACATCTACCTCCTCTGATTGTCCAGTGGCCTGCAGCTTATAACGGCCACTCATGTTCCTTCTCCCCTTTTACTTCAAAACGGAGACTTAGTCCTACTTCCAACATCCTTATTCTCAGCCGCGGATAATTGTTACCCCAATAAATAACTCACTGCCTATGCTTTTCATCCTCTGAAGCACTCAACACCTTGCAGGTTCATTCTCCACACATCATTATTTTTGAGCAAAGTTGCAGTTATTGCCACACTATTGACTTCCTCCCAATTTAGTACCGCACCAAGCTCACCATTGTGTTCCTTATTATACCCCTTGAATTCATATAATGCACCATTAGAAACAGTTCCTAATTATCTCTTACTTGTGGCCAGCCTTCTTTCTCTTTCCCACTGTCTTAGATTTACATCGCCCCACAAACTCCCTTAATTACCCTTCCTGCTAAGTTACACATTGGAAACATTGATTCCCATCTGGTTTAAGTGAAGCCTGATCCCTTTGAGTAACTTCCCCCACCCCAGAAGAATCTGAGGAATCAGCAACCTTCCGTTCACTATTTCTTAAGACACATGGTGACTGACGTATCTTATCTGTCGCTCCCTGGTGGATCCAGCAAGTGGCACTGGTAGTAATCTCGAGATTGTTATCCGTAAGGTCATTGGCACCTGAACCAGTGTTTCTAGAGCAGGCCATAAACTGTAGCCTTTGTCATTATGTGAAGAAGATATGTTAATAATGCTCTCATTGTAGATTTATTATAAGACATGGAATGATAATTTTATACGTTACTACTGAAGTTCTTCAGTTACATTTATATTGATGCAAGCTTTCGATGGCTTTAAATCTCATTTATTGGACAATTAGCATGGGGAGAGTGCAAAATAATGACCGGTAGAGAGGTTTAAGTGTAAACTGCACGCTGTAAACGGTGATTAAAGGAGTTAGTCTCGGATCAGCCTTTAACTGGCAGTGCTGTTTTTCTGCCAGGTCTGTCAGCACTGAAGCCATAGAAAAGAAATGTGTGTCTAGTGGCTCTTGAGGACTCTGATATTTGAGTCGTGGATCATGTTAGTAGTGACTGTACTGAGCAATTAAATTGCTTTTATTACAGGCTCTTCTGTAAAATAGTTTTCTTACCCCCGATAAGACAGAAGAGGTGCATTCTCTCAGTCTCTGCTGCACACTCTCCCTCCATTCTTTTGTTTTCATAGTGAATATAATACTGCTGCCACTTCACTGCGTCTGAGCTGTTTAGCTGAAGATGTACAAACCAGTTTGCAATGGATGGATAACACTTTTGTGGAGTACATATTAGGAATAAACTTGAACAAGTGTTGTGATTGGCTGTGAACTCTATTAAAAGACACATCAGAGATGAGGCTTCACTCTGCTCGAGAAACTGTCTCACATCAGGGACATTCATTGCTGTAAAGTCAGGAGGGTTACAGAAAAACAAAATATTTTTAAAAATATTACACTTATATTTGCACTTATACAAAACCTTTCACCAGGGATTAATATTTTGAAATGCTTCAGAACAAATGTAAAAAGCTTTACTAAATATAGAGGCGCATATTTTAAAGACATTGATATCTTTATCCAGGGTGAGCACTGTGCCAAACTGGCCTAGTGCTAAACCCCATAATAAACATTGTCTTTGTGGAATAACCTCTAATTCAAGGTTATTTGATCAAAGGGGAAAGTAGTCCTTAACTATGGTGCATTTGTAAGTGGAGTTTCTGGAGCATCCTGAGATTCACATTATAAATATCATTGGCAATGGCTTCTATGGAGCGGACACCATTGTACTTTTGCATTACTTCATGACTTCCTTGACTGGCAATGCTCCACTAGTGACTCTATTCTTTGTTTTATCTACCTGAATGCTGGGGATGGACTTTGTTGTCAGATGTAAGACACCACTCCTGAAAATGCTCACTTCACGTTTCCTTCACAGAATTATTTTTATTTTTGTCAGTCCTGTTCTTGCAGGTTTTAATTTAGAAAATTCATGAAGGGTGTATTTGAGAGGTGGCTCCTTGCTATTCATTAACAATGAGCAAATCAGAAAAGGTAAATTGTCCTATTAGCACCGGTCAGTCAAACCATGGTTGGTAGAAAAAGGTCAGAGCAAAAAATGATCAACATTAATGACCGGAATGAGTAATTACAGCAAACAATGATCAAAAAATGTAACCCTGATCACATTCCCTTGTAGATATCAACAAAATACATCAAGCCCACTCTTTAGTCATGAGTTAGGAAGTAACGGTTAAACATTCAACTCGAAGTAGCTGCTCACTCAGACACTGCTTTCCAATAATTGGACAATGTAATGTCCTATACATTATTCCTCCCTTTTACAATTATTTAGGTTCCAATAGGATCTTATTAGTTTGGGAATTAATCTTACTGGATTTGATTGCACAAAGTTCATATCCTGTGCCTCTCTGCTACCAGTGACAAAGATATTCCTAAAGGACAAAGTGTAGTAGGTCCCAGCATCCATCCCAAGAACTGCTCAGTTAATTACAATCAATATTCAATTATCAGTAAATTAATCAGTTCAATCAAAAAGTCACCGCCTCTTCTCGGCCTATTTTATTTCTTTGTCTTGGCTGCTGGGTCCTGTGTGAGATGCCGTGTGCTGAATATTATTGACGGACTTGGGAAGGAGGTAAAATATACTCAGCCTGTATGTGGAGCTCTTGGATATGTCTGACCTTTACGTAATATAATCTAACTGCCCTACATCTCCTACACCGCAGAAAACAGATGCAAATGACATTTCCACAAAGAGTTTTGCTAATTAAAATGACTTCTCTGCAGTTTGTAATTGAATGGTTGTCAAGTTCTAACTTTTACAAGCTATTGTGAATTTTGCTCACATTAAAAGTTTCATCCCCTTAAAAAACCTGATCCAACTTGCATTAATAAAACACGAACTACTATGTTATACAGAAAAGTAAAGCTTTATATTGTTATGTCATTCTTGTTTCCCCGTGTTATGGTTTCTTAAAAAAAATCATATTAAACCAATAATTCCTAAAACTTATTTTTTTAAAAAACTGTTTTTGAAAAATGTACTTGTTGTGAGTCAGACTCTTACCCATTCCCTCCCCTTTTTCATTACATTTATTTTCTGTTCTCGTTCACCATTCCTTGACGCATATGTGGCATAAAAAAACCTGTCCCCAGATTTGTCTCAAGAATAAATCTTCATCTGACTGCTGGAGGGTGACCGCTCTGATTTTCATTACATCCTTCGCTCTCTACTTTCTTGATGAACCTCAAGATTAGGTATTTCATTGGGTAGGGAATGGACACTGTGAGAGAGTTGAACTAACCTTAGTTATTAAAGCAGAGAGCCCTGTATTTCAGTCATCACCACACTTCAATAATGCAAGATAAATTAGTTATTTTCCACTGACCAGAATGGCCTTTTAGTCAGGTTCCTATTGTCACTATCACATCAGCTACTGGCAAAGATTGTATTTCCGTTGCTGTATTATCTGCTGCTGTATGAACTGTTTGTAACTCATTCATTACAGAGGCACATTCAGCAGCATGTTTATATCAATTCCATTATGTGAATTCAAACTCCTAATGAAAGATTTAAGATTTAATTCAAAGCTTTTAGTAATCTTTAAAAATATAGTAATTTTTTTCTAATGGCTTTCAGAAAGAATATCGGTGGCAAAATTCCCTTTTTATTAGAGGGAATGCGCTTGAATCTAAAGTCACGAACATTTCTTCATGAATTCACTGAGTCATTGTGTAGAGTTGACTAAAGGAAATTTCTGTAAAATGACCTTTTTCATATCAAAATATATTGTATTACGCAAGTATGACTTCCTTGTGTACTTGGCACTGTACCTAATCTACAACAACATCCTGTCAGAATTGTATTCTAAAGCTTCATATACCTCTTTTCTGCCAAGACCTTGCCATGTTTTAGCAAGCACGGTAATCCTTAGAGTCCTCGATTTCCATGTTTTAGTGACCAACACCTACAAACATGAAATGGTCAGAGATGAAATAACAGAACTTTGAACAGACTTTGTTCCTGCTGAGGGACAGAGTATATTCCCACTCAGCAAGTTAACGTCTCATGTGAAGTCTTGATTCAAAGCTGCAATCGGTCAGCATTGTAGTATGTTTTTGTTAAAAACTACAAATCAAAAGGCTGCTTTGAGGTAATTTTTTTTGCAAGTTTAAAAACAAAATCATTTTCGTGTTTTTTCATCGATTATAGATATTCTTTTCCACTTGTCACCCAGGCAAGGATACTATCTCGAAGACGCAAAGCTTTTAAACACTACCTAATTGTACTATTATATCAGAGCAGACAACATAAAAATGTAACAATGTTATGCCTCTGGTCCTCAGTCACCTTAATTGCCTCAAATGATCCTTAACATTTTAGTACAATAGTATATTTAACAATGAAATCTGCCTCTGTTATATCAAAGGTATAGTAGTTCACTGTTAATGGGACACATTAAAGGGACATTTACAAATGACATCATAAATTGCTGTCATCAGAATGCTGTGTAAATGACAACACGCGAGTAAGTGATGTACTGTAAAATGTAGCGTATCAGACGCACAACGGTAAAGATCCCATCCTTAACTGTTACATTGGATAGACAGCTGACAAATTGTACCAGTACATTAGTTGCACATCCAGCTCATATACAGCTGCATGACTAGTTTCTCAGAGACCTGGCAGATAGTGGATTTAAGTCTGGGAGAAAAATGGGAAAACCATCTTTGACCAGCTGCTTGAGAAACAGAAACGTTTGCCCTTTCAATGGCCAGAGAAAGATCTGGACATTTCCTCACCTTTAAGGTCATCCATGGCCTCGCCCCCTTCTGCCTCTCTGACCTGTGACTCCCTACCAACCTGCCCGCTCCCTCCGTTCATCGGGCTCCGGAGTGCTCCATGTCTCCCGCCCGACCTGCCCTACCATCGGTGGCCGAGCTTTCAGCCTCTCTGCCCCCACACTCTGGAACTCCTTCCCACGGTCCCTACGTCTCGCTTCCTCCCTTGCCTCCTTCAAGGCCGGTCTCAAGACCCTTCTCTTCAACCGTACCTTTGGTCTCCCTCCCACCTCTCTGCCTTCCCTTACCCCTACACTACTTCTCCCCCATGCTCGGGCCCCAACACCTGACTGTTCAGCGCTTTGGAACGTCCTCCCGACCTGAAAGGCGCTCAATAAATGTAATTTTGTTGTTGTTGAGATCTCTTCATATCTCCAAATGCAACACTTTTTGGCTTGAACTAGATGTCGAAGAAGAGGTCTCTCGGAAGGCCTCATTGATGCAAACCCATTGTCAGCCCTTTACTCATATCTTTTGGATGGTTTTGGGTACAGGATGGAATCATTCAGGATTGCTTGGGAAGAGGACCTGAGCTCACTGTAGCCACAACCAAATAAAAGTTCCCAACTGTTGTGGTAAGAACTCAGGAGGATGGCAGGATATGTTATGTTCCCAAGAGCTGACCCACCATGCAATATGTTGTAAATATATAGTTTCTTTCCTACATTCGCATTTCCTCTCTTTTCTATATATTTGTGTTTGTTGTTTATTCAGTATCGATGAAAACTTTTATATTTAAAAAAAAGCTGCTTCACAAAAAGGAAATGAAATTACTGTGGCTCCATTGATGTTCTCAGAGACAATGATAATCGCAATCAATTTCAAACAGTACCTCAATTCCAGATAAAAAAAGCAAAAGTCTGAGGTTATGGTTATTTATTTCAACAGTTATCTCTAAACAAACTGAGAACTTTACCGAACATACATTGATTTTATTTCAGATGACTCAGAGTTTACTAATGATCAGGGAGTAGTGTTTCAATGTATTTGGAGTGTTGGAATTGTGTCAGGAATTGGGCACTGCCTGTTCAGCTGAAGGGCATAATAGGAGCCAGGTGTCAACACATCATAAATGAATGTCCTCAAGTCACTGCTGCTCTTGCCAGGAAAACAGGTAATTTTATCTCATTCCCATGGAAGGTGAAACAGTCTTCCACCAAATAACTATTTGCAGAATGGTCCGAAGTCTGTGTGTGATTGTCTGATCAGTTGTACATAACAAAGCCATTTTATGAAAGACGAAATAGCAACACTCTACATAGCAGTTGGCACGATTTGAAAAGAGAAGGGAATTTTTCCTTGTGTCCTGTCCAACAATCCCCCAGACAAAATTGATCATTCACTTTGTGGCTGTTGTGGAACATTACTGTGCACAAATTGGCTGTCATGTTTGCCTGCAAAGACACAGTCACTAAACTTAACAATAAATCCTGTGAAGTGCTTTAAGGTATCATGATGATGTGATAACTTGCTATATCAAATACTAGGGTTAATAATATAATGATTACGATAGGCATTGATGAAGGTTCAGCAGTAATACAGGAGTGCTCACTGCAATGCTGATGGCAGGAATGCTGATGGTGCACAGCTCCCTCCAGTGAAGCATGTAGATCACTGCAGCTTCTGGTGAAATGGACTGACCCTTTTCTCAGTCATGCCAGGTACCAATGATCAAATCACTCCTGCATCTCCATGAGTTATGAAGGTCTGAATAGCATACCTTCATTCCCTACGCTTTCATCTGTAAAACTGCACCATTTTGATTACCTGACATCTTCCAATGAGAAGGTTGTATAAGCAGGATAGCTCAGTCAATGGAACAATAGAACGCAAGAAGCATTTCCTGTTGCTGGTAGAAATGGGGCTTTGAAGCTCGTTCAAGTAATATTTTAACTTGAGTTACATTTTTAATAACTTAGATGAATTTGTGTAACCGAAGTGATATATTTACATGTAAGCTGTGCCAAAATGAATAGTCTGCTCTGAGCCTTTCAGTTTTCAATTCTTACTAGTCATTAGTAGATACTAAATGACACCAGAGCATCTTGCATTACAATGCTCATGGTTGGAGGTGTATTGCTATGGCTCCCTCCAGTGAAGCTTACAGTTTACTGCAGGCTTCAGTAAAATGGCCCTTTCCCAGTACGAGGGTTTTCACACCTTCTCAGGGCTTTCCTCTGATCAATCATCTCCCAGGATTGTGAGACATTGATAGTGCAGGATATGACAAGAGGACCTGCTCTCTGTCTTCCCTCAGTGTTGTGTGGCTGCTCTACTTCCTAGTATTACCAGGGGTGGATGTGAAGTCTTCCATCCTGAAACAATAATCAACGGGCGAGGCTGAAGTTCAATTATATGAAATATAAAGTAGAGGTAGAAGATCACAGATTAGGAAATTAATGGTGCAGTTTGTAACTTGTTCTTCAACACCACGTCACCTTAAAAACTGTGGAAGACGAACTGCCTTAAGCAAATGCATCAACTTTGTTAATAAACACTGTTCCAGCTAAAAGAAATATAGTCCTTGATAAAAATGGCACTGAAAATGTTCACTTCAGGCCCCCATCATGCCACTGTTGTTCTGGTAGCCTGGGAAACCTCTCTGGCCTCACTGCTAAGTAACTCAGTAGATAAAAGACTGAGGGAGACAGGTTATGTCCCAACACTAAGTGCAGGGTTATGTTGAGACTCTGATCTGCAGTTCTGCTAATAAATCCAATTTTATTTCATAATATTTTTCACAGGCCTGTAAGACAATGGCAAATTTCTGTAACCAGAATGTTAATTATTATTTGCTAAAGTAAATCTAGCTAAAAATTAATTTTGTTTGGTGGATGCCAGTTGGCACAGCACACATCAGATCACATCAGATTGGCCACCAAGGCTTTTACAAACCCAAGTGACTTGATCCCATGCCAGGATATTTTAGTTTCCTTTTTCCAACATACTTTATACGGGAGGAATGATCTATACATAATAAAAACATAATATACTGATGCTTGCTCATGTCACGTGGAGATCAAAGCTTCAGCAATTTGACAGCGAATGTTTTTTATGGTCGCTATCACAGCACACATCCACTGCCACAGCAAAGAGCTCCTTCTGGCAAAAAAATAAGTAGCCAGACTGTGGGTTTCCAATATCTGAAATTTAGTTGGCCAACTAATATTTTAGTAGCCTGGAGTTACTATAAATTACTTTTTCCAATTTACCAACTTGTCACTGTGAGTATGTAAAGAATGTTGACCTGAGGCTTTGGCTTACAGTACAGCACTGTAAGAAAATGCTGCTGATACGGACAAGATAAAGGAATTCTGCCTCCTTGTGCTTTGCCAGCCCGAAAGGTTTAAACCATAGATCGATATGGTAGAAAGTTGGATTGTAAAGTTGCCTTTTTATTGCAATAACAAGCTGCAACCTTCCGCTGTTGTTTCCTATGTACACATTATTCATAAACTTCATGTAAAATTTTCTTTTACACCAATTCTGTTATTATGAAACAATTGAAACGTCTGACAGTCCCGAATATCCAGGAAATAAGTAGAAGTGAAAGGGTTACATGACAAGGGGAGAGATAAATCACTGCTGGTAACATTGTCCTTTTGAAAAACCACATATTAGACTAAATGAGATCTAATGTATATATCAGCAAACAGTTATAGATACATTTTGCTTTGAAAGTCTCATCTGTCTTTCCTGTTAAACAGCATTTGACACACAAGAATGATGGCTGTAAGCGAGCACTGTATGCCAAAGCAATAAGACTTGATGAACGCCTCAGCTGTAAAGAATGTGACACGTTTTACAACATTATATAGCCTGTTTGCAGCAGCAGAGCTGAGGCAGGAATGATTGACTGGAGGCCAGGTTACTCAGAGTCGACCAGCCACCTAAAGCATTTGCTTGTAGCGGGTGGTGATGACAGTAAAGTCTGGGGGTGAGAGGGGGTGCAGACATTCCACTGCTAACTGCTGGGATTGTCTTTCACATATCCCAATTTATCGAAACAAAGCTGTAACCTGTCATAAATTTGAACGCACGCGTGAGAGTCAGCAGGCAATAGGTAAGCCTGCATTACAGCATGAAGTGCGGAGTCCTTAAGCAGGGAGCAACAGTAGTAATTCAATTCGTAAGGAGAGACAAGATAGGTATGACACGTTTGGGAAGAAATAGATAGGAAGGCTGGTCTCAGAAATGTACTTACAAAGAAAATAAAAGACAAGAAAGTAGAAACTGTTGAAGGCCTTGACAATCCATCCAGTTCAATCTGTCATTTATTAGCCTGTTCAAAAATCCCACAGATCACAGTCACCTACTTCCTGCTTCTTTGCCAAGTCCTTGCCCTCTGTTCCTAATTCAATCAGGAATCTGCCTATATCCTGTCCCAATGCATCATGTGTGTTGGCACTCTTGGGCTGGACACTAAGATCTTAAATGTTCATCTCCTGCCCCTGAGTCTCATTTTGTTATTGCTAAGAACAGTTTTAGTAAGTTTAAAAAAACATCCATTTGTGGACACTGAAAAAATACTTTCCGAAGTTGGGGCAAAGTGACCGGAGTCCCGTCATGACCGGAGTCCCGTCACTTTGTATGGGGTCCGGATTCCATGGGACCTGGCATACAAACCATTTATTTCTTTGGATTCTCTGAAGGAGAAGCTTTTCTCTTCTTAGGTATTCTGTACAAGACCTGGCAGGTGTGAGGACGAAGGAAAGTACGAAAGAGCCTGGTGCAAAGAGAGTCTGGGGCAATTAATAATAGTAATAATAATTCTCTATCTTTGAGACATCTCAAGTCGCTTCCCAGAATAGACTGTAAAGTGAATTGACTGTGTATTTTTGTGGCAAATCAAATTAAATAAAAAGAACTGTCATTGTGGGAGGATGGAGACCCTTCAGAGGGGTATTGGCAAGGCAAATTGCCTACTGCCTAGCAATCAGCTCCTCACCATCATATCACTGAATATCAATGTCACTGCACTGAAACCACTTCAGAAAATCATCTCATATTTTATCATATTAATCTGCCCTCTGTATTGAGCAGTAAACAGACCCTGACATCATCATCACTTTGCTGAAATCGTCTGCCTACCATTGAGCTTTAAAATCCAACTCTTTCTTCCTTTCTTCCTGCGCCGACCCAACACCCCAATGGTGACTCGATGGCCTCCGATTGTCTTCAAATGCTCTGAAACATACTGTAGTACCTCTCCACTTTCACACTCATTCTTTCTATGTTGTTTGATAAAAACCCTATTCATCTTCTTTTGGCCAATGTGAACTGATTAAGTGTCCTAGGGTCAAAGATCTAAGATTTGGAACTAATGGGTCGTTCATTCTTTCCATTGCTTCGATGATATTGTATATTGTAAACCCAAAGCAGAAAATCATCAGTGTTAGAAAGGGTGGGGAGGGAAGTGCAGGAGTATTTACAACCCTGGGTTGACATTATGTTGCATAGGGGTTGCATAGTCGACATTATACAGTCTAATACTGATGATAGTATCAGATTTTTGGTGGTACATTGGGGAATAAGTGGAAATCACTAGACTCCTGCTGGATAATTTTGTACAGGTGCATGTGTGAGTGCCTGGCAGGATAGCAATTTAAGATGCATACTGCCTCTTTCGTGATGAAACCTCATGAGTATATTCTGAGATATATGGTTCCGTTCTGGAGTGAATGCAATGTGCTATTTGACTTGTCAATGGCATAGTGTTTCTAGGCTGTGTTTAATTAGTTAACGTCAGCTGCAAGGACGTTAGGGGTAGAACAATTAGCCTCAGCATCCCTGGGTTAGGGAGGAGAAAATCAGCCAGGTTTCCTGTATCTGATCACTATTCAGTGACCTCTACTGAAAATTGCATGTTGGATGAAAACAAGATTAAGATGTGCCCTGAATTGAGTTGCTACCAGCACTTACAATCTGGGCTCACACACAAAGAATGACCATTCGGGAAAGGTGAGTGAGAACAGCTGCCACCCATTGTACTGTAACCCAACACGTCTCAGCATCACTGGAACAGATCAGGGAGAAATTGGATGAAAAATAAACCACAGAGAGTCTCCGAGCTAATCCAGTGTGATTTGCCAAAGGAGCTTCTGTGCTTCTGTGCCACCAGTTCCAACTGATGGTTGGAAATCTCAGAGGAAGAATGTTGTGCTTTTTCTTTCTTTTGCCTCTCAATAGCCAGAGGGGTGCGAAAATGTACAATTGCTGTCTTGGTTACATTTTAATTTTAGATTGTAATGCATCAAGGAAAGTCATAAAAGCTGTTAGATTTGGTGCTAGGTTTCAACTTGCCTGTTATGCCTTTAATGCATATCTCATACTGATGTACACGATTAGACCATTTGGATAAGTGAACAACAAAAGAAAGCTTTAAAAAGGTCTGATAAATTCTAACGTTGTGAGTCGGAGACAGGAGTTTTTGTTTAGTCTGAAATATTAGTGGTTTAACAGAAAAGTGTTTCACAGAGCAGTAAGCTGTTTATATATTCTGTCAGAAACCTAATACCATTACTGTTCGTTAATAATTGGCAGCAGAGTAACAGCATGAACCGCATGTTTGAACATTCCTGTTCTCCGAAGTGAAAAGTAGTTCTTACAAAGGCTTTTGTAAGTATGTCAGGAGTATGGGCCACACCACTTCAGTCAGATGTGTTCATTCTACCTCCCTTTCATGACTCATTTCTATTTCATTCTATCTCATGGTAATAGCAATGGTTTTTAAGAGTGTTTGGGTGATATTGTCCCATGTTGTTCTTGCTAATTGCTTGTTAACCCTTTTTATAACCAATAATGCTCAAAATAATAATAATAATCTTGCATTTGTTACTGTGACCTATCGTTTTGCAACGTGTCAAAGTGAGCAATAAGATGAATTATTAAAAATAAGTTCCCAATTGAGCTTGGGATGATGTCACCGAGAACTACCAGGCCTCAGTGGGAAAGCACACACAATACGCCTCAGAAGGTATCAGGAAGAGGTGATTGCCACGACTGACTGCATTTGAACAGGTTACTTCAAAGCTCTGAGTGTATACCATCTTACTGAAAAGCACTGGCTCCAGAGCAATTTACCCCTGTGGCCCATATTGTAGATCCATTTGAAAGAGTCGGAAAAAGAACTACTGCCTGAGCAATTACAGTTAACAACATGCCCATTGTTAAATAAAATCCTACTTGCTTGTGTTTCAATCCGCTGCAAAACTTGGTGCTGACGTCAGCATAGGCAAGAATGAGAATATATAGTTGCCCAGGAGGGCCCACGACACTATTTGCTGTTTACACTGTGCACTTTACTCCAGGTTAAATCCAATACTGTTGCCTGCCTTGCATAATGACTCACAGTATCCCTTGTTGGTATAGATCCCTCAGTGTGTAACTACTTATTGTATTAAAAAGTCTCTGCCTTCACCATCAACAAAATCATACCGTTTCAGTTGAGGTACTAGTGGCTAGAGAACCATCCGTACAAACATTGCACAAATGCACCATCACAAAGGCCATCTCATCAGTTCTAGATTGTTTCTTAGCAGTGTGGTCACCACTGAGTTTACGTCAGCACCTAGATTTACATGATAAGTTTCACAGGTGACTTTGCCAGGCTTTGCCCCCACTTGCAGCACACATGTAGTGAGGTAGTGGGATCATTGCTAAAGCTCAAATCACACCATCCGTGGCATGTTGTGATGTCCTAACACAACGTGTTGCCATCACTCCTTATCTCGGTGGTACCTGGAGTTCCTTTGCGTGTTGGTGTAAATGAGATTTTATCTGTGCCGTTTAAATAATTCCAGGAAATTGTGTCAGCCTTCAGTATCCCCCGGGAAAGTAAACCGAATATTAATACATAAAGATACAGCAGGGAACCACATTTTACAGATATTCCCATAGTCACTGCTCGAGGAAGCAGTGGTGGGCTTAAAGCATGACAAATTGCTTTACCTGTGCAAAAAAGGAGTTGAGGTGCTAGTGGTGTCATTTTACTACTGCCTGCATGTTGTTGCAGTCGCCTGTTCCATTCCTGCACAGTAGTAGTATGACACTGCTCCAAAAGCGAGAGCCTTCCATGACTCCAGGATGCTACCCCGTGTGAAGGGCGCTATATAAATGCAAGTTGTTGTTGTTGTCTCACATACAGTGGTCTTTATCATGGTGGCTGAAAGAGAATGGCAAATAAATCTTTTAAAACATTTTGATTGTTTTTATTTCCTATTTTTGTACGTGTGAGTGTATGTGCGTGTGATTAATCTTGGCCCGTGTAAATGTATGTACACGTGTGATTGATCGATGTGTGTGTTTGAGCGAGGGCATGTGTGTGTGTAATTGATCTGTGTAAGTGCATGCACATGTGTGTGTTTGATTTGTGTTTGAGTACATGCACGTGTGTGTTTGATCTCCATGATGACACCACATGATTTATGTATAGGTTTGATATTCCTGATGGTCTAGAGAGAGGGAAGGAGGGAGTCTGGAAAGGGCACTGTGATTCTGGGAGGGTGAATGAGTTTTAAATACAGATATATTCTGCCTGATTTAATATTTCTGTACTTAAAACTCCAAACAGTTTACAGCATCATCTATGATGTAGGAGTTTATCCTCGTGCAGTTTTCACTTCATATTCATGCACTGCATTGCAAACCTTCATTTTAAACCTTCTTTGTAAACCTTCATTAACAAATGTAGACTGAACCTTCTTCTGCTTCCTAATATATGATCATTAAGATGCTTATTGAAAACAAAATAACAATACAAAGTATCCCCAGCACAATGCTTTCCTGTCTTGTAAAGTGTCCCAAGTCATCTTGAATATGTTCGAGTTGGTCTTTGCCTTTCTAAAAACATATTAGAAATGCTAGTTTTCAAAATGTGTTTGCTCTTAAATAAGCAGAATAGCTGATAGGAAAATAAATTTCAATTTATGATGGGGCTCGATAATGAATTAATACATGTATTCTTCCATTTCATCCACAAAATACACAGTCAATTCACTTTACAGTATATTCTGTGAAGCGCTTTGAGACATCTCAAAGACGTGATAAGGCGCTATATCAAATGTAAGGATTATATTATTTATATTATTCCTTCAGACCAACACTCTCCTAAATTTCAGGATTTCCCTTAAAAGGAAATTCTATAACCAAACACTTCAGTTGCACAGTCTTCCTGGACAGACTCGGAAGACATTCTTAAAGCCAAAATTATCCTATAATTTAGCAAAACAGAAATGGACAGACTCAGAAAGGATGACAACCTCCTCCTCCTCCTCCTTCTCCTTGACATCTAACCAAGTACAGCTGCCAACCAATCACTTAGAAAACTGGATGAGTTGAAAGGCAACATCATCCGTTATGGTATCAAAAAGCCCAGCATTTATGTCTCGTTAGTTTTGTGAATTTGATTCTGTTCTGTTTTGTGCTACCCCAAAGATTTTAGAGCACAATCTTCCAACAGAGGCAGAGAAAGAGTTCGAGAGGATCATTGTGTGACAGCTGAGCTCAGGTAAGTTATTCAGATTGAGAAGAGATTCACAGTGAGGACCAAAGGTTTGGACAATTATTCGACATTACATTTGTTCCCTTTAATTACCAGTCATGACACAGAAAGAGAAATAAGTAAGAGAAATATACCTTTTGACGCATTCTACCACGCAAGATAGTCTTGCAGATGTCTGAGAATTGGAATTATATTTGTGTATTGTCTGAGAAAAGGTGAAATATTAATTTCACTATATTGTATAGTGAAAAGAAACATTCAGTGCTTCCTGTTTTGTGTTCTATCATAAGCAGTGCAATGCTTGTAGATTATAATCTTAGATGCAAGAGATGAAGGAAGGTAAATTCACTTAGAAACCAAAAGGCAGCTTGCAAATCTTAAATAGTTAATCTGGCATCTCACGCACAGATTGGGGGTATTTTTTCCCAATAGTTTTTGAGCTGCCGGCAAGGGAGTGAGGAGAAGAATGGGGAGGGGGATGAAAACTGAGGTTCGCTTAAGCATCTTTTCTATTGGAAAATTCCAGCAGTGCTACTCGTGATATGAGAAATGGTGCATTTAAATGAATACCTTTTGTTTCAGGCTGCACTTCCTGTTACCTTGTTAACGATCTCCTCTGTGCAGGAAAAGTGCTTGTCTGTCTGTGTCGATGATATAAAACAGATTTAACTCTAGTGATTTATTAAAACTGTTCATTAGTTTAAGGAGCATTCCTGTGTGATGAAGCTATCAACATGAACTGTGGTATATTCTAATAGCACTTTGAGAGCTTGAGGCAAAAAGAAAGTAGAAATAACATTTGTGCTTTTGGCTTAATTTTGAAATACTGCACCAATGCTATGAAAATTAAAATAGGTATGGGAAACAAATATTGTGGAAAATTGTCATTGAATGATGGAAAAACAAGAAAGATTAACAGCAAATGGTAATTTTCTCCATGCATTTTTTTAATGGAAACCTAAAAATTATTATTAGGCCACAAATTCAAATTCTGCAAATTATCTGTTTTTTGGAAAATTGTTTGTATAAATTTCCTCAATAAATATTTAGCAATTGAACTAATGCACACATTGTATGGTTCATTTTAGGCACTCTCTGGGTGAGATTATGTGTGGTTAAACTCCTTTCTGTTTATACCCAATATTTTTATCCTGTTTGGCCTGTTGCTTACTGCAGTTGTCTTAAGGATTGTGAATCGTGAAGTTATCTGTTACCATGTTCATTCCGATGAAAACATTTCCAGGCTGCAATGCTTACGGGATGGTGAGTGGTTAAAAGTGATGAAATTAAAGGTTTCTCGAGATCATTATATGCCTCAGCAATCACAAAGGTTTTTAGAATTTCGCTTCAAAATTCAGCTTTTCATCTACCGCTCTGAACTTTTTCATCGCAAGATAATGGAATTATAAATGCACGGAAAAGTTTTTTTGTTCCTGGACATAATTATAAGAAATCCCAGTTTTTATTTTACATAAGTTGCTTTTCTCTCTCTCTCTCTCTCTCTCTCCCTCTCTCTTCCCTCCAGCCCACTATGTGGTTAAGTAAATAACAGCTTGGCATTGCTTGTGTGGAAAGGGGGTTGAGAAACATGGTGTGCCAGAAGGAAATGGGAACCGAATTCCTCTGGAATGAGCAGAGAGGAAATTACAAACTGGCAGCCTGTTTGACCACGTTATATAAAGGCTCTTCCTAAGCATGTAACAGTGCCAGATCTCAGTAGGTGAGGATGATGAAATAATAAAGTGCTTCCCATGTGTGCTTTGCATTAGGCGTGTTTTGTTTTCTTTCTCTGTGCAGTGGAAACATAACAGCAGAGCTCGTTTCTGCCGGGGCAGATTGAGTTAATCTATGGGGACCAACAGCTGCATAAATAATTGAAAACTAGTGATCAAAATAATTACTAGAAGCCTATAGCTTGATGTTGGAAATCATCAGCCGGACCTACTTTTGTTCCTAGATAGGCAGCTATCCATAATGAGCTGTCTTTCCAAGCTTAGATAAAAGGCAGAGATTTGAGATTTATGGGCATGCTTGGAGAACTTTACTTCCTTTTGGGTCTTTCCAAACCATTCATATCACCATTAGATTTGTGTGTAGTTTACCTCCACCTGTCATCTGTGTTTTCTAATTATGACCTTGAGCCTAATTTGTCCATCACAATACATCTATCATACTTGCGTGCGCCAATGAGATTTTTAAATCGTAAAAGCCATTTTATTGGACCTCTGGTTCAGCTTCACAACTGTGGGTAATATTGCAGCCTAATACATGTGCATTGTGGCCAATCGATTTGTGTGTTCAGAACTGGACAGTGGAATAAACACTTTGAGACCCAATCCTCTGCATAAAGTAGGCTATTTGAAAGAAAAAGAGAAAAACTTGAAGCATGTTTGTTAGTATCCATTGAAATAAATTTAACACATTTTAAAAAGCTATGTTCTGTGAAAAGAAACAAATGCCCCTTCCCTGCAGGTTTTAAGGTTACATCTGTAGTTCAAAGATTCAGTATCACAGTGTTACTAAGATATCATGTAATATGTAAAACATGGTTAATGTTTTATAACGAGAGACAATTATCAGAGCAACAGTGCTACAAGATCAGTACATTGAGGTACAAATAACTTCTTATCTCATTCTTATGGTTAAAGCTTACAAATTAATGCTAACAAATTATTAGGAGTTCAGGTTTAACACTTTTGCTGCATGGATGTAGCTTGCGTGTTTGAGAAGGAAATGTGGAGTGTGAGCAGTGCTTTTCATCAGTGGGAATGTTCCACGGTACACAATGGTGCAATAGAAGTCGCATTTCCTGTCTAGCAGGAGGGTCAATAATTCTATCTGCTGACTGTTGATAAACACTAAGGGACGTCCCAATGGACTTAGTAATTATATTCTCTACATAATGATCACATCCATGCATTCACCTCTGTCTTTGAGCTGCAGAATTGTACGGTTTATCACTCATTTCTATTCAAGAAGCTATATGGGGTGTTGAGTTTATTCAGCAGATTGTATTGCAGTCTTAAAGTGTGTTAGAGGTTAGATAACCACTGTAGACAGAGTTCACACTGTAAGATAAGCTTCAGCCTCATCTGTCTGTTAGATGGAGACAATCTGCAAGTTGGCCTGTCACACTATACATTACATCAATCAGGCAAGAAACATTCATCCACAGGCAACCCTTAGGAAGCTTTGCGATTGGATGCGATCCGGGTTTTAAGCCGAAGGAAAACAGTCTCAGATCCTCTGTTTTTTCAGCGCCTTGGGACGTCCTCCTGGCGTGAAATGCGCTCTATAAATGTCATTTTGTTGTTGTTGTTGTTGTTATCCCAAAGAGAAAATAGGAGAACCACAGACACAGCAGAACAAAACAAAATCAGATGTTAATAAACAATAAAAACATAAATCTGTAATCTAATGACAATAATGAAATCTGTATGCTCATTGAAGATTTAACATCTGGATATTTGTTAGTGCACTTTGCTTATCCCAGCCAATGCCAATGTACATCTTTTAGTTATCTCTTGTCAGCTTAGTCCCCATCTATGAAATTCAGATTCTCGAAACCATGAGAGTGTATGACCTATTTTTCCAAAGTGTGGATCTGCGTTGAGTTCAGATCCAACCAAGGTAAAATGATCCAAATATGACAATTCTGGTGTGATTTACATTTATCGACCAGTGGTCTGAAATTCCGCCTGGTTTTAGATGTACAGCTTTTTCTTAAAATTTCAGAGTTTCCCAAAATTCTGTCTTAATTGGGAATTAATTTTGTGTGTTTTATTTGAGATCTAATACAAACCAGCTCCCAAATTAAGACCAAATTTATGGAATTGCAAACTCAATACTGCCCCAGCTCACAACATCACAAGAGAAATTTGAATGAAGAAGGCCAAATGGCACATTTGATCTCATTTTTCTCAAATACCACCTTTAAAATCCTCCCATTCTAGCATCAAGCTGTTTCTAAAATGAGTCCAGGGTTCTGGCCTCAATAGTAAAGAAATACTTCCTAGCGTCAATCCTGCCCTTTGCATCCCAAAACCTATTCCCTCTTATTCTGCTCCCTTGGCATATCTAAATGTATTGTTCTGGGTTTACTTTCTCAATCCCATTTAAAATCTTATGTATCTCTGAAAGATTTTTTAGAGATGTCTCCTCTCAAGGCTGAAGAATCCTGGCTTGTTGAATCATTGCTTATTCCTCTTAAATTGGGAATCATCTTTGTTGCTGTCCTCTTTACTGCCTCTAGGGTGTGGGCATACCCTTATATCATAGTGATCAGAGCCGTATGCAGTATGATCTGCAGGCCTGAGCAGAATACTATTCAGTTTGAGTATAACTTCTGGGGATGTGAACTGATTTGGCAATATAGCCCAGCATCCTGAACAAATAGGATAAGTGACAGAGCAAAGCTTATGTGCAGAGATATATTTGAGGATAAAACTGAAATGAATTGTAAATTTATAGATATATCATGAAACATACCCCTAACTAATGAACTTGAGCCATTGCTCTTAATATATCTACTTTCTCCTCCATGCCTGCACATCGAAATTTCAATCTTTTTTTTACAAAGAATCTGACTGTCCCATTGAATGCTTTTAACATAGTAGATGTTTTATGAAACTGTTTTCAGGATTCATGTGAAAGAGCATAGTATGTGTGTGGTGGGCAAGATTAACCAGTTTACTTATCTGCTTTTTCCATAAGTGACAAAATATACAGATGTTATATTGAAAGTAATGTTATGAAGAAGTGATCATAAACTGCATGTGTTGTATTCTTTTCTGTTACTTTAAGCTGACACAATTTTTTAAATATTATTTTAATAGAAATGCATAAATTAGCCTGACTGAAGAGATGCACCACTAATAAATCTATGGTGTCTTCGAGTGTAAACGCTTTCTTACAAGATTTTTTGCTTCTCCGTAAGATTGGGTGCTTGCAAATACCCGCCAAGCATGAAAATGAATGTTATGCATCGTTTGAACCCTATCATTTAAATCTACATTATATAGCTATCCTAGAGATTACAGATTGATTGTACAGTAGAGCCAGGAGTGCAACCTATTGAACTACAGGTAATGTAAATCAGCACTGTGTTATAGCAGTGACAAATTAATTCCATTTTGTGTTATCAGGGGAGTACTGCACTCAACAACTGCTGAATTCCATTGCTCAGATCAAGAATATTATAATAAAAACATAAGAAAGCATGGCACAAGAAATGGCATTTGACCCATCAAGTCCACTGCTTACCACAGAACATGTACAACCTTTCCTGACATGGGTCTATCTAACTGATCTTCAGGGATACCTTTCTACTGAAGGATATGCATCTCACTCTCTGCTGCAGATCTAGCAGTTCATATTGGAAAATGCACCAGTATACTTTATAGTTCTGTCCAGGTTGGATTATGGGTCTGTCGAACATCAAAGCAAGACAGCAACCTGATTTAAAACCAGTTTTCCACTTCCTGTACTTGTTCAATAAATTGGTCATTGCTGTCTAATAGTCAAAATACAAAATATACCTTTTCAACAAAAAAATACCATTAGGTCGTACTACTGTTTGTGCAGACTAAGGCATTGTGTATTGCAAATTAAGACAATGTAACTGTCATCAGTTTTCATTTCAAGTTTAGATAGGAACATAGGTTGTTTGGCCCATCGAGTCTGATCGTCCAATTTAATAGATCATGGTAGAAGTTTTATTCCTATTTCACTGCCTTTTTTTCATATTCCTTAATTCCCTTACCTCTAACTATCTCCCTTTCAAATAACCCAATCGTTTAGTTTTGGCTGTGTTAAAAATGACCTTGTGTAACTTCTGTTTGTCAGATCCTAAAATACTTATTTCTTTTGAACTAAAGAGAAACGAGACAAATAGTGAGATTTGTACAGGTTTTAAAATATATTGAAAACTATACCAATCAATCTTTTATCTGGTCATCGGAAGATAAAATCTCAGCCATTAAACAAATTGAGTAGCTTTTGTCTTCAGTTCAAAGAGTCATAAATATGTAAAACATGTGAAAATTGTTTTAGTTTATTCCTTGAAGGTGAAACTGACTTTAAAAAAGGCTCTGAGATTAAATATTAAGTTAAAAAATAATAATAAGGTCACTGAATCCACGACTGTTTGTGGGACACTTCTGTGTGAAATTGGCTGCTGTGTTTCTCCCACAAAATATACAGTCAATTCACTTTGCAGTGTTTTCTGTGAAGCGCTTTGAGACGTCTCAATGACATGATAAGGTGCTGTACTTAATGCAAGTATAATTATTATAGTTTAAATAGGGAATTTTGGAAAACAATTAGATTTGTTCTGAAGTAGCTTTCTAACACTTAGGTTGGTCATAGTACTCTGTGAGCCAACACTGTCATGTTGATATTGCACATATCAGGAAATTGCTGTGAAATTTCAATTACATTCATACTTGTATCAATCTATTCTGAGAAAATCTAGAGCCCTTTCCTAATTGTCCATCCAGAGCTGCAGTTCTGCGTCTAACAGTGTTCAGATTATCATCTATTATGTCTGTAAAAAACTATAAGAAACTTCCTGAATGAACTCTTTAATTAGTTGTAAATGCAGTACTCTCCTTTGTACTTTTGTGTTGCAATCTTATTTAGTCTGGCAAATAAGCGTAACTAGCTTTAGCCTGCCATCTGCTAATATTTTCCACTTTCTGAATTAGATGAGATGACGTAGTTGGAGACAACTTTAGTCTGGCAGTATCTTTCTTTTCCAAAGGTCAATTGTTAGACCTTGAGCCGCCTATTATAATAGCTGATAGGAAAAGGTGCAGCTTTCATACTGGAGGGGCTGCAGGCTGCTTGGGTAGTTGTTGTTAAGCTGCTATCCACATAGTCTGGATGTGTAACAAATAGCATCTCTTGAAATAGCTCCAGCCAATGACCTGAACATTATTATTAGTGGTAATTGTACCACAGGTATATGGTGGAAAAATTAATTCAATTTTGTGTTCTCAGGTCGTGAATAATTTAGCTGTTAGTGGAAACATAGAAATAGATCATTTACCACAATATGGAAAAGATATAACAGCTGGAATATAATTTGTGACTTTCAATTTCCTGTTTTTCAGCAATAACAGGAATATGACCAGCCCGAGATAAAATGCAGTAACCTGTTATATCCACTGAGAGGAAAATCCAGGGAAATATCTGTTACAGAAATTTACCTTACGTTTCGATAATTGTATTTAAGAAATGAAATAAGATACTGGTTCTATTATTAGATATAAAAATTGACAACCACTTTCACCAACAAAATTCATAGTTACTTCACTTTGCAGTCTATCCGGCGCTTTGAGACATCCTCCTGATTTGAAAGGTGTTATATCAATGTAAATAATATTGTATGGATACTGTGAAACACTTGGAGACATCTTCCTGACGTGAAAGGTGCTGTATCAGTTGCAAGGATTATCATTATATTTAATGTAAGAAATGCACTCTTTCTTTAAATCTGTACAGTCATTGTAACACAAAGCGGACAGCTACTGAGAGCAAAGATGTATGAATCCACCTTTCATTTAATTCATGAAGAAGCAAGGAGTGACAGTAAAAAATGGAGTTTATGTTTTATTATCTGCCTTCACGCTTGGAGAGAAATGTGAATATTCTTTATAATTATCTTGTGATATTTGGAGGGGAAAGAATCTGTCCCATAACTGCCTTATGTAATATTTGCAATTATATTTTAATAATTCTGAGCACAATTATTTTCACGTTAAAGGTTGCCGTATTTAATAGCAGTTTTCTTTCAATTTCATGAGCATATTCCTTTCTGATTACGAGATCAAAAACATTGTAAACCTTCATAATTTGCCCCACTGCAGGAATGAAATCAGCTCTTCGGGTTGAAAGCGGTTTACCCTGTATTTCAGCACATCAAAAAAGTACTCCGGAAAAGCTGATGCGAAATAAAAATTAAATATTAATTTTAAATATGCAAGAAAAGAATTCAGCATCCCATTCAAAATAATATTCTGAAACAAACTCAGAAATTGTACGCAGCCATGGCAACCATTCTACTGTTTCAGTTATGGAGGCAAATTAACCTATTGAGAAATGTTACGGTATTTTAGTGCAAAAATAATAACTATAAATAGTTTTATTTTACTTTGTTTTATTTGGAGCACATTATAACCCACACAAAGGTCTCTACTTTATTTTTCTGCTTATTATTTAGCATCTAAAATAAAATACCAACAGATTATTTTTGCAGATGTTTCATTCCAAAACATGGACTTGGATATTTGTTAATAAAAATCTGCTGTAACATGCTGTCATCCTCAAAATAGGAAAATTCTTTCAGTCAGTGCAGATGTTGGTGCTGGCAAAGTCTGGCTTGGAAAGAAGGCAAATAGAAAGTGCTACATGTGTTCTTTGCCTGCAGTGTCTGTTTGCTGTTTGAACACCTGAATAAAGTTTTATTCTACAACTGAGCACCTTTATTAGCGTTTCTTAAGAAAATTATTTTCTTTTCTGGGGAATTTGTTTGGATTGAACCAAGACCTTCCTCTTCGACCGTGACTACGGTCACCTTCCACCTCCCCCTGGCTTGATGTCATCACTGTCAAGCACTCTGGGATGCCCACCTGCATGAGGGATGCTACATAAATGCAAGTTGTTGTGGTTGTGTTCCAGGTGGGAAGGTGTTTGTCCAGGATAGGGGGCTCCTGGGCCGATGGCTCCACAGGTTCCAGATGTTCACAGTTCGCAGAGCTTCCTGGTTGTCTGCTACAGGTTCAAAAAACAGATTCAGACCTTCCTGGAGTCAGTCGACATGTTTCAGTGTCAAACCTTAGCCATCTGCTTACACACGAGTAGCCTGCATCAGAATAGGAGAGGCCGGTACAATCTCCTGTACCGAGTATACCACATCCCACACAAATTGTCTAAATGTCAGTCTGTCCAAACACTCAAACCTGGCAACAGTCCAGCCAAACAAGAATATTATTATAATCCCTTGGAGGTGACACAATTGATATTCCCTGAGACAAACAAGTGGACAGGCATCTATGGGACATCTGTACATCTGTACACATGAGTGAGTGAGTGAGTGAGTGAGTGAGTGAGTGAGTGAGTGAGTGAGTGAGTGAGGCAGATACTGTGTTTAGAATTGCGAAAACAGCCACAGATATACACGTTCCTTCAGGCCTACTGCATGCCTGACCCCATCACAATTCTGGATAGGCACAGTCAAAATGAATTGCAGATTTTGACTAAATACATGGGCACTGAGGCCTTTGAGAGCCTAAGAGAATGAAGGTGGTTTGGGGGAGGGAAGAACTAAAGACCTTGAAGCAATAAAAATGCATTGGGGCATATCCATCAAATAAAAATTAAAAACAGAGCAACTGTTGTAATGCCCTGTCTCACCCTGTCTCATCCGAGATCAATCGGGTATTTAAGATGATAAAGGGATTTGATACGGTAGATACAGAGAAGCTATTTTCTCTGGTGGGGGAATCCAAAACAAGGGGCATAATCTTAAAATTAGAACCAGGTCATTTAAGAGTGAAATCAGGAAGCACTTTTTCACTCAAAGGGTGGCAGAAATCTGGAATTCTCTCCCCCAAAAGGCCGTGAATGCTGGATCCATCCACAGCTTCGAGAGTGAGGTTGACAGAGTTTTGGTAGGTCAGGGTATTAAGGGATATGGAGAGAAAGAGGGAAATTGGAATTGAAAGGATTAGTCGAGGTACAGATCAGCCATGATCTAATTAAATGGCGGAACAGGCTCCTATGTTCCTACGATCCACTGTTTCTGTTAAGTGCTTTATTTTTACATTGTACAATTTGGTTAACAGCAGTGATACTTTTCCCTTTACTGATACCTCTCCATGTTAAAGGAAAGTTTGGAACTGACTCATACCTTACATGCCGATTCTCCCTCGCTCAAATGTAAGTAGTAGATTCCCTCCTTCCAATATGGTACCAAGGAAAATAGCAGCCTCAGCAATAGGCCTTTGGCACCAAATCTCCTGGGCCAGTATAACTAGCATTTACACAGATATGCCACGGGTTGAGATTAGGGCTAAAACACTGCTTATGTTAAGTCATTTCATTTTATTCTCTTGTAAGTCTTTGTGTAGTGCAGAGGAGGGAGCAAGTACACTGACGTTTTTAACACAACACACGGGCAAGTGTGATTAAGCAGCTCTTGAATCACAATCTATCCTGTACTATTAATTTTTATGAATATAAATAATACTAAATATGTAGCTGATGTATCTTGACATTTTAAAATATGTTCCTCTGCACACACTAGACCAGGCGTGGAATGTTCAGTCTTATATCACTGTCGGAATGGTATTAGACCAGATGGTTGATTCATTGTAGAATCAAGAAGCAAGATAATTTATGCAGTTCTGTATTATTGCATTCTGTGAATTCAAAGAGTTCATGGCGGGCATACATGTAAAAGCTGCTCCTTTTCTGCAGTCAAACATCAATAAGAAAAGGTTAGAGACTGACTAAGTATTTATAGCGTGCCCTGAAGGATTCCTCGATCCCTTTCTATTAAATTAGAAACCAAATGATTTGCATTTAATTAACCCATAAAATATCTTTTTGTGCCATTTAAAGAAACATATGCTGCTTCTGATTCTTTATCTTCTGCACTGAACATCACTGATAAGGAACTAAGCACAGAAACTGATAGAAAAGTGCGTTGGGTTGATCAACATTCGAAAGACAGATAGCTTGACATTTTGGGAGGAACTCGTCAACAGAACAGATGCTAATAGATCTAGTATTTTCTGTTTTTATTTCAGATATCCAACTCTTTTTGGGGGGTGCCTACTATTGGTGAAAAAGCATTCGTGTTTTACTTAGTGCTCAGTGCAATCCCAGTATTCAGCTGTCCATTCCACTGTGTACTTTATACCTAAGCTCATGAAATGTCTCAGTGAGTGTCATCATTGTTTCCGAATTGTTATTTTACAAATAACTTGGTTTTGCATATCTGCCAAGCACTGTTTGTCTGCTTCGTTGCTTGTGGAACGCTCCAGGATTTCACTGAGTGTTGAAAGAAGCCAATGATAAATAGACTTGTGTCCATCAGGGAGATATTTTGTACAGATGAAAGTGCCAGCAGAATGCTTTTAGGAGATTTATCTTTGTGCAAATAGAAACTGATTGTGTTGTGAAAGCTACACAGGGAAAGAGTTACTTATGCTGTTAATGAATTAATTGAACACAAAGACGAAAAAATAATAATCGCACAATTTAACATTATCTATTCAAAATTACTGCAATGTTGTAACATGAGATGTATAATGGGTCATTTTATGATCAGTCGAAAATTACTGTATTCATTTTCATTTTGTCTTTGTTCATTTTTTTTCCCGAGGTTCTTCTGGAGATGCCCTCTGGCTGTTCTGAGAGAAGGTTTCTGTCTGACGAGGAGAATCGTTCATATGCAGAAAGCATCATTGGCATAATATGCTGTGGAAATTTTGGCTCCGAGTGAAATGAGTTCCCCAGATTGCACCAGTCTGATGGTTTTGATTTGAACACTTGGAGACCCAGGTCCTTTCTGGAAGACCATTACTATTCAAGTGTGATGTGGAATGAATGCAAATCATAGATGTCATGGGAAAAAAAACAGGAGCTATAAAGATATAAAGATCATGTATTTGCTGTTTGTGATTTTATGGGGTAAAGAGTTCAAGACTATTACGGCGTGATTTTGTGTGTGCGTCTCGAATTGATTACGCACAATTTGGTTCCAAACTTATTTGGGTCACAGGAGTGCATACATAAAGTACGGTGCGCTGGTGTTGGAGATTAATAATCCCCAGTCAGTTCGAATCTAGCCACGAGTTGACAATCAGGGTCCTTGCACACTGCATTTCACCACTTGTTAAGCAGAACACTTGGTGGCAGTGGAGCACTCCATCTCTGAAAGGAGGAAAAACTGACAGGAACCATCCCATACATCAGAAGTGCACCTCCTGTCAGCTGCTCATGGTGTGGCACTGAGGGTGATCATGAAAATGTCTGCAAACCAGACTGGTCCACTGAAGGAGGAAGTCTGCTAGTGGGTGGTGGCAGGGGAGCCTGTAGGGGGTAAAATGGGGGGAAGTATGATGCAGTGCAAAGACCCCATTATTAAGAAAAAGTACTGTTTCACATTTAAAATAACAAGACAGTTTAAGGGAGTTAGGGGACTTAAGTATGACATATAGACTGCCTAGACTGGTAGATACTGAATAATGAGGTGTAAAACTGACCTGTTTGGAAGGACAATTAACAAATTCGCATTTGGAAACGAGAGAATTGGGACCATTAATCTGCTGCTGAAGTGTGCATTGTGAGTACAAACTGAAAGCAATACAGTTAAATACTGTATATTCGAAAAGGATTCTTATAAATATAACAAAACAGGTTTCCTCAGAAATGTATTGGGAAGGAATGCTGTATTCCTAAGCAATATTAACAGTAAATTCAATTAGGTAAGCAAATGCTGATTGGAAAGATTAAAACATGCATATTGTCTCGAATGTTTAAAAAAGTAAAGTAATGATTGTTGAGTATTGCAGAGAAGAGTAAATTGCGTCTGCTTTGTGTTCAAAAGAGAACAGTGAAGGCAGATCTTATACTGAAGTGGGAGAAAGCACTTCTCTTCTCAAAGGTTCTCTATATTTAAACACATCATTTTATACATGCATTTCAATAATAGTTCTGACTTGCAATACCTCTTGCGTTAAATCCTACTGATTAAACCATATTAAAGAACCTTAGACTTTGAAAAGAATTCCTTGTCCCTATAAATTAGGATTAATAAACCAAGCCTAGAATATGTCCGTTTCTATTAAATCCTGAGGTGTTCTGTTTTCAGGTTTAAATAAATATTAATTGTCTGAGATGTACTTAAATATGAAAGAGGAAGTTATTCACCCTTTGAGTGTGCTTCCCATGCAATCACCCTTCCATGTGAGCTGTGCCTCCCTGCTACAGCTGTGTTCAGTCAAGTGAGACTTTAATTTGCTGCACAGTGCCACAGTATTAATAGACAATTATTTATAGCAAACGCGGTCCATTTATACTCTTTTATTAGCTGACATGGTTGAGAATTCGGATCCAAATGTTAATGTATTCATGACACTGCAGAATTTCATTTTGCAACAGATTTAAAAAATTGGCCTACCCTTTTGCATGAAAATGTGTGTGTGGGGTGGAAGGTGGATATTATTGTTTTAAAATGGTTCCTTTCTACACACTGGAGCATCTTGACAAATTACAATGAAACCATAAATGAAACAGGAATGTCTGTTGAAGCGCTTCTGAGATCAGAGCTTGAATATGTTAAAAACAAATAACAGATGCTTTTCACCTCGTCTTCCTCCCAAATCTCCCTGTTTCAATTGTATTCTCTGTAATCCCAACATACTTATGAACTGCGATTCTCTGCATTTGCACAGCTCCTTATTCACTACACTGTTTTTGGATAATATTATATTTTAAAGAAACTTTCCTTCCTGGCTCATGGCTCCACAGCTATATAAAAAAAATCAATTGAGCAATGTAAAATACTTCCCAGGCCCTGTGAAACTGCCTTAATGGTCATCCTTTATTTAAAAGAAACAAAAGTATAAATCCTAAAGGTTAGGAATAATTACCAAATGTACTATTTTGCACATCCTGGTGCAGACTGGAGGTGATACAATGACTGAAGCACAATCCTGCACAAACATTGAATAGAGACATGCCAATTCTGTAAAGCCAGCTTTACCGGAGGATTATTTGCCATTTACTCCAATCACCAATCAAATAAACAGTTCACTAAAACCACCAAATCTACTCTAATAATCATGTTTATTAGGAACTATGATAAATGTTCCTTGTGATAGACTCAAGAGAAGCTTTTCAGACACTGAAAAAAAGAGAGCCAAGTTACAACTCGATTTATTTTGTTATCAAATTAAGTTGATAACATGTCAGTAAATGTAGCATTGAATATTAGCAACTTAAAAGGTATTGAAGTTTTCTGTTGTATGGCAATAGCAGTGAACTTAGCTTTGATATTCTGAAATAATTTAACATTCCAGTGACCTGATTTTGAAAGATGAAAATATAATATGCTCCCATGACAATGTACAATCTCCAGCACATACTTGGAACATCCAACAGTTTTGTTAGCTTCTTTTGTTAGCATTTCACAGCATTTTTATTTTGGACTATTCTTAAATCGAGTGTTGATGTTCAAGCTGATTTTCTGTTAAATCTGCACAGTCTGAAACCCAAAGAAGAAAATCAAAGACTGATCCCAGGGCGGAATTTCTGCCCACAAATTCAAAGTCAATATTGATTTAATTTGGTTGGTGCTTTACCTCGCTGTGCTCGATATGGATATATGCAGCAAGTAATGAATAACTTTTTCTTTCAAAAATATAGCCCCTGATCTCATTCCGTTACACCCACGGCTAATAACAGAGAGTGTCAATATCATGGAATCTGCTCACATTGAGATGCTCAAAAATTGCCTCGCTGCACATGTAGAACTCAGGTTAGTGTGTATAATACACCCTGCTGAGAACCGGCAGTGCAATTGGGACTACTTCAATACACTGGCACAGGATACCCAGAGCCCTGGATCAAGCCACCAGTAGTCAGTACAAACATGGCACTGATTTCATTATCCGTGTAAACCAATGGGGAGCAATAAATGTGTTTCAAATTCGATTGCATTTCCTTTCTTGGCTCCCACAGTAACATACATATGCAGCTGTGTCAAAGACGGTGTTTGTACTTCAGTGCCAGCAATAACATTAGAATAAAGCTCGAATTCATCTGCATTTTTCGTCACTTTTCAAAAAAAATTAGTCAACCGGGAGTCTGACACACGCATAGACCTCATGCCGTGCTCAAGAATCTCTCAACCTAGCTGCCGAGATCCCATAAAAGCAAAAATTTTTGTTTTTCTAGTTCTGCCGTGCGTATTCTCTCTCCCTGGGGACCTGGCGATATATACTACACTACACTTTGATCAGAGAACACAAGTACAGAAGCAAAAGCATTTAGGGACGTAAGAATGTACATTGTGGTACCGTTGAAATAGAACCAACTGATATTGTACATTGGTGCAAGGCACTCACAAACTTCCTTCTGTTTGTCCAGTTAGGACCATACCATCCATTAAGACACTGATTTACAGGATTATCCGAGTGGCAAGAATTCAGTCCTCTACTTTGCATATCTGTCCCTCTCGTTCCTAGTAAAAAAAAGCTAGGTGGTTTGGTGAACCAATAATAATGTCCTGCATGTAGCCATTAGTTCACCAAGTCCACACCTGGTCAATGAATGGCAGCCAAAGCTGCAGTATTCCAGCTGTTGGTCGGCAGGCATTTGACATGTACCAATTTGAGCTCTTGTTAGATGTTTAGCTGGCATGTAGCATTTCTCCATTGCAGTATGGTAAACAATTAGACTTTGTGAATGCATCAACAACCACTCTCCAGAACAAGACCAGGACACAATCTTATATCCAGAAAATAATGACAGTATACCAATCTGAACCTTGTCATTCTAGAGATCCAGTGTCATATACCAGGCTTACCATACATAACTGGTTAATAATAATCCAGTCATTAGATTACTCGACTGGTTATATGCAGCATGTGTCAAAATGTAAATGACTTTGTCGCAGTTTTGTATAAAATACTTTCATTTCATAAATATTTGTCTGGTCAAAAGTGTAACTTTCCAGTCAATCATTTTGAGGGATGTGTCTGTGTGTGTGTTTCCCTCAAGAGGCCAACAAAGTGCCCACAATGGTGTGATAAAATAAATAAAGCAAAGGACAGGCGTGGGTCACTATCATTGGGTACTTCAATACCAACACAATTTGTCAGGGAAGGCTTTGGGATTTTCTCTCCAGACACATATCTTAATATCTGTGTTCTGGACACTCTTTACTGTGTTTCTGTGTTCTATTGTCCCTGTAAAGGTTTTTTGAGATGACTTTCCTAAGTAAAACACATAATAGAAATGCAAATTATTGCTTTTGTTACAGTAATTTTACAGCAAAGTGAATAGGTTCATTTTCAGCCCTGGTACTAAGCTGGAGTCCCTAATGCTTTTCACAACCCCTATTCTTAAAATGATTTACTATTCTGATGTGCACTTAGTTCAGGTACTGACTGGTTTATACTATTCGTAATGTTTATTCACTTTAAAACAACACAGTTAACAAAAAGAGTTACCCGAGTCTATGGGAAGAAGTTAAATCTTGGAGTAAAATTTACTGTGCTTTTTAACCCATTCCTTGTGCTAATTAATACAAGGAATGGGTTGAAATTACAGTACAGATTTTACCTCCTTATCTCCTTTGGAATTATGCCAAAGTGTCATTTAAAGTGTGTACTTCTGTTTCCTTTATAAACAACTCCAGTAGAAGTTATTATTTCCTGTTAATTTTAACAATATACTTTTCGAATCCTTAAAAGATGATGATGAAAAAAAATGTTGCAGGCTGCCAAAGCCACTCAGCGATCACATCTTTCTGCTGTTCCACCTATTCTGGCAAATAAAGCATTACATCACACTATTCTGGCAGATTCCCATTAAAAATAATAAGGTCAAAAGGTGGGCTGTGAAAACCTGAGCCACCCAGAGAGTGCACACAAGGTGCTTAAATAACATATTCATGTTACGGGTTATTAAACAAGCCCAAAAATCTCAGTCACATCCAGGCACATGAATGCAACCCATCTTGTGCTCAGTCATAATCTGCCATTCCTTAGAAGGGAGCAGTGTAGGTCACAATGTTAATACTGCCATCGTCTTCACTTCATGTCCATCCTTGTGCACTTTTCAACAGAAATGGGAATGGATCTCATTCTCCCCCTTCCTCATCCACTTTCGCCCACAAAATATACTGTCACAGTGTATTCCGTGACGCGCTTTGAGGCATCTCAACAATGTGATAAGTCGTCATATTGAATTGCAAGGTTTATTATTATCAGGTTAATTGCAGTGCCTCTACCATAACCAGGCTGAGATCAAATAGCTCAGCCCAGATCATGGAACTTAATGTCAGAGCAGTTGTTCCCATGAGTTGGCATAGGACTCCTGACCCCAACCTCCAACTCAGCTCCAAATCCCTGACTATCCAGTTCCTTGGGACGTCCCCCTGACATGAAAGGTGCTGTACAAATACAGCTTGTTGTTTGTTGTTACTGTTGTGATCTAACTGATCTTGATTCACACATAAACAATGGCCAATGGCCATGTTATCACCGTCTGTCACACTATATCCTCTCCGAAGGAAAAATATTGTCTGTTTGCAGTGTTTATCTATTGTACAGTACAGAAAGGAAATGCACCAAAAAGCACCAATTAATATCTGGATGCTCAGATTTCTATTGTGAAATTTGTGCCCAGTGAAAGTGACCTGGACAGGCTATCCCAATGAATGTCTGTTCTCACTGGCCCATGATTATTGGGATTTTCTACAGAATCCTTCATCCAGCATCAAAATCAATACAATAATCTCACAGAAATGTTGCTGTGTGGAACTGTCAGCTGGTGAAGCGCCAGCGGTAGTACAGTTAATGTTATTATCAGGCTGGATGGATTGCAGCTTCTGTTTATTAGCTCTCAAAGGACTGACAAGGTCAGAGCAGTGCTAACTTAATGGTATCTTTTTTATATATTAATTATATTCGTGTCTGCCATCTTTTCAAAAACGTAGGCAGTGGGGAGAAATGCTGTAAATGATATGATAATTGTTGCTGGTAATAGTTCCCACATACCGCACTCTGCCTCTCTTAATATTTTAATCGGGGCGCCTGGAGCTTTATGATTGAAATGGAACAAAGAGAAATGTTACACAGAGGCAATGTGTGTGTGTGTGTGTATATGTGTGTAATTTTCTGGGAATGTGATAGATTGTGAGACAATGTGACTGGACAACATATACACACAACCACATGTCTACATGTAGCAACGGGATGTGCTTCTGCTAGAGGAAGATAGCCATGTTGAGGGGTGTTGTTTAATGGGAAAAAGCTTTTGAGGCTGCAGTGTAGAGGACCCAGCTCTATCGCATAATCTTGTGCAAAATAGAATCATTTGTATAACTGGCTTCTTTCTGCTGGATGAACGTAAGAACGTAAGAACATAAGAACACAAGAATTCGCTAGGATTCAACAAAATCTTTTTCAAATATTGGAAATGTACTGGATCAAAAATTCAGTCACATTGCCAAAATCAGGGAAAATTGGACTGAAATCTGTTCTCTTTAGAAAAGGTGCAGCATGCATTTTAGCAGGATTTATGGACCTTTTAGTTTTTACTCAAAATCCTTTGTATAAAGATATTTTCACAAGCAAGGCAGCTTTTCCCCTGCAAGGATAAACAGTGCAAGAAAGAGCAAGGCTACCCAACCATGAGGCTGAGATCATAAGGTCAAATCAATAACAGATTTTGAGAATGAATAAATTAAAGCATCTCAAATTGGAGCAAGAAAGAAAGGGCACTTACAAGGCAGCAAAACTTCCCTTTCTGAGGTCAATCAGGCCTTCTCAAGTACAGATGGATTTCAAAGCCAAATTGATGGACAATACATCTCCGGAAAAAAGACTACAAAGGCTAAAAAGACTCCTGCTGGAAATCAATGAATAGATTCCTCCTTTTTTTTTCACAAACCTACTGAGTGAAACAAGCCTCCAAAAGATTAAAACATAATGTTTCTATTTATGAAAAAAAAGCGCCCACTTTAGCTGAGCACAAACAAGCACAACAGTACAGTTCATAATAATAATCCTTGCATTTGATATAGTGCCTTATCACGTCTTCGAGACGCCTCAAAGCTCTTCGCAGAATACACTGTAGAGTGGACTGACTGTATATTTTGTGGGCGAAATGCGGCAACCAATTGCGCACAGCGGTGTCCTACAAACAGTCGTGGATTCATGTACAGTTCTTGAAAGGCACTATACAAATGTAATTTTGTATTTTTGTATTATATTTTATATAACATAATGTTTACATTTGTGATATAATTCTGCAATGCTATAGAGACTCACCCTTATCGAAAACATATTCCTCAATGTCCAAAGATCATGGAGGGAATTATACAGTGCGTGATGTGATAATTATCACCAGTGTCTAATCAAAAGACTGAAGAGCAAAAGATTAAGTTAATGTGGATTTACCAAATAAAATGATTGCCCCCCTGCTCCATGGTGGTCTTTCCAAGAGGAGCAAAGCAGTGTACACCCTTAGTTCGCTTCTGAGAGGGATGTTACAATGAGCCCCTTTCAGCGCAAGATTTCTCCACTACCTTCTCTCTAAAATAAAACACTTTAAACCTGACTGCCATAAAACAAAAATGAAAATCTTGCACCAACAAGTCAGGATCCATGCTTTAGTGAATAATGATACTGGCCAATTTTCATTCCAATTCATCTGAATCCGTTTCACCAAAGGAAAGGTAAACAGCAAAGACAGAGGGGTCTGAGGTGGCTGTGTGCCAGTGCACACACAAACCTTCCAAATTACAAGCAATAAAGGGGAACTGTATGAGAGCACCAGATGGTATTCCTTGCACTGCCTGAAATAAAGAGGAGAATAGCATGCCCTGAGGTGTATAGAAGAAAGGCAATTATAAAAAATAGATGGTCCTGAAGCCTGGAGGATGCATTGATATACTGCTGAAGAAACAAGTCACTGACTGCAGCTGCTGATCAGAGGCCTCACTCTCAGGTACCTTGAAAAACATTACATTTGGGTCTTATGCTGAAACTGATTCAGCTAAATTGGAATCCTCCAATAACTACCAGGAACATCAGTTATATTCATTGTTGTGTCAGATGTATCAGCTATCATTGCTGCACAATGCAAAGTCGCAATTATTGTATTCCACTGTGTTCTGCCTGCATAATTCTAGCTGTATTTAACCATTTATTTCTTGCCCGCGTATTAATAATATGACCTACACTCCTTTGTCAGGAATGATATTTCAAAATGTTTATTGCTGTTTTAGACAAATCTGTTTGGGTTTGAACACAAGGTCAACTGGTCTGTTTTAACCCATTCAGTGATTTGCTTTATACAGTAGACGCCAACTCTTTTGGGACACCAGAAACCATCGTCTGGGTTATATGGAAAGTATATCCATATATTTATCCAGTGGTGGGTAATTTTTAGTGAAACCTATGTACAGTTAGTGAGAAGTAACAAAGCTGTTCTTCATATAAAGATGGTATTTTGCATTTCATTATGTTGATACATCTCAAAGCTCTTCACATATAATTACAGGCAAGTGTAGTGACTGTTTTGTATATTAAAACAGTTATTTTGAAGTATAAGGTCCTGTCTTACTATAAGGGAGCTGCAATTGGAAACATTTCTTGCCCAAGAAAATTTGCAAAGACTCTGATAAAACAAGTTTCAGCTGCAGAGGCTTATGGCTGTAGTCGAGTTTTGGTTCATAGTGAACTGTGAACTATAAGGCCAAAATTCAACCAGGAAATACTAGAGATGCCACCAAAGTGCTTCAGAACTCAGTGCCAGCCGTTATTACTGAACGTGACACAGATTGAAGAGCCTTTTTCTTTAAAAAAAATGTTTTTGCATTTTTCTCAGCATTAAGCGTCTGATGAGCTGAGAGAGCTTGCATGGTGGAGGCAGTATGACAAAGGTGACTGGTTAATAAAGCAGACAGTGATGTAGGACTGGAAGGTGTAAGACAGTTAGGACGAGTTTTGCTTTCAGTGTTACTTTCATCAAAGAATACCAGGAAATAAATTATTGCTCTTCTGTGAACTATGTCTCTTCATTTCTGACCAGTCAGAAATATTTCAGTGTCCCACGTTAGTCAGTGGACGAACAACAAGTAAATTAGATACCAGTCTAGAGTAATGTGAGCAAAATCAGTAAACAGTTAACACTGACAGGCAAGGTAAAGACCCAGAGCAAATCAAATCAACTAACAAACATTCTCCTGCACAATCAGAGCAGCTCAGTAAAAGAAATAGATGCTTGAACTGAGATCTGTTTTTTTTCCCCCAGAGAATTATTTTGGCATTAACTCAATGCAAAACAAGGCATCCCAACAGTGTATCATCATCCTGTCTACCACTGCTCTGCATTAAGGTGATGTTGTTAAAGTATTGTTTCCAGACTGGTATGTGTACAACAGTCTCATATGCTGCTCAGACGAGCAAAACCTCATGAAAGGGTATTACAATCACCTAATTTCTTTGTTAAACATTATTACTATACAGTACAGGAAAAAANCATTATATGAGGGAATTCTTTAAAGGCAAAACTTATTAAAACATTAATATCCAGAATTGCAACATTTATTGACACCACATCCTTCCCAACCATCTTGAGTAAGGATAAACACATCAACAACAACTAACCATACGCCCTTATTGATAAAAGACAGCCATTATGACATCCTTTAGTTATCCAGTTCTTGTTCACCAGTGTTGGTATACAATAGACTGCATAGTCTGATTTAACTCACCAGTAGATTAGTGAAATACTGAAGTAAAACAAACAGATGTTTTACAAACCTCCATTCCCTGATGCTTCTTCATTTATTCAACGTATTCGATTTCATTCATAAATTTTGTATTCGTTTTTACCAAGTTATGCACTAGATTTGCAAAAATCAACATGATTTTAGTAAGAAATTCTGGAATTATAGGAATGATCAGAAATCAGCAGGAAAATATTTAAAATAAACTTAAACTTTCCAAATAAACAGTAAAATAAATATGGTAAAAAAATAAACAGGGCACCCACAGTGAATGCATGGGTTTCAGAGACTGGAATCATTGCTTGGCTGCTACTTTTTCTTAGATTTTATTGGTTCAATAAAAGCATAAACCAGAAAGTATAAACAAAGCAGATACTCTATGTATTGCACATATATTAATGTCAATTGACTGCATATAAGAAATGACTGTAATCCTGTTTAATTCTATTCATTTAAAATTATTTGTCATCATTGTTGGCTTATTTCATTCATTCCAGGTCAAAGACAATAGCAACAGTAACAGACTGGCTTATGAATTGGTTTGCCGAATATAATTTTTTTTATTATACTCTCTCAGCAAAAATAGTCCAGTTAAATCCTAGCACCATTCAAAGGGTTCAATACATCGACCTCCATTCTGAATGTGTGGCCTCACATTTTATTTGTGTGTCTCTTCTGGAAACTTACATATACACTGTTCAAAAAGAAACATGACACGAGCACATCAAAATTCATAGAAATACGTGGTTTGCCACTGTGGAATGTGAGGTGCCCTGTTGAAATTCTAGTCTTGCTTCTATTTCCTCTAAAGTTTCAGCTCTGGTGCCAATCATCCGTATCCTTTCAGTGCAAAGAGATATAAACAGTCTTTCAGTTCAGCTACTCTGTGGGTACTGTTTCAAACACTGGTATCTGCTTCACAAGAGGTGTGAGCTGGCAGCATTAAGTTTTCTTGTCTCATTCATAACTCTTTGTATGTAAGTGCACATATGGAGCTCGATTCACCACTGGCCAAATATCACTAAAACTTTTTAATGCAAGAATTAGCAGAAAAAAAGACATCAAAGTTTTCACTCTTAATTTTATTTTCCTAACTACCCTATCACTCTACGTCTAACTGAAAATATAAACATCCTTGACAATGTCCATTGGAGTGCATCAAATGGTTTCCCTCTGTAGGATAAACGACACATATGCTAAGATTAGTGAACATGGATTTAGAGTTTGTGCTTCATGAATCTGCTGGAATTCTTGGAGGAAGTAATTAAACTAGTTGATGAGGGCTAACCAATAGAATATAATGTACTTGGATTTGCAAAAGATAATTGATCAAGTTTCTACATATGGGTCTTTTAAAGAAGGAAAAAACTCATAGAAATAATGGCAAATAAGTGAGATGGATTGAAAATGGGGAAGCAATAGGAAGTCAAAGGTAATGATAAATGGGAAAAGCTTCACCTGGGAGGGTATAGAAGTTATAAAAGTGTCTGTTCTGGATTCCCCGCTGCTGAGACTATTCATAAATAATTTGGATGAGAATAGCAAACTATGTGGGTGGGTGAATAACATAAGGAGGATGAATTGCGTTCAAGAAGATCTGGACCAATGAAGCAACGAGTGGCAGATGGATTTTAATGTAAATAAATGCAATGTTGTGCTTATTGGAACAAGAAATGGTAAAATGAGGCAGTGGAGGTGGGGGGGTTGTTATTTGCAGATTTGAAGAATTGGGTCAGTGTGAAACGGCTGTCAACAAAGAAAAATCCCAAGTTGCACCCATTGGCAGTATATTGCTTGTCCAGGTGGGATGATAGTAAAGGCTGGAGTGTAATGCAGCCCCAAGGGAATTCCTGTGTTGAATTGCACAAGGTAGGATAAGAGCAAGAATTACAGGAAAGACGATACAATAGAAATATCACCTGGGTCTAGATTTACTTTATTAACATAACATTGTTATGGTAATAAAGTAATTTAACACTGTTATGTTAATACCATTGTTATCTTAATAACATAATAAAGTAGGTAATAAATAATATTAAGATAACATTGTTTTGCCCACAAAAATTCACTTTACAGTATATTCTGTGAAGTGCTTTTAGATGTCTCGAAGACATTATAAGGCACTATATCAAATGCAAGTATTATTATTATATTAATACAAAAATACGTTACATCATTAATAGCATATTAGTGAGAGAAAACAAGAAGGTTAGCAGACACAAGAAAATTAACAGAGCCAGAGGCAAAAGGCTGTGAGCCTTTCAATAGCCTGTTTTCTGTTATTATTAGTGTTTGCTGCAGATAATTACAGATTGTCCATGCAAGTTTGTCTGTGTCGCCATGTACTGTGTAGAAGTATTCTCAAAACTAAGTCCTTCTGACCCCTCGAAAAAGAATGGATTAAGTTCGAATGACCATTCGTCTGACAAGAACCATAAACTGAAATTATGTAAGACCAAAATCAATTCTAATAACCTCAGATAGGGCTGATCTTATATTTCATAAAAATCTATTACATATAAATAATTAAATTTATACGATTACAATTGATTTTTAAGAACATGTATGATTTTATGCGTTCACATAGAATATACCAAAAGATTCAATGTTTTGATGTGAACAACAGTACTGCAATTTTGAAACATGTACTATTTCACACAGAAAAAATCATTTGATAATAATAACAAGTTGTATTTATATAGTGGAATGTCCCAGAGTACTTGATAACCTCACCTGCCACAACTTTTACATTTAAACTTCTCAGAATCTTCTGTCATTTCTCTCCCTTCTTCAGAAACTGAACTGAACTTGTGCTTTAAGTCAAAGAATGAACCATCAATGTGTGCAGTTCACATGTAAGACATTATCAAACCTAGAATTGACTGTTTGAAGTCTGGACTCTGGAGGGAATTAAACAAACCAACATTTAATCAAATATTATTTTCAATGACTAAAGTATATAATAATTCTGAAGTGAATGTGTGTTTGTGTATGTATGTATGTTTATGTGCATGCGTGTGTTGTGTATGTTTGTGTGTGACTGGCAGCAAACGAGATAGGTTAAGAAGAAATGGTTAGGTTTGAAAAGCTTGTGGGTTATCAGAATAAGGGAAGGTAAGGCTTGGGAAGTCAGGGTAGTGGAAATCTAGAAATCTCTCCCCCAAAAGGCTGTGGATGCTCGATCCATTCAAATTTTCAAGACTGAGGTGGATAGGTTTTTGTTAGCTCAGGGTATCAAAGGATTTGGGTCAAAGACGGGTAATTGGAATTGAGGAATAGATCAGCCACGATCTAATAGAATGGCGGAACAGGCTTGAGGGGCTGAATGGCCTACTTCTGTTCCTATTTAGGAGTCCCATGGACTTCAAAAGAAACCAGGGGTTCAAGTATTTGGACTGTTTGCTTTATTTGACTTTGTCGCTACACATTTCAGTTGGCCTGGACAGCTGAAGTAAAACAAAGTTGTGGAAGTATGAAACTATAGAGTTTAACATCAAGAATATTTATAACTCAGGATTTGATACCACTTAATGATATACATTTACGTGTTTTGAATGCTCAAATAGCCAGCTGTCACATCTCAAACAAGCTCAAAGAGTTTTGCTTTGCTAAGACTAAGGTTGGATGTTTACGTTAGGATTGTACACAGAGATCAGCACAAGAAGAAGTCTGCCTGTGTTCCACAATCCAACTGTTTCAATTCACTTCAATAAAATTCCTGTAATTCACATGGCCTTGAAATCATTACTGCTAATTTAGAATTAAGTACAGCAGATTTCCATAATAGTGCCTGCTCAAGTACAACAAAAGACAGTGACTAAAACCAGTTCTCAGTACTTAGAAACTTGCCTGCCTCTGCCATATCCTCATGCAAATAAATTGTCTTAACAAGACCATCCTAAATAAAAGTAAGCTTTTGCAGTTTGTTCCCTACACTGACGTATCTAAGCTAAAATTAATGTGTTTATACTCACAAGCTACGTTAATCTACCTTCACTGGCATTAAAATGCGGAACCAGTTTCAGCTACATTTCTGCATGAGGTTTTCCTATGCCTGGGCAAAATAGAGTAAAATATTTGTATCGGAACCATAGATAAACACTACTTAAGTAATGGTGCAGCACTTGTCCAGCAGGGACTTTCCTAAATGAAAGCCCCACCAGGCCCACCTTTTTGTATTAAAAGGATTATGTCTTATCTGACATCACCTGGGTTTTTAACTACATACAGAATAGAATAGAGTGTTGTTTGATTGTGCTTCACCTCTCAATTGCTAGAGTTCCAATGGCCGGGTCATATTCCAGTGCACTAGAAATGTAAACTTTGACTCAAATCTTTGAATAAATGTAAAATAAAAAAACATTTGTCTGCAACTGGTCAGAGCATCATAACTTTCTTCCCACACAATATAGTGTCAATTCACGTTACAGTATGTTCTGTGAAGCACTTTGAGATATCTCAATGATGTGATAAGGCTCTATATCAAATGCAAGGTTTATTATTAATATTATTCCCCCACATTTGTTTTACGGGGATGGTGGGGAATGGTCTTATATGTACACCATTTCCATATTTATTTTTCAGGCTTCATCTGTGCAGTAACTTCTCTTTGAGTGCCTTCCAGGTCTGATTTCCATCACAGTTTATTGCAGTAATCCTGAGGGATGCATTACCATTACTTGGCATGTCACAGAAATCAGCACCTTACCCTGCTCTGTCTGGTATGCTGCCTCTATATAATTATTATGCTTGCTCCACAGTACAGTATGTGAGGGTGGACAGGGGTGAAATTCCTTGACTATCATTGCTGTTGTCCTTATTTAAGTCAGGGACTTGGCCTTCCATTTGTCTGCTCAAGTCAAAGTACTACAACTTTCAAATAAAGATAATGTACTCCAAGTATACAAATCCGGAATATTGTCTGAGATCAGGAAGATAATACAAATTCGAATGAAGCTACACAATTTCCCTGAGTGGAGGCAAAGAGATCGCGAGGCTTTGGTTGAGCTCTTCCAAGCAGATCGTGACCTAACAGCTGAAGAATTTGCTGTAGATAGCAGCAGTGAATCTGCTCTTCTTGTTGAAGATTTACTGCCATCAATAAACAAGAAATTCGAAAGCAGCTCAAAAGCAAGGTGGGAGGTGGGGTCAGTATATGTGTGTGTGGTGTGTGTATGTTATAATTAATAGTTGCAAGGATATGCCAACGGAGCTGAGAAATATAGCACTGCAATATTGGTAGACTAACTAAGGCAAAAGAACAGTGTTTATAGCTCCCAAGCTGCATGTTACATTGCTATCTGCTGTCTAAGCACAATATGGTCATGTGAGCGGCTAATCACCTTATTAGGTCCATCAGCCACTGGCCACGGTAGCAAAGCTGATGAATCGTCAATCAGTCTCTTCTGTGTTTCGAAATCGGTTGCAAAGGAGGACACTGAATGAAAAGTAATTCTTGTGCTGTGACTTGTTGAACACTTGTGTTTACCATGATTGTTTTTTTTTGCCTTTCTCTCTGATTTTATATGTTGCGCAAACATGTGTGGGATGAAACTAAGGGCTGATGGTATGAAGAGAGGATGGCAATGGCATTCCTATATTACCTGGTTAAACAAAGAAATGCAAAGCTCCAAGTCTGGATTTTGGGATCTGGTCAAGCCTCACAGATTGCTTTTAAAATAGTTTACTTACCTCTGGAGATTGACACTGGACTGCAGACACGTGTGATTTCAAAACTTGATTTGGTCCATTTCTACTATTGTCTGTTTGCAATTCGATGGGAGTGAGTGAGACAAAATCTAGTCATTTTGAAATCTTGTTTTGGCATGTCACGAGTCATGGCGTTCCCAGTTCTCCCTCTGTGTCCGGATTCAGTGTGAATCCCATGTGTATTACATTGAATGTGTTCTTTTAGAGAGCTCTCAAAGTTTAAAACTTTGAATCTCAGAGGTAGATTACCTGGTGTCAATAGGGAATAGGAGAATATTTGTATGACAGTAATAAAAATTGCAGGAGAGAAATGGTCACGTAGATAAAAACTTTGAAAGAAGAAGGGGTGTGATTCTTGTCCTTCCCTACTAAACATCTCATGATTATGTCTCAAATATATGAGTTACATTGATGACCATGCTATGATTTATGTGCTTCTTAGGCTGGTATGACTGTATGACTGAGTTGAGAAGAAATGTGGATAAATTACAACAAATCATTATTAGCTTTAATCCTTTTATTTTATCGTGATGCTCAAAGCTTGTGTGAGTATGTTGCTGTTCAACAGAGGGCTATGAGTGCACATCAAACCTTCTCAGGGCCCTGCCAGCTACAATCTGCAGCAAAAATACACAAAGACACAAGAGACATCAGCTGATGTGTGGAATCTGGACTTGCTCACGAGCTTGTAGGAATAGAATTGGGTCAATTATAAAATATTTGACCCTCCCTAAGCATCCATAACCTGCAAATGAGTTTGAACAATCGTCCTCCGAGTGACATTAGCTCAAATTTAGGTTTAAAGCTAACTTTGCAACATCAGGGATAAGATGCAAACTCATTAGAAAAAACACAAAATGCAATTAAATTCTGGACAAAATAAAATGGACAGAACAATTGTAACTCATGCAACCATTGGAGACACTACCCCATGTGAAGGACACTGTATGAATGCAAGTGGCTGTTGTTGGAATGGACTCTGCAGGAGCTCAATTTTATGTTGGATCTAATGGAATTTACTTATTAACCTTCAACCCGTAAGGTACCTGGATCAAGAAGAAGGCTCATACACAACTTAGAAACAGGAATAGGCCATTCAGCCCCTCAACTCTGTTCCTCCATTCTATAAGATCATGGCTGATCTGTACCTGAACACCAATCAATTACCCACCCTTGCCTCATATCCCTTGATGCCCTTACCTAATAAATATCAATCCACTCAGTCTTGAAAATGTGAATGGATCTAGCCATAATCCACAGCCTTTCTTGGCAGAGAGTTCCAGATTTCCATTACCCTTTGGGTGAAAAACTGCCTCCTGGTTTCACTGGTAAACAATCTAGCTCTAATTTTAAGATGATGCCCCCTTGTTCTGGATTACCCCCACCAGAGGAAATTTCTATCCTATCGAATCACTCTTTTATTTAAAAAACCTCAATCAGATCACCCTTCAACCCGAAAGCAGCCGAAGCATTGCCAAGGTCCAGATGATACTGATATGGGAAGGCAGGGCTATGCTTTTGGGCATTGTTGTATGCTTTTTGCCATTCACCCCCTCCACACTCCCACACAAATCGGCACCCCCGCCACCTCTTTCAGGGAGCCAATCCACCCCTACCCCAGTCTGAAAATAATCTGCTCAGATATGGCAGTCACATTGTTCTTTTCAGACGTTTCAGCTAAGTTAGCATCAGCGGATAAATAACCGAATCCCACTGATGCTATTGGCGGAGAGAAGACCTTAATGGCTGTTAAGCGTCTGCATTCCTCGAAAGAATTTCACCTGGCACAGCTCAACAGTTGCATCACAGTCTATCACAAATGGTAATAATAAATATTGCAGTGTGTTTTATGTTGAAACAGGGGAACCTTGACATGATTAAAGCATTGAGCTACACCAAGTTCATTATTGTAAAGTGCTTAGAATGGGTATAGAATGCAGAATTGCCATTTATTTTACAAACAATAATTTATTAAGGACTGACCTTCACCTCAATTCAAAATGTATTTCAATATTACTCTTTGAAGTGTAAATGTAACACTAAGTATGGAAGTTTAATGTGATACAGAGCCCTCCAAATGTAGGCAGATTTCTTTTGAAACCCAACATCTGGTTCATTAAAAAAGCATTGTTAGAAAAATTCAAAGCATTGTATGCCATGTATCTGTCTATCATGGACGTTTATAGAAATGCATTGTATTGTACTCCCTTAATAGACCTTTGCTTACTTATTAGCAAACTTCTGAAAGACCTTTTGAAAAATTGGTTCACTAGCATCTGATTAGAGCATTTTCAAGTTTTCTGATTAAATTGCAACCTTCTCCCCAGTTGAATATAAATGTGGTGTTTTAGGAGTAACTGCATTGAAATATCTCTTGCAAATGTCTTTATCATTTTGTTAATTATAATTAAACTGGAAGCATTGAAGGATGTGTAGAGTTTTCAGGGTGCTTTTTTACTTGCGACACAGAAGACATTTATCCTCTAGCTGTTGTGCAGCAAATGTAATGCTTCGAATGAAGTCATTTTGTGGCTTCTCATTACTAGACATGCTCAATTGTTTTCATCAAAACCATATGGACTTACCTGCAGAGAGCTCTGAAACAGCTGTGCATTTTAATTGATTTATTGAAATGAATTTGAGAGAAAGCAGATGAAAAAAAAAACAAGACAATAGATGCTGATGCAAATGACATGGATGAAGAATGGCTTTTGGAAGACATCAAGTGGAAATGTGCATATCATATGTCTAGATCATTGTTCAGCTTCCAATCATTTCAACTTCACCTGCTCTTTCTGCAGATGTGTGATGCAATGAGTGGTGTGAGTCACTAACTAGTCAACTCGGGGTTATTTTTCTTAAGAGTATCGTTTTCTCTTGTGGAAAGATATACCATTTTTTGTTCAGCTGCAAAGGAGGGAAAATATACACGCGAATCTTTCTTCCAACCATTCATTCATCTGTCTACGTTTATCTTTCGCAATTGCACTGCAACCTGCATCTTGCTTTTTAATGTCAAGGCAATTAAACGTGTGCAGAATATGAATGAGGTGAGCTCTGATGCTTATTCAAGCACGGATGTTGACTGTATGGCAGGGCAGTCATGCGACTCCAGAATTTGGGAACGAGCGTAATATGTCCCCAGTAAATGGGATCCTCATTTTACATGTCTGGATAGGGTGCACATGGAATGATTAGAAGCAGAAACCCATTGCCATGTCGTCTCTGATCATCACAATAATTCAGTAAATCAAACGACTCCGCAAGTCTCTGGTTGAAAACCTCCAGATCATTTGTGGGGATATTTTTTTGGGGGGAATGAGCTGTTTTGGTGAAGCTGCTTTGCAATGGGTAATATTTAAAAGAAAACACATTGTGCTTTGTTGCTCTGAAAATGAACTGGAATACATTTAATTCTCCTCCCCCTTCCCCCACCCCTCCCATTCTGCACCCCCAGGGTAAAAGTATATTGTCGACTTACAGAGCAATGATTTGAACCTGGGTTTTAAATCGCTTTAAAGGCCAAACACGTCAAAATAAGTTCCTTCTGTACAGAAAAGATTCACTTTATTGTATGTCTTTCAGGGAGGGGGTACCTGCTTTCTGCAATTGTCGTTCATTTCATGTTATTTTTTCTGCATCATTTTCTGTTCCACCGGGTTCAAAATGTGTCCTGTTTGCTTTTGCAAAAAAAATTCCATTTGTCCCTGCCGGTGTCTTCTTTGCCATTGTGAAGCAATTGCAGAACATCCCTGACCACCTCACTTTGCAAGTGGGTGATTTCAAGATCTCCACAAGTTTTTTTTAAAAAGGCATAATAATTCTTTACCAAATTCACAAGCTGTGCCATTGCTATATCCCGCATGATGGGTATTCTCATATGTCAGCTTGATATCTTGGTATCTACCTTAATAATAATAATACTTACATTTGATAATGAGTCTTGGATGGGCAGATCAGTTGCTGGAGCCAGGGATTCTTCCCGCTCAACTCCTGTTAACTCGGAAAGCCAAAGTCCTGAGTGTAGGCAATCATAGTAGGACAAGCAGTGAAAAGCTTGCCAGACAATGCTCTTTCAGCTGATTAAACTCCAACAGTGTCACAACACACACTCGGAGGATCCTTAGTCTTGCCTCTTGTCAACCTACACCTAAAATTTTCCAAAATTAGACCAGCAGGATGATCCTTCCAGGGACAGAGTGGGCATTCTATTCCAGATAAGGGACAGTTCTGTGTGTAGGTGACATACACACATGTGGGAACTCTCAGTCTGGTTTGGATGCTGTTAAACATTTGATGGGTTTCCAGTGTGATAGTGTCAGACACATAACTGACTAAAAAAAGTTCCCTCCCATTGACCTGGAAGGGTTTATTCTCTGGGAAGCGCTCTGGGACACCACCCTGTATGAGGGTAGCGTCCCAGATAAATACAAGTTGTTATATTCTGCTTGCAGTGGTCTGGTACTATTTGGTGTTATTTCCTCTTGGCCTTGTAATAAATACAAATCGTGTTCTTTTTCATAATAGACCTTGTTACACAGTTCACAACTGACGACCAGGCCTGGGAAACTGGCTGGGCTGAACAAGAGCCGAGTCTAATCGATCTTACTTAGCATTACAGTCATTTTAATCAATCCTGGAACATTACATGGAACAATCAAACGGAAGTTTTCTAGCAAGCCACGAGAGGCTGCAATGCCATTCATCAGTTGGCTCCAGCTTCCAAGAGAAGCATTCCAAGTCTGATCACAGTGTAGAAGCTTACGTTTCGGTTTAAGGTTAAAACAAATTTTCTTCCATAACATTCGAGTGGCCGTTATTACTACAATCTCAGCAGATGAGTAAAATATACAGCTGTTTGAACTTGAAGACTTACAGATTGCCGATCGATATATTAATGAATTCTTTTCTGTACGCACAGATTTAATCAGAGGTGTCTGTCTGTCAGACTGGGGAAAGTCTCTATTAGTTCCTGGTAAAGTTAATTGTCAATGAAAAATGCATCCAGTTCACTTGTTTAATTACAGCCATCTGTCCTTGGGCAGCTGACAGTGTGGAAGCATCCTCCAGTTAAAATACTGTAGGACAACCAACAACAACAATTTAATAATAATAATAATGATAATAATCCTTGCATTTGATATAGCGCCTTATCACGTCTTCTAGATGTCTCAAAGCGCTTCACAGAGTATACTGTAAAATGAATTGACTGTATGGTTTGCAGGTGAAACGCAGCGGCCAATTGCACACAGCAGTGTCCCACAAACAGTCGTGGATTGAGGAACCAATTTATTATTATTATTATTTTTTAAGGGATTATTATCCCCGGAAAAGCAATCCACCAATCGACTAACAACCAGGTTCCTATTTACGGCTAGGTAAACAGAGGCATGTGGAGTAAGGAAACTTGCCCAACATTTCACCCAGCTGGGAATCGAATATATATTTATATATATTTTTACATATTTACATTTATAAGTGCCTTTCAAGTTGGGAGGATGTCCCATGAGCTTCACAATGATATTACAAACATATCCACGAAGGATATTAGCATACTAGAACTGTTAGCAAACCAACAACAACTTGCATTTATATAATAATAATAATCTTTGCATTTGATATAGCGCTTTTCACGTCTTCGAGACGTCTCAAAGCGCTTCACAGAATATACTATAAAGTGAATTGACTGTATATTTGTAAGCGAAACATGGCAGCAAATTGTGCATAGCAGCGTCCCACAAACAGTCGTGGATTGAGTGACCAAATTATTATTGTTTTTTTTGAGTGATTATTATCCCCGGAAAAGCGATCCGCCAATCGACTAAAAACCGGGTTCCTACTTACTGATAGGTAAACAGAGGCGTGTGGAGTAAGGAAACTTGCCCAACATTTCGTCCTGTCGGGAATCGAACCCAGGTCTCTCGCTTGTGAGGCGAGTGCTCTGACAACAACAAAATTATTTTTGTACAGTGCCTTTCAAGTCGGGAGGATATCCCAAGGTGCTGGACAGACAGAGTTTCGGACCCAAGCTGGGGGTCAGGGTCGGGGAGGGTAGAGGCCAGGGGCGGAAGCAGGGAGATCAAAAGCACAGTCAAAGAGGCGGGTCTTCAGATGGGTCTTGAAGGAAGCAAGGGAAGGGGCGAGGTGAGAGACTGCAGGATGGAGTTCCAGAAGGTGGGGGCAGAGTGGCAGAAGGCCCGTCCGCCAATAGTGGGGCGAGTGAGGCGGGGGACGTGAAGCAGGCTGGAGCCCGCTGAGGGGAGGGAGTGAGCAGGATGTTAGGGGGTTAAGAGGTTGCAGAGGTAGGGGGAGCAAGATCATGGAGGGCTTTGAAGGTGAGAATCAGGATCTCGAACTGTATCCTCTGTGTGATGGGAAGCCAGTAGAGTCAGGCGAGGATACGGGTTGTAGGGTCACGGAGCCTGGTATGGGTTAGGACAGGGGCTGCAGAGTTCTGGATGATCTGCAGTCTATGGAGGGAGGAGTTGGGGAGGCCGACAGACAAGGAATTTGCATAGTCAAGCCTCGATGTAACAAGAGCGTGTATGAGGGTTTTGGCGGCCTGCGGTGTGAGACAGTGGTGGAGCCAGGCAATATTGTGGAGGTGGGGCTAACTAACCACTAAGTGACTAACCACTGAGCTACAGGACTCCACTGAGCTAAATAGCTTGTCATCCCTCAGTCTAGTCTCACATCTGTGGTAGTACCACTTGACTTGTACTGGAAAGTTTCTGATGATATTATACTACACGCCAGTATGACTCACTCGCTCCAGGAGAGGATCATTGTAAAGTGGAAAATAAAATGTGGAACGTGAAAAGGTTATTCTGAAAACCGACTCCTTCCAATATACAAACTGCACTGACATTGATACCATTCAATACCTTTAATTTCTCGAAAGAGTTGAATTGAACACAGGCAAAGCATGCAAAATAAAACTCTCTGAGATTTTTAACACCTTTCCTCATCCAAAAGTGATAGAGCAATACTTCCAGGATATCAAACATTTGAAGCCGATATCATCAACCCAACCACAGATTGTACTTTGATATTCTCACTAAGTCCTTTTTGCAATCCAGAGGATATGATCACTTATACCTAATCCTTACTTGCAGCCTTCAGTTTTGCACTAAACTGAACAAATATCCAGTTTCTTTCCAAAGGATTTAACGGACAGAATGCTTCCAGAGAGTACAAAAATACGTCCTTGTTTTCCATTTGCTCCGATCAGAGGGCTGTAGAGCAATTGAGTATTTGCTTCACGGCCTTGATAGAAACTACTTTGGTGCTTCATGGAAGTCATCCAACCCGAATGTGTTTGCTGTGACATTACCAGGATATTTGTGCTGCGCTGCCAACAACAATCTTCTGGCCAGATGTTTTAGTAACATGATTTACTTTTTATGTGAAGCTGTTAAATGGGGTTTCATTGTCTCAGCCACTTATATGCAAATTCAGATTAATGCCCTTTTTTTAAGGTCCCAAGTGTTTATGGTAACTGGGCTTCTCTATGGTTACCATATGCGTAGCTATCATTAACGGTGAACTGACTTTAAAACTAACAGATTGTAGGAGATTGCAACCTATTTGTAACCATTCTGTAAATGGCTTCAGGTACCACTGTAATGTCAGGCCTGAAACTGTGCTAAACTTTCCGTTCTTCATTTACTGGTAAGGATTTGACTACCACAAGAGGGCGCCTTCCTGTATTTATGGGATAGATAAGTCAATGTCCTACCCTAGGTTTCACTATGCTACGCTAGTGAAACCTGACCTGAAATATTTTAAAGGTTGATTTACATATCACTTTACCAGAAGAGGCAGCCAGCCAACTACATCACGAAGATACGTCCATCCTAAATCTTACTGCTCTGTCAACTGAGCCAAGGAAACAACTGTGTTGATATGGAAGGGTGGGCCAATTTGGCAAAAGCATCACCAAGCTTTCCACTTAATGTTATTTTTCTTTGAAACATGAAAAACATCTCAAGGAAACATAGCGCTAGAGTGCAAGAGTCAAGTCTCTTAATCCATGCAGGATTAACTAGTCATCACAAGAGTTCCTTCCTGGGTCTGGTAGTTCAAATGAATGCTTGCGATTATACACAATGCAACGTCAATCAGTCTTTCATTCATGTCTAAGGCTTGACACAAAAACATTTTACAAGGGCTCACAAATATCCCCTGTTTGAGAATGCATGAAGATATGTATTCAGTGCATTTATACTGACACATATTCCATACAAACCCAGTGAACTGCATCCCACATGCTGAATACCCACAGTTCTGTGTTTATTTCCTTATGAATAGTTGATGTATTCAAGGAATATAAGCGTAACATTTGATTTTATGAGTTGAAAACAGGCATGCGAGAAATGAATTTTCAAGTATAATATTTGTTTGTTTATGTATTTATAACATTCAGTACTGTGTAAAACCTCACAATAATATACAGTATTAAAGGAGCATTGTCACATTGGCAAAGTTACAAGATTTGCAAAGATAAGTGTACGAATATTGCTGGAAGTCATTTCATTGCCACAATCAACTCATCTCAGTTACCTTCATTCCTAAGTGTTCCAATGGATTGTTATTACCTTTTTCAGTCTGCGGAGCACAGACTTCTTTTTGTTATAAAATGGATGCTGCTGTCGGTACTGGAGTGACTAATTTCAGTAAAGAACAGTATATTCCATTGAATTGTCCCATAAACCTTATTGCTGTAAAGGAAGTTACCTGAACATTTATTGCCATCTCGCAGTCACTTCTTTTTTTCACCCTATTATGTTTTACTAATGCTGCTCAATGACAGATGAGTTAGAACACTTCTTCCTGTGCCATCATGAACACTCTTGACTTGATACTTTTGTCTGTCTTTTGAAGGCTGAGGCACAAGGAACGTTTTGTAAAGTGTTAAGTCACAATTGACAGCACAGCGCTTAATTAGCATTAGGTATCATTAAATCGAGACAATGGTGTCTACTATGTGCTGATTACTAAATATAGTATTTTTTTAATTGCTTGTTTATAATCAGATTTATGGTTAAAATAGTTATTTTTAAAATTAAAATAGCTAGTTTTAATGCTCAGCACATGCTCAAATCAACATGAAAGTTAAGTGACATTAGAAAGGGGGAATGTGACTTACTCTTTTTGACTTAGAAAAGGGGAATGTGACTTCTCTCTTTGCTGGTTTATATGATCCATAACAATATTATATTGTGTTTAAACCATTTAAGCCAATGCAGGAGTAAGATTTCCAATTGTATTCAATAGTAAGAATACACATTAGCCCATTAAGGCCAAAACAGTTTGGATTGCTGCTGTTTGTAAGTAAGAGATGATAAACATGCATCAAAGCAGCCTTATTAGAATAAATTAATTGGGTGATTGGAAGTAATTCCTCCCCAGCTAGGTTTAGCCTATTTATGTAGCATTTTAGCACATCTAGGATATGATTTCTAGTTTGCCTTCCAGTTTGCCTTCTTTTTAAATGTATCTGTGTTCCTCTTATATTCTTCTTGAACCCCCAGATGAAATTTCTGCCTGATTTCCTCTTCCCTCCTACAACTAAATGTGAACACTGATGATGATAAGAAATGTATGTTTTTGGCTTTTAATTTACAAATTATGATAAACAGTAAAGATTAATTATTTTTAGATTGACAACATACAAATGAGAATGTTCCCATATAACCTTTGATTAAGCCTAGTATCCAACACCTGTATAGTGCATCCCATTCACTGGTAGGCCTAAAATTCCACGTGGAAATGTATACCACATTGCCCTTATCTGTTAATGGCTAATGCTATTAAGTACTGTGCTGCCAATCATCTGTTGAGTTATATTGCAGAGCCTCTAAATGCTTCAGATTTCAATGGCTGAGTTACTCTGTAATCCCATTATTTTAATGTCAAAACTCCAATAACATTTTAGTGAATAGCCAATCTTTTAACTACACTTAAAGGGATCAACTCGTACAGCTATACTGAGGTCTAAAATGCAATGATTTCCAACAGAATTTCTTAATAAGGAGACCAAGTTACAAATGGGCATTCCATGAGGTAACTGGAAGTATGACAAAGAAACCTGCAGAAAGTCTGTTCTCACCTACTTTTGGAGCAAAGTTCCTCCGTGTCTGTGATATACCCCTAAGAAAGTATACTTGTACAGATTTTGAGAAGTTGGAGAGCATTCTTCAGAACCGGCTCATAACCCTCAAAAAAGTTTTTACCTGCAGACTGAGAAGCAGACCCATTCCATACAGGTTGACGATGTATTCAAAGGAACATGCTGTGCTTGTAATCACCCTTTAGCAAAGAAGTTGTGTTTTCATCTGGAAAGATAGGACGGAAGGAGCTTAATGGGAACACAGCTGTTTATAAGAAACATGCATTCTGGAGCTTTTGATTTGCAAATTATGCAACAGTATAGTTTTTTTTTTAATTGACAGCATGCAAATGAGAATGTTCCTGTATAATCTTTGATTTAGCCTCATATCTACGTGCTGGAAACTGCACTGTTTGCTTGTAGTTCAGTAACTCACAGCCTGGAATTTCTAGATTATACCATATCTGCACATTTGTGAATTACAACCAGTATTAGTAAGCCTCCTTCCATATTTCCCTAATAATGTTTCTGCTGATGCAGTATGATCAATGCAGTGAAGAGGTGTTTATTGTAATTTTTGTGGTTACTTTAAACTAAGGTGTTTCTGAATTATGGCAGTCATAAACAAATCTCCTCCGCATTTCTCCCCAAGTGACAGTTTTATGGGTTCTATTTTCTGCTGGGTTGCCACATGAACAGCTTGTGGCTGCAGCTCATATGCCGCCTATACAGATTTATAGAGAATGTGGGATTGCAGATCCAGCCTGTGCCATCCTTTTCCTGCTAATTGACAGCTCTCAGTTTTTTATGGACTATACTGTTCAGTCACAGTCGATCTAGTCCTGACTTGCTTTCTATCTCTTGCTTTCCTTTTTACATTGTCTTAAAAGAATTCACAGTCTAAATCTTTTGCAGTATCTTTCTATGTTCAGTATCTCTTCTTCAATAAAGACTATAACTGCAATTTGTTATGTGTTGTTGTAACTGATAGGATGGTAACTGAAACACAGTCCAGGGGTTCAAATAGACTTTTAAGGTATAAGAGAAGAATGAATGTTTTATAGGAGCTGCTGAACTCTAAAGCTGCCTTTAATGGACTCTTTCACTTATGTTTATTAACACCTGCAATTGAAATGTTTCTGTTTGGTTGATGAAAAAATTGACTTATCAGTGCTCAATCTTATGTCTTTCTGCCCTATGGATCTTTGGTTGGACTGGAGTAACATCTATGACAATACCGTATACCCTTTCTGACAATGCCTTGTATTTATATAGTACTTCACATGATTTACTGTGAAATGAAATGACTGTGTATTTGTAGTCAAATGCGGCAGCACAATTGCACACAGCAATGTCCCACAAACAGCTACAAAACAAGTGACCAATATTTTGGTGGGGAGGGGATTGTTGGTCAGGACCATTCTCGTTTTGAATAGTGCCGTGGGATCTTGAAAGTCCACCTGAACAGGCGGAAGGGACTTCGGTTTAACATCTCACCCGAAGGGCAGCACCTCCAACAATGCAACATCCCCTCAGTGCTGTCGTGGAGCTTAGACTATGTGAGTTCAAGGCGTAACGTGTTATTTGAATCCAGAAACTTCTGACTAAGAGGCAAGAGTGCTACTACTGAGCCAAGCTCACACACATGAAGACGCATAGCGAGGGGGCAAGGTGGAAGCACAGAGAGAGAGAGTTCCAGAAGGGTGGAGTGAGGTTGCTGAATGCTCATTCACCAATGGTGGGACAACATCCAAGCTGTGTACTGTGCCCCAATAGTGCCCCCTTTTCATGTTGAAAAGGTCTTTTTTTGGTACCCGTGAAGCACAGTTCAGCGCCAACATGTTAATAGTAATGACCAACTTGAAAATCAGTTCAGGCCATGCCTGTAATATTAGTGTGATAACATTATGACTGAGCATCAAAGAATAATTGTGCTCATGTGGAATGGAAATTTAAAGGACTATTTTGAATTTGGACACAGTACAAAGTGTAAATTAAAGGCAGTAAATGCAGTGAATGTCTGTCTCTGATTAGTAAAATCCGAACATTTTTTGACCCTGGATTTTATGTGAATTTCTCCACGCACCTACTGCTGCATTGCCTTAGAAGTTGTAGGATCTTGCTATTAGCAGAATAAATCATGCAACTTTGAAGCAGTTACAGTCTGAATCCCAAAGAAAATGAAATTCTCACCTCAGCAGTGCAGGGGCCATTAAAGGTGAGTGGCCAGCAGACAGCTTCTGTAATTTATAGTGTCAGTGTCAGCCTGGCTCAGTGGTAGCACTCTAACTTCTGAGTCAGAAGGTTGTGAGTTCAAGCCCCATGTTGGGACTTGAACTCACATAGCCCAAGCCGACACTCCAGTGGAGCGCTGGACAATATTACATTGTCGGAAATACCATACTTTGAATGAGACTTGAAACCGAGGTCCCATTTGCCTATTCAGGTGCCATTAAAGATCCCATAGCACTGTTCTAAAACAATAGTATAGACTGTTGAAAACCAAATCCCCCGTCAACACACATATACATATTGGATCTTTCTTGATAACTAGATCAAAAACCTTGCACTTCCGTTACTTAATACCACAGTAACATAATGAGATTTTTTTGGGTTGAATTTAATGGATGCAAATGTTTGGTGTTAACTTCATTATTTACAGCTATATGTCTTAATGTAACACCCAGCGATTCATCCTGTGCCAGGGGTTCCCATTATAGAGCATTCAGTCAATTACGGTAGTTTTAAAGAGACAGCACTTTTAGTCAGTTGAGCCAGTCTCTTAATTATAACCACCAAATATCAAAGGTGTTTCACAGCTTCTTTTATTTCCTTTTACCAAAGCATATTTGAAGCTTTCAACAATTCTCATTCCAAAATAGCTTGCTCTGCACCTGGAATATAAATAACATCTCATTTTAAATACAGTATATCAAATCAGTGATAATAAAAGGGTTGATATTGATCAACACCTGTCAGAAAGTTTGACATTTTGCCTACAATTGTCAACATAATAATGTTGAGAAATTGCAGCTGTTGATAGCAGGCTGACAAATGTTGCTGATTTACTAACATAAAGCTGAAACTGTTGTACCCTTTTCTCAAGTTCAGATTGCTGAGGGGGAATTTGATAAAGCTGCTTAAGGTGTGAAAGTGCTTGCAAAAAGGTGTTGAGCAAATCTTCTTCCGGTAGTTACAAGAGGCCATAATCTTAAAATAAGGGCTAAATGGGTTTGTCTCACAGCAAAATTCTTCCACTGGCTCAGCGCAGCATGATATTAAAAGTTCTCACTCTAGTGGATGGTTTTATGTGCATGGCAAAGGGCAATCAGCCGGACATCGCAATTACATTACGTTAAGCTCCTACATTGCAGGTCAAACAACTGATGCATTCTTCCTTTCCCCTACTACTATGATAGAGAAATCAGTTCTTCAATCAGTTCAAATCTCTGCAGGGAGAGGTCATAGAAAGGCAACCCGAATAAAGTGATAGAAAAAGTGTGATTTGTGCTGACTGTGAATGAAGGGATTCACTTCTGCAGCTGTTTGGGATGTGAGAACTCTGTGCTGAAGCATGGTTAACAGAGATTTAGTGATAATTAGACATCAAAGTTCTCCCACTAGAACAACAGGATTGTTTTCAACCAACAAGGACCAGAGAGAAAACAGGGGACTGTACAGCACTTTTAAAGCTCATTAAAAAGTCCATGACATTTCAGAAAGGTCGTTCTCTGAGTGTTCAAAGCCCAAACTGCACAACAGCAGGAAGGTGGACTGATTTCCAGGGGACCATCTACATCTGACAGTATACATGGAACCATTGGAAATACAGAATAACAGCGTCAAATCCTTTGCTATCAGCAGCCGCTGTGTTGATGGGCATTTTGTCAGTCCATAGACTCCCCTTAATCCCATTTCATGTGGCCAGATTCATGTCAGCTTTCCAACTGATTGACATTTGATGTCATGGTAACTTCCAGCTGGGAGCTCAGTATCATCGCAGAGTTGAAATTCCTGAATTTTGATTTGCTGCAAACATTTTGAAAAGAGAACATTTCATTTACTTTTCTACAGCTGAAAGCCAAAACTGATACTGAGGCATCATTTGTCATAATTGCTTTTTCTTGTGAAAACTTCCCGCAAACATATTCAAAACTATGTTGCCATACAAATCCTTAGGATTTTCCTTTGTAGGTTAGGACTTAATTATGTTGATAAAGTAAGTGATGAAACTGACGATGGCAGCACAGCAATAAAGAACGTGTGTCAACCAAGCAATTGTATTAGACTTAAGGTCTGGTCTATCAAAGGAGATAATTACAACCTATACACAGTAAAGGTAATGCAATGGATTCAGCTGATTCTGCACTTGTTAGCGACAGCCCTAAAAGTGATACAAGAATTCATCTTGCACAACCCATCGGAAGCACATTCATTACATTTGGAATTCTATGGATGAGTCAGTGATCAGTGGACATTGGTGTTTATCATACAAGTAGTGTAGACCATGTTTAAATACTGCAGAACATTTTGGAACACTTTAAAGATCCCGTTGGTAATACTGCATCAAGCTGAATTACAGGAGAGGATGAATAACTACACGGACAACTATTAAGTGACAGACCATTTACCCCTCCATAACAAGCAGTTAAATGTCCTTCAAAAACAGCTTACAATTTCCTCGTAACCCATACTATACAAGATCCATAGAGTGCTTCAGATTGATATTTGCTGGCTGCAAAAAAAGATGGTATATATAATACAGTCTCTCATGCCTCCTCCAAGGATGAATGAGTTCAGCATCAGACTGATGTCCATATGTCATTCAAAATGGTAAAATAGCATTGCAGAACATATCATTAGTTCATCTATCTATGGGTCTGCTCTCTTCCCCCCCACCCTCACCCCCCACACGCTCCTGGTAGAATCACATTAACATCCTGCGCTGGGGATAATAGCTCACTATTTTTTCATACCACCACATATCATGCCACTAAATACATTTAGCCCTTATATTACGTTTATAAGGTCCTGCCCATAATTTACACTAATGGTGCTATAATAACCACACTATGATATTACAGGAAATTTTATTATGTTCTCCACAACACATCAGATATTGCACTATACATTTTTGGAACATAAAGTCAGAGATTGAAAACCGAACAACTGCATATAAATACACAGTGGAGTGCACACTGTGATACATGAGTAAAGCCTATTGTAACATTACGAGATTATCATTTAAAAGCGCTTTACCCTCTGGAAAGATAAGGATACATTATAATAAAAATGAACAGGCATATCACTTGAAGCTAATCCTTCAGACTTCCTGCTATTACTGATATGTAATATATGCATATTTTCAAATGTATTAGCTGCACTGCAAAACTTAAACATTTGAAATACTTAAACATTTGCCTTGGGGTTTGCAACACTGCAACATATTCAAAGTGCTGTTGAGAAGTTCACAAAGAGTACGTAGCAGAGAGGATGGACGTTGTTTGCTCCCAGCTGATTGGCATTCCGCAGTGCACCACCTCTACACAGAGATTCAGGATCACCCAGGATCACACCAATGTCAAGTCAAACACGGCCTTACAAAATAAAACCTCGGTAAATGATCTTCACAGCTACGATACTTTTCAACAGTCCCTCTTTGATGACTCTTAACAAAGCCCTTAAAAATCTTAAACGGATGCTTTTTCAAAGCGTCACTGACTTTTAAGGGAAATTTTAAAGGAGTGTATTCGAAATAAAATAAACCTTGATTTTTATAATAATTCAGTTTTACACAGAATATCCCACCCATAGTATTGGTTTAAAGAAACTGCACTAATCGTATTTTTAAAACCAAAGCAATATTTTAAATGATAATTCGCAACCATTTTCACATGGATTATGCATATGACGCAAATATATTTGTTGCCCATTTTCAATGTAAGCAGTGAAATTGAATCATTTCATTTTCCACCCATTACATGTAGCTGATGTTTTGTTCACAATTTTCGTGTCAGGAACGGGATGAATAGGTTCTGGAATTTGCCAACATCTGGTGTAACCATGAGGCCAGAAAAGTCAACAATCACCGTCTGCCTCAGCGAACGTCTTTCCATGATTTGTTGACACCTTGCAAACATTTTCTGTCAGCAAATATGAATGAATAGTTTTCAGAATCTGCTGCTGACAGATCCCCTCAGCCTTGCCTTCTGAACAGTGAATAGACTCCCTGTACTGTCTCAACACATAATCTGGAGAACCAGTCATCAAAATACCAAAAGTGAAATGCTGTCATTACAGAAAACCCATGAAAATAAGGATGTAAACTGCTTGAAACCATGGGGTGGGAAGAAGGGCAAGCGAGTTGATGTTGAGTGACCATGGACTATATTTAAGGTCAAAGATATTTGAACTTAAGGGGGGGCATTCCTCTCTGAAATACGCAAGTACAGTAATACTTTGTGTATACAGGAGTCTGATCCTTGGTGCTATAGTAGGACAGGATAGCTGACCCTTGATAGTTTAATGGATCGATACAATTGTAGGTTTAGTTAATGGTTGAGTATGAGTCTGCTCCCAGATCATTTAATAATAATAATCCTTGCATTTGATATAGCGCTTTTCACGGCTTCTCGACGTCTCAAAACGCTTCACAGAATATGCTGTAAAGTGAATTGACCATTTATTTGTGGGCGAAACGCGGCAGCCAATTGCGCACAGCAGTGTCCCACAAACAGTCATGGATTGAAAATGACCAATTTATTTTTGTTTTTGGAGGGATTATTATTAGGTGTGTGGCGTAAGGAAACTTGCCCAAGGTTTCGCTTGGAATTGAACCCAGGTGTCTCACTTGCAAGATGAGTGCTCTAACCACTGAGCTACAGGACTCCACGTAACGGTGCAATACTGTATGCACAATCTCTGGTGGTCTGTGGAAGAGTTTGCGTCTAATCTAGAAGATAGAAAAAGGGTAGGTTTCTGAGTATCTGTCAGTGAGGAGAAAAAAATAAGGCATCAATCCAGGGAAGTCTAGTGCTCTGCGTCCAACAATGTTTTCTTCTGCCACAGGCAAAAAGAGTTCTGATGCACCAACATATTTTGAACATGGGCACAATCATTTAATTTTAAAGCAAAATGTTCACCTTTTCTTGAAATGGCCTGAGAGTAGCTTCGGATATATATCAATGGTCTGGAGGTGGCCCAGATCAGTCAACAACAACAACTTGTATTTGTATAGCACTTGTATTTGCAAGAGCTGTGAATATAATCCCCTGAATACAATAACGTGCAGATAGGCAACATATAGCAAGCATTCTTTGCTCCATGTGCAGCATCTTGCTTCCCAGAGATACCTTTTGTACACAATATATACCAAAGTATTACATCATTAGAGCAATAGATATTTCAATAAAGGCAAAGATTTTGTTTTCCCTGGGCCATTGCTGGAATGCAATGAACACAATGTAGTAAACACTCCCTGGAACTTGGAGCAGCAGGGTGCTGGAAACAAAAGGCGTTAGCATTAATTAATACTTTTAGCTGGGAAATAAAAGCAACAGAGAGGCAAATTTTGCAGGACAATTAATCATGAGTCTTTGTTAATTACACAAGGGATGTTACAAATGATCTTTTTTTGAGGCAGCAGAGTAAAAAATGATAATCCTCTACCCTATCGGATCATTGGCAACCCACCAACCTACTCAACAAGAGCAATTAGAGAATACAGCAGAGGCTCCATAATTGCGTGCCTGGAGAAGGGAATGCTGCAGGTTTAATTGCTGTAAATAAAGACCATTTGCACTAACACCTGATTGCACAAAGCGAATCCGCCGGCCAGGCCATATCTTTAACCACTTCCAGGTGGCTTTGAATATTAAAAAAAGCTTTGTGTGGGCAGGGTTTCTCCACAATGTAATTCTTTTGCAAAGTCCCCTCACAGCAGTCGAGTGTCTAAATCTGTGGTGTCATCATTGGCATACTGTGCTCTGAAGATGGAAGGCTGAGTATTGCAATATTGCAAGGGGCTGTCTCCATAAGCTGTAATGGAGATAAAGGCTTCCACTTAGTTCTGTAAAAACACAAATGCTGCTGTCTTTTTTGGTACCAGAGTTATAGGCTGCCTCCTGCCAAAATGACTAGAGGCAGCACATTATTCTCAATACATTTTTTTTCAAAAGAATGTATGAGGAGCTTTTGTCAAGCTTGTGTGCGTTGGCGATGGTTCAGTTTTTGCAGCACAGTCAAAGGCTTCTGCGAACGCCAACCTTAGAGCCAGACCAAAAAAGGAGAATGAAGTATTGTGGAATAGGACACACTGCAGCCCTTTGTCAAAAAGATCATCTTTTCCTTTGCAGATCAACATAACAAACATTGACATTTGAGCAGAAAGTTCTGAATCTCACACTGCGTTCCTGTCTTCTGTTCCTAACCTCTACTCTGCCCCAGTGTGTTCCAAATGATGGGAATTCAGACTGGCTCCACTTGTCACTTTCAAATGTCATTTTACAGATGTGTCCTTGATATAACACTGGTGACCTTGGTTAACTTCTCTCTGTCAGTCTGTCGGACTGTTGCTAGGTTTTGTTTTCAAGGTAGGAATCAGAAACGACACCTATCCCCTTGGATCAATGGATGAGAGCACACTCAAGAGAGAAATGTGCAATCCCTATTCAGACACTCGCCACTATCAACATTGCATAAAAGGTACAATTTTCCCTCAATGCAGTGAAGGAATTTAAGCCTGATGCTGTCTGAGAGGTTGAAATGTAATTTTGTTGTTGTTCTTGATTGTGTTTCCAAGTCCATGGTGATGTAGTTAGGATGGGGAGTGGCTCTGTTCTGTGGTGAACTAACAGTAAATATATATTTCACCCTCTGAGTGCACATTACACTCACGGCCTGTTTCCACCTCAGACTCTGTCCAGCTTCCCCCCAACCCACTCACTCAAGTTCTACATTTTTGCAGAGGTGTTTCAAAAGCTGAGTTGGCTGTTGCCTGGGGCAGTATTCCATTTTGTGGGTAAATTTGTCAACTTTTAAGCACTTTGGGATGTCCTACTGATCTGAAAGGCGCTATTCAAATGTAAATTGCATTGGAATAGTGCTTATAATGGACATTTTAATGCCCGTTGATTCTACAAAGAAGCAGAAAGGAATGAGCTCTCTCTGCCAAGGTTGGTAAAGGTGCTGACAAGCGGAGGAGAATCATTCTCTTAGTGCTGGAGAAGTATATCAATCAGTTTCTGAAAGGCCAGAGGAATTGACAGATTTATTTTCATATTCAAGTATACCGTAGCGGAAATAGATGCCTATTGGAAGCTGAATGAACTGTACTTATTTGGCTGCCTGGACAGAACTCCTGTTGATATACAGATTTGGTTTTTTTTACAAAATGACATAAATCTTTGGGTAGTCCAGATCCCAGCTATAGTTTTACAAATTTGCCTCTGAATGAAAGCCTGTCCTTTTCCTCAGCCTTCATTTTGCAAAAGCCTGTTCAAATGTGTTCAAGCAGCTTCCAGTCAGTTGTTGGGCTTTCAGCAGCATCAATAAATCCCAGTGAGCTGTTCTCTCGGAAAAATTCCCTTTTATTAGGTTACTGTTGCTTTTATTGATCATCTGTTTTCAAGTTGAATTGCACTAAATTGTCTGAGGTGTAAGTGTTGTCTGGTTTCTTGATGTCTCCAGCTCTTCCACAAACCTATTATTGAGCATCATGGAGTGGTGTAAAACAGTGTCCTTCCTGCTATTAGAGTGTTTCACCAGCTCTGACACAATGTGTACACTATTGTAAAACGGATTTAAACAAGAAACGTGTTCAGGGCCGGTTTACTGCGGGTGATCAAGGGTGACCACTTGAAAGGCTCTGAGCTTCATTTATTACCTTGGTCCTTTGGTAAATTGCTGCCTTACTGTAGGTGTTTATCAGTATAGAGGTGATCTGAGTTGCTCATAAACCATCCGAGACAGTGAACTCCTCTGTTGCTCAGGTTAATCTATTTTGTTCCATGTGCCTTTACTACATCCTGCTTGGCAGTAATCAAATGCTGCACATTGGCCTTATCGTGATCAAGTAGACTTAATCCTGCATGTTATGTTTACTTCATTAAGGTTGTTACATCAGAACCAGAAGTTTACAACAACACATCTCTGTGTAGTTTCCATCATTGTGGAACTGTCCATCACAGGACTGTGGAGTCCTGTAGCTCAGTGGTTAGAGCACTCGCCTCGCAAACGAAAGACCTGAGTTCGATTCTCAGCAGGTCGAAACCTTGGACAAGTTTCCTTACTTCACACGCCTGATAATAATCCCTCAAGAAAAAAAAACAAAAAAAAAACAATAAGAGTTTGGTCACTCAATCCACAACTCTTTGTGGGACACTGGTTTGCGCAGTTGGCTGCTGCGTTTTGCCCACAAATATGCAGTCAATTCACTTCAGAGAATATTCTGTGAAGCGCTTTGAGACATCTCGAAGACGTGAAAAGCCCTAAATCTAATGCGAGTATTATTATTATTATTATTTACCAAGCTCCACAAAAATAAATCAGGGTTAGATAGTAGAGATCAGCAAACACCTGAACTGAATGAGTTAAAAATAAAACTTTGACAAATTTTACTTTGTCTCCGCTTCAGATTAGAATACATTAACTGGGACTGAAACAGAGTTAGCCTCAGAAATGCTGTGTCAAACCACTTCAACCTATTATATAACATGGGGTCGACCCGATTTGGGGGAAATGATTTGTGAAAATGAAAATGATTCTCCACTGGTAACTTAACCAATCTTGCTATTGTATGTTGTCTGGCTATAATTCTTCACTTGTCAATAGATTTACAGGTCTTTTCAGCTCTCACTTACAATGGGAAACTGCAACCCAATAAATGCCCACCACCATTTTGTTTTAGAATAAAGTTATTAATCTTTGCCTCTGCCTATATCTGGGAGTATGTTTTTGGATCTAAATCAGATCTGATCCCTTTTCAGAACTCTCTACTAATAGCGCGCACGTGTTGGGAGAGAGGAGAGGAGGCTGTAACGCCCTCTACAGTCAAGCGATGTGCCACAGCTAACGAACTGCCGAGGCTCACACATTAATATTAACAATGACCACTTGGATAGGATATCAGAAGGTGTCCAGCAAGTGGCGGCTGAGTTATGACTCGTCACTTCTGTTCTGTTCTGTGGCTAGCCTAATCCTGCAGTCAGAGCGAACACAGCAGAACCGAGGTGAGACACTGCCACACTTTCTGCTATTGTGTGATGCAGGTTGGAGTCTAATTGGTGAGAGACGCGAAATGTTTGTATCTATTGAGTCCAGGATGTTCCAGAGGTGTTTTGGAGAGCAACCCAGAACTCTGCTCCAGCACCAATCTCAGCTCCAACTTCCATGAAGCTGGATTGTGGCCAAAGATGGTTCCTGACGTCGGGCAGGAGATCAGTGTCAGAGCAACGTTCCAGAGGGTCAGACTCCAACACCTGGTACCTGCAGGATCTGCTATTTCCAAATTCCATTTGTGAGGCTCGTTAATCAGGCTCCGTTTATTGTTGGATAAACCTGGAGATACCTAGCAGCTCTCTGTATTTCTCTACATCACACTAAAGAAAAAACAGATAATAGAAGTTATTTCTAAAAGGTATTTGATTAAAAAAAGCACACAGAATCAGCAAAATACCACAGTTCAGCTCTTTGCTGTGCATCATCCCCCCAAATCCTTTTTTTCCCCTCGTATTGTGGATCCTTGTAAACTGGATGTAAGATATGTTAAATGGGTGCATTAATGTCCCAACAACCAGCGAATCACCCAAACCATTTCCGTGTGTAATTTCAGGCTTCCAAATTATCGCCAGGTCTATCAAAAATTGCATTTTTAACACAGTCAAGCAGCAATATGTAGGGTTTCCTTTCACCTAAAGGGAGCCTGTCACAGGCAGCTGTCCTTTTCACATTGCCTCTTCTGATATAGCCCCTGTTACTATGGTGATACCCTCTGAAGTGTTTATAAGGTCACAGAAGGAAGAACTAAGCCTCCGAGACCTGGAATAACTAATGCTGCTCAGTTTAAGGTCTGATGTAAATAGTCTCAGGTGACAGCAAACCGTACAAATAGTCAATTACAATTGCTCAAAGGAAATGATTTGTTGTAACGTCCACTGTTCCACCTCCTTGACATCAATGTTACTATGGAAACTGTTGCCTATTGCGCTGCTTAGAATTAAGTATTGATCCCAAGCGGAGTCAGCCCTGTTTCAAAAGCTTGCTGTTTTCTGTACCCGCAATTTACAATGGGAAGCCACGAGTACACTAGATGTTCAAAGCCCTAAGGAACCAATTTAGGAGACAGTTACCGGGGAAAATTAGCACAGGTCAATAAAGGCATTCTGCCTCATGTCCCGCAAAAAATCATTCTGTTCTTTCAGATGACATGGGCAAAGCTGATGGTAAAAGAAATCACTAGCAGCATAACTAGCTAACTTTTACACAAACGTAGAGGCAGGGGAAAATTCATTCACAATAATTCAGCTTTTTAAACAGTAATGTGGCTTTCCNACAAACTCCATTGATATAAGTATGGAGTTTCGATATAAAATATTCCAAAATGTTTGCAAATAAACCCCTAAAAACCACAGAAACAAAAATAGGCCATGGAACCGTTGCAGTGGTAGAGTATTGGATGTGGTGAAGGCTTTCTGGACAGAATTACCATCAAATGAGAAACAATGACACGTGTTTTATTGTTTAATTAAAGGCAGTATTTCTTCCTTGATTGAGAGTTTGTTATTTTCTTATTTCCTTTCATTGTTACAGGAGCTGTAAATCCAATCGATGCTGTGAATCTCAATGTGTGGCCAGTGGTTTCTGACACAAATGTATGTTGTGTCGGAACCTGGAGTTCCTCTAAGGCTAAATGTACTCAGTGCTGGGGGGGGATGACCAGGGAGTGCTGTGAGCTGATGTCCCACATTCTGGACTGCGGTCTACAACAGTGGCTTTTGCGGAAACAATGCGATTCTTCACATACCGAGCTCCTGATCCCAGTGAGCTAATCTGGGCAACTCGCTTCTCGCAAATGATTTTTTTGGTTGGCTGGGTGTCTGACACATGCAGATTCCCATCACCATGCTTAAGAATAGCCAAACCAAACAGAGTTCTTCCTGTGCATGCCACCTCCACATGGAAATTCCCATTATCGGAATGAACTCTCCCTGGAGGGAAGCATCCTGATTACCTAATGCTGGAAAGTATCAGGCGCAGGCTGACAAGAGTCTCGAGTTGGTTAAACGAAGGGGAGAGAGTCCCTCTGCACTTTTTATCACAGCTACTTCAGAGTGACATTGACAGAAGCTATGCACAGAGCATGTTACAACAATGTAATTCAGAGAATTATAAAGGACGGCCACAATTAATGATTAGACATGTTCAAAAAAATTTTTTTAAGAATATTCGGAATTGTTCTAGGGAATAAAATAAGCTATTTCGTTGGAGTGTACAACAATGATGGTTTGCTGACTTTAATCGATTGCCTCAATTCACTTTCAGGTATCTGAAAATTGAAAAATCTGACTAAAATAGCACTGTCCAAGATACAATATTGTTTTGCTAGTGAATCCTGTGCCCATTTAATATAAGGGAATTAGTGCTGACAAATTGACTAGTTTCCTATTCTAAGCACCACTGTCCAGATGAACCACTCCCACTTCATGCCAATTTTATATTTTATTTCGAGCCCCCTGGGACTATACAAGTGTAATTTGTTGTCATTGTTTATTTGACGTCCTATGCTTGCTAAAAGCCACCGTTTTACTATTGTGAGTAATCCTGGATGAAAGTCTGTTATGAGAAACTCCCATCTGCTCTAAAGAGGAATCAACTGTAAAATACAGTTCAGTGATTGCCAAACAGACTTTGATAGTTGATTTAAGTCTTTATTTCCTTTCTTTACCACAAGAACTTTATATCAACTCCAGGTTTAGTCGTATCAACTGTGTTGTACAGTCATCACAGTCAATGAAGACACATTGATCGCCTACACTCACACTTGAAGTTGGCAACTTGGGTGAGTTATGCAGGCAGAGGGTCAGGGTCTGAGTTTGGAGAGAGGAAAGTAATGAAAAATGTCTCCCCCCAAAGGAAAAGTATAAAAAATGCCCCAAACAAATTGAATCAAGCAGCTATACACATGAGCCTTATGTCACTTGACAGCATGATAGCTGCTGAAAGGAAAATATTCCAAAGTATAGGTCGGAGGCCAGTAAAGATGTTTTAAAATGTTGTTGGACTCAACTCCCTTCAGGCCAAGAAGACTTCCATCCAGCAACACAGATGTGGAAACATGTGCTCTGCAATTCGTCCTGTGACTCTGGCTCCTTAAATATTATCTAAATCATCGTCACAATTTCTAATAATTTCCCCATTTTCCAAGCCTCGTTCAAAGGCCTGCACCATGGCGATTTCTGGTCTTGCTTGTGTTTAATCCGGGCTATAAAAACAATTTAACTTTCACTTTCAATCCACTGAAAGTTCAGCACGTTAGCAGAGGTTTGTGGTCAGAAATCCCTTTCGCATTGATATTAAAAGTTGGTTTCTCAGTCCAGACATTCTGTCAATACCAGCCAAGCCATCACAGAGGCTCTGTTTATAATCCACTGCTGTAGATTTTAATTCCTACGACCCTTCAACTGAAGAAAAAGGAACTTGTATTTCTAACAATTCAGATGCTTTATTAGTTATCATTACGCACTTCTGTCTCCTCTCGGCAAAACCTATTAGCAAATGGAGGCCTAATGTTCCACTGACATTAGGACACCTCCTACCTCATCCACCTCCTGAGAGAGTCACGATGCCATGAGTAATATATCATTACATTCATTAATAAGATTTTCCTATTTCTCTACGAATAAGCTTGGGAAGAATAATTTGGAATTCCTTAACAGATTGATGTTTCAATTTTTACATGTGATATTCAAATTTGGCACAGGCTAGAGCCAACTTGAGCTGAACCTGCAGTCTTCCTCTAGGTCCATTGAGGCACATTTGTAGCTTGTTCCACGGGTCGGTCTCCAGCATGCATTTAATCTAGGGAATTGTCACTTTTTTTCACATTGTTGAATATTAATGATTGTTGAAACAATTTGGATTTGTTTCAAACGTCTCCTATGTACTCCATCGCTAAATATTGTGTATATCACCAATGAAAAAGGTACTTCAGACAATCACTATGCATTTCACACGCATGAAAAACTCCGAAAGTCACACAATGCTCTTCTAAAAAAAAGGGTCAATAATGTAATTAAAGTTGGTCTCAACCTGGTTCAATTGGTCGTGCCTGTGGGTCATAGGTTGGGGGTTAAAGCCCCACATCAGGACTTGGGCTTATCGTCTCAGCTGACAGTTCAGTATTGGAGGAACACTGCATTACCTGTTTAAAGCCTTTACTTGAATTCCATTTGATCGATTTAATGTGCAGAGCTAATACAGCAGAGGAACACTAAGTCTCGTAATTTTCCATTCTCTACTTGTACACTTCCTTTTTGAACTCGCTGAGAGAGGTTATTGAATGAATCTCTGCAATAATAAATAGGAGCCAGGTTTGAGTTGTGGAGCCCAAACGCATTTGGTTTTCTCTGCTGCCTATGAGAAGGAAAATCTGTGTGTACTGGGGTGAAAGGCCCACTACACCACCCAGTCCCCTGAAATAAAACCCTAACTTTGCAAAGCTAGGCTTTCCAGGTATCAGAAGAACCAATTGTGAGCAATAACACCTATCTTCTACATAAGGTTGATTTCAATTTCTTGGTAAGGGGCAAGTAGATCAATTAGGGAGCCATACAAGTTCAGCATCTTTACTTGTAGCAGTAGTTGTTGAGTAATCACGCAGTTCAGCTGGTCTCATCCCTACATTATCTCCAATCTATTTACCTCCCTTTTGGCCCAGGAGGTGAGCTCATTAAAACCAGCTCTTTCGAAATATGCAACCCTGGTACATTCATTCACCTCACTAATGGCCCTGGATTGATTCCTAATTATTTGCGATTTTGGTCAGAATCCAATTTGAAAGATGTGAGTCTAAAGTAGAGATTTGCAGCGAGTGTTCATCAAATCTACCATACTATACCGCAACTCCTTTATTACTACAAATTATACTTATATTTCTGCACCCAAGAGATCATACAGGCTACAACTACCGTGTATGTGTGGTTTGGGTTGCAGGCTGGGCTGTATTTGTTTGTGTTTCTTTTAAGAATAAATCACCGTTATTTAATTGGAAAAAAAATTGTCTGCAGGATTACATTTTTTAAAAAGAAGTTAACTTACATGTGAAATCATTACATATATTCAAAAGCAAGTTGAAGGTGTCCAACATTGAAGTAAGGCCGCACAAAAACACCGAATAAATTCCCTTTAAAATAAAAGAAACCCAATTATTTTAATTCGGTGTTGTAATTCTACTGCCTACGTCAAATATTTTACCTTACCGAAGAAGAAATTCAAAATAGATGGAGTTGCGAATGTACAAATAAATCTAAAGTATTATCAACATCTAATGCACTATGATCCTATTCTTGATAAAAAAGTATTGCATTTCTCCCATAAAGTAACCTTATTCAGCTTTGTGAATGCACACAAGCGTCGGAGCACAGGAGTTGGATAAAGCCTATTTTAGCAGCCAGTTTGGGTGAGTTCCATCACTGTGAGGTGATGGTTATGGCATTTGACCGGCTTTGTATTCAGGAACCATAAGTCACCTCCCGACGCTGAGATTGATCCCTGTCGTGATTCCCCAGAGAAGTGCCCACTTGTAACAGAATCGTACATGGTTTGATCTGCAGATTAATGTGGTTACGAAGACCAGTCTTTGTCCCCTTTCTAACAAGTCAGGACCTTTTCTCGTGATTGATTCAAACCCCGGGTCTCCTTGTACCATTTAAATTTATATCCAATAAAGGCTGAATCACCTGTTCATTTGTGTAATAAATTGTGGCAATTAATGTATGGATTGATTTGTATACACCCTTGTCCCCAGTAAAGCCATCTCCGTCTTTGAACTCTATAAAGGGCAGGAACCTACATTCATAAATAAATAATATATCGCAAATTAATGGCAATAAAAGAACCATAAAACATTTTTCAAAATTTCTAGATCATCCTAAAATATTCTTCATATTTCCATCGTACGGTCTCCTCAACAAGCCCAAATTCAGAATAAAAGACTGTCTCTTCCCAATCAGTTTAATCATATGTTTTCTTCTGCAGTTTTCCCTCTGATTTTGTTTCTCCGTAGTTTATTTCTCTCTGGGTTCATTGCACTATCCTGAATGTTCACTAAGTGTGAAACTAGACCGTTAATATCGATTGACCAACCAACCCTGGAGCATCTCATCCGAACCAGCCCGAACCTGACATTTCCATACAGTACAAGTGCTTCCAGGAGTCACTGGATCAAATTCAAGAGCAGCTGTCCTATGTATTTATACTGCCCCAATTCCCCACCCTGGCCATGAAGGGTTAAATGCAAGTTAGACCAGTGTTTAAACCCGCCATCTTCCTGGTCTATTTGATTCTGATCCAGGACTAGTTGGTGAGTTTTCCCACTGAAACATTGGAAAGCTGAGCTGGCCTGAGTTACAATGTTTTTAGCAATAGACAGAAATGAGTATGCTTGGAACAAATAAATGTCCTTTGCAGTTTACAACAACAACTTGCACTTATATAAGTAGATTACACATGATTTGATGGGCCACTCAGAGTTCTTTTACACTGAATGTTAATAATAGTGATCTTTTCACTATGACTTGCAATGGGATTTCCCTTAGAGTCAGGCTCCACCACGCAGGAGGGCACTGTATAAGTGCAAGTTGTTGTTGTTATAAAGAAATAATGAAAAGAGACTGATCGACCTATGTTATTTCTCAACCTTTCTATACTATCTGTCTTTGCAAGATTTTTGAACAGTTTGATGCTTTGAGTTCAAAATGATGCTGTGTGAAATATCTCACTCAACACAAATAATTACGCATTGCCATTGTGACATGTTGTAAAATAGAGCTGTAGAAGCACGTGGAACAATACATCCTTTTTAATCTCTTAGCAACCGCTCAAAGACTGAAAGCATCCTATTTTGAAACTAAATACTACGGACAGCAAAGTCATACAGACCTTGAGGGGTTAACATATCAAGACTTTAATTTAAATACTGAAGAGGATTCTCGTTCAGGAGAAGATTTATATAATAAAGCCTTGATGGTATTGAAATCAGGCTTTACCGGCCCAAATGGTGCGATTATGCTGCAATCTTGAAACATGCATAAAGATAGACTGAGTGTTTCTAAACGAAGGCACTGAGAATCGCATTCCCTTCATATCTGTTCCATTACAGACAGCATTCATCGCATGGGGTGCACTGCACAGAATAGGTAATGATTTCAAAGACCACACAAACTAGAGGAGTACCTGATTAACCTTTCACTGACTCCTGCACCACGTGATGCACAAGCTTCCCTTTCCCTGGTGAGATAGCATTGGAAGAAGATGTTAAATTTAACCTCTTGCAACATGATAAATTGACAATAAAAAATTCAATGGCCAAGTAATTACCAATCACTTTGGGCATCAGCAACATTTTTCAGTTCTGTCAAGTCTCATTGGCACAAAAGCTTCAGCTGAAATTCTCTCGATCTTCCTCTTTTTAACTTTGTTTCGTGATGCAGATTAAATCTGCCACACCATTACTGATTTGTTTTCCTAATTTTTCATGTCTACACCATGCTCCAGCTGCACCAGGCTGATAATTGTGGGGCCCAGCCCCGATGATTAACATCAGCAGAATTAATTATGCCTGCCATTAAGGCTCCAGGTTGCACATGGTGATCAAGAAAAATTAAGTTTCTCCAGGCCTCTAAATCATCTCACCTTTGAGGGAAGCGATCTTGAGTCGACAGCTAAACTGGAGGCTGCAATCTTAACCAAACAGTTGGTGCACATACCATAATAGTCAATTTAACAGCCTCTCCGTCCAGGAGAATTTGCAGAATGAACGGTCCTGCGTGCGAGGAACATGACACACAGAAATCAGGGGCGTTTAGCAAATAAACATTTCATAATGGGATTTCCCAATGTAAACACACGGTGAAACGATAGCAAGTTTTTAAAACTGTTTTCGAAATTGCCATTCAGTAACTTGCTCCACTATCTCGGAGGTGACTTATTTTAACCCAGTGTAGATAATCGGACACACAAGCATAAGGGCAGGCTTTGGAAAGTGGAGTGTTTCATACTGACATTTAGACAGTTTAACGTACGGATCAATGGGGAGTGGAACTATTTGTTTGTGGCTGTCTGTGTGTGTGTTCGCGCACACGTACGTTTGTCCATGTGTAGGTGTCTTCATATGCATGTGCTTGTGTAGTGTGTGTGTGAGCACACTCATGCATGTTTTGATCTGTGTGTGAGATTAGTTTGCTCACAAGGGCCTGGAATTTCTCATGGTTTTAGCTTTCACTTTAAGATCATTGCCTTAACATTTAAGATTGTGCAGCATTTTGGAAAATTCTTACATTCACTCGTATCATGTGGAAGTCAGTATTCCGCGGTTCTTGAAAACTGTTTTCCGAATTAAGATTGAATTTGAGAATTTTCCAAAATTCCACATGATTATAAAATTTTAAACCAAAGGTTTTTGAGTTTCGGATGCTCCCATTGATAGAAAACCCAGGCAGAGGTAACGTCACGAATGCCATCAAGCTCATTAATAATTCAACCACAGTGCTCGGTAAATGAAAACATAACAGTGTTAGGGATACTTAATATTCAGCTGTAAGGTGGTTTTCCATGAGGTTTGGGGTTAATGTGATGGACCAGAGGCCAGAACCACAATATAGTATCAGTAATGATGTGATGTTTAACACCATTTCCTTGAATACTGCAATGGGACTCCACGGTGTACAATGTCATCTGCCCGAGATTGAATGTCATTTCCAGGCCAGTAACTCTAGCTCTTATAACAGGCAGAATAGTTTCAACAGGAAAATTCTAATCAAATCAATTCACCATCAAAATCAGAATCTCTCTTGACAGATATGAAACAGGAACCATTTAAATCTATAAACTTTCAGAGCCTGGCTACCAGGAGGTGGAAAAATGTGACATTTCATAACAGATTAAATAATTAATACATCTATTAAAAAATGTCACATTTTTCAACCCTATATTTGCATTTTTTTTTAAAAAAGATGTCTTATTAATCTAACTTCTTGTTATGTCTTTCAAATCCTCTAGTATTTTATGACTTGGATTTTTCGGGCAACTTTTCTCAAGAAAACATTATTAAACAAAGAAGACAGTGAGTCACATTGCAATGCTCCAAATAACGGAGAGGCCCACAAAGTGAGTGGCGGTGAACAGTTCATTGAACGCTTCAAGAATATCAGCCGAACATTAGAACAGTGTCATGTTTTTGCAGGTGTTAGATCTCGTGTGAGTTGTACCATAACCAAACAAGAGCTGAGGCTGTGCTGTTGGATGGCTTTTCCCCATCACTGGTTTTACTGTGCGTCTCTCCACTCTGGGGCCCTGCGTTGGGGCTGTCAATATTCAAATCCATGATTTGGGCAACAGAACCTTATGGTCTCCGATTATTTAATTCCTCAGGAAATACTCACCCAATGTGCTTATGTGGCTGCTAAATACTATGCAGTCTGTTAGTTCTGTACAAGCGATCGCTCCCCTTTTACGACCCTCTATCGAGGCTGCTATAAAAATAGAAATGTAATTATCTCAGTGTTTTCTGTTCAAGGTATTTTACATTGATCTGTAACATTTCTGTGTGAGACAGTGCTTATATCGATGAATTTAAAGAATAGAATTGAGCGAGTTGTTAGGAAAGAAATGCTTCTACCTTTAACAAAGATGCCTCTGCTGTTTGTGCGGCTCTGCGTAAGCAGCCTAAGCATTAACTTTACATATAAACCTCCTTTATCTTAGCAATTACTGACACGGCACAGGTCAGGGAGCATGGTTTGGAGATGCTGATTGCCAGAAAGACAAGCCCATCATTGCTCTACTTTGTGAAATGCAGAACACCTTCGCAATGGAAACATTTTAATTTCTCAGGAAAGCTTCCGTTGTTCCTTCACTTGTTCTTGGAGGGCTGCCAGTGGCCTGTGCAAATGTGTGAGAATGAAATAATGTTTAACATAAATATTTCTCGCTGCTTTTTAACATAATCATTTTTCACTGACCACTTTTCTCCCCTTGTAAATAAACCATTATCATAAAAATCAGATCTGTGTAGCCCTGTGTATCAAATGGCAGGTAATGCAGTATTTTCACATTAATGATTGTAAAATTATTTTCAATTTTTCTGACAGTTGTACTTACAATGCAAGATTACTGAAGTCTATTATTATTTGCTGTTATTACCTTCCTGAAAACCTAACATAATTGAAGTTTCGGATTTTGTCTAAGCAATAAACCTCCCTCAGAATACTGCACTAACAAATGTTGAATGCTTTTCCCCTATAAGTCACACATGGGGAAACCATCAATTGGTGTTCTCTTTTATGCTCTATGTTTGCTGTTAGAAATTATGTTGATATAAAATCTAATGCTCCTTGCATTAACAGCGGTGTGCAATGCTGTAATGTAATTGTGTAGATATGCAAAACTGTGTTTGTAATATGATTTGGAAGGTAGCTATAGACCACGGGAGATCCATGTGGGAATAGAGATTTTACATTTTTATTTAATTACAAAAATTGATACGACCTTTTCATTTACATAACATTTAATTACTTTTACATGTGTCAGCGTCCTACCTTTCAATATTTTCTTTCATGACCCTTTAAATATGCCTGAACATTCACTCCATTGATATTATTGCGTGAATGTGTCTACTCATTTATTTCTTATTAATAAATACGGGCAATAAATAGACCAGGTTTAATTGAAGTAAAAATAATCAATTTAATTTATTAGAGGTAAATGAATTATTGAAGGAGAGAATAAAAGTATAGGTACTTTGAGGTTTCATAACCATGTATCTCAATGAGATTACACATCTCATTTTCTTTGGGGCACAGAATAAAACAGAGTACAGTATAAGAAGCCAGTCTAAGAAAATGATGCTCAGGAATTAAGGGAAAATTCCTCTTACAGTGGTTGGACCTTTAACATCCATCGGACAGAAAGAGCCTCAATTCAATGGTTTATTTGGGGGTCAGTTTCCAGTTGAATATCTGTCCCACGAACACACTTAACCCAAGAAACACTCAAATCTCCCAAACAGGGCTCAAACCCACAATCGTCTGAGCAGAAAACAACAGCGGGTCCAAGTGAATCATGAGAATTTCCAACACATTTGTTTCTTGTTAGGTTGGCAAGTACAGAAGCATAAATTTGGGATTGTATAACGAGGGAGATGGGAGGAAAGCTGCTTCTGAAATTCATTTGATAGTAAATGAGAGAGAAAGAGACGCTGTAACAAGGGAGGGGCAGAGGCGCTAACAGGGGAGGCCTACATCGTAGATAGCACTTGATGGATTGGAAGTATTTCAATTAGTCCCATATCATGGTTAGCCTCAGCCTCTGGGAAGGGCTGAATCCCTGCTCCACTCACTCAGAACAACTGATTTTAGAATTTTAATTATGTTCTCTGCGTAACTGCATGAATATTCTGTCTGCTATTGATGCAACTATTATTTTAAATTCCATCTCTGTACAATTTTATTCTGCAGCTGGACCTTTAGGCAGTGTTTATATTATTTATTTTCAAACAGTAATTGACGGCCAATGAACTCGCTATGAGGTTAGGTGACCAAATTGAACTTGCTGGTGCTCAACTTTGTCCTTTGCCACAATAATCACTGTTAAAGTCCCCATTGTGTTCGTGTCCTCTCATCACTGGTGTCTAATTAATAACAGATAAAGGTAAATGAGGGTTCTGACAAGCAGAGAACAGTTGTACCCCCCTTCAAATAATCCTGCCATTTCATTCACCCTCTGAACCTTGTTTTATTTTGCATCAAATCTGCTGCAATTAGTCGAGAGAGTCAAAGGCAACAGCGAGGAAGATACAGTATTGTAAAACTCCCTGTTAAAGTTGATGACTTAAAAAACATGTGTCTTTATCTGGCTTTTAGAACCATTTTAGGGCCCATTTTAAGATTTGGTTCCTCTTTGAACCAAGCAGTTTATGGATGTGCTAACAGCCCCTAGTGTGCTAGTTTAAGCGCTCTGGGATGCTACCCTGCGTGATGGGTGCTATATAAATGCAAGTTGTTGTTGTTGGTTTGCTAACAGTCCTGGTATGCTAATATTCTTCGTGGCCCTGTGGGTGTCCCAATAGCCCTTGTCGGTGTGCTCATAACCCCTGGTGTGCTAACAACCCTTGATACAATAACAACTCCTAGTCTGCTAACAGCTGTGCCGATTGTGCTAAAAGTCTGCGGTGTGCCAAAGCCTCCAATACACACAATTCACTGTTGGATTTACTCTTAATTAGAGATGTTTTTCTGCAACTTGTTGCGCAGTTGGGCCAGGCTGAGTCATCGCATGGCACTCACTCTAGTACTATAACTTGAGTGGTGAGTAATGTGGAATTCAGCTATCTCGAGAGCAGCCACTTTGAAACTATCTGAAGATAAATAAAACAGACCCTTTTTGATTGCCTGGCCATGCGAGAGTCATAGGAAGAATGCAATCATTTCAGAAAATCTGGTTAACTTCAGGAGACCCATGGCACGTAAGAAGTTTTCTTATGGATCTAATGTTTCTATAGTTATGTCCGCAGGCTGTCAGCATATCCAATGCTTATGAAGGGCTAAATGGTTCTGTTCTGCAGAACTAGAATGCTCCCATTTACGTCTGTCAGTGAGTGGGTCTCAGTTGGATGGAAAGCATATTTTCTTTGTGCATTTCTCTGTTATCTAAACTAACTCTGTTGCCTAGACTGACCTTCACCCATTTGCTGTTAGCCATTGTGTTTTGCATCAAATTCTTGCAGCCCATCGCTGTTTCAATAAATATATTTTGTACAATTTTAACAGCAGCCAAAGCATGCTTGAGAGGAATTTGCCAGACTGGATTGGGCATCTAGAAATGAAACAGACCTTGCCGTTGAATGTGAAATTTCATTGTGTCATGAGTGTAGAACACAACATAAACATGTGTCATGAATTGCAATACAGGCCAGTATATGTCTGTTATAGTTCATAACCACTTCTAAATCTGTCATCACTACATAAGCACTGTACTAAATCCCTTCCATCAACTTTAAACAGGAAGAGAATGAAGGAATATATCAATTACTGACATGCTTATATTGGGTTCAATATTCAGCACTGCAATATACTGACAATTCAAAGCTACCTTGGTAGCTGGCTATTATACAGTGCAGTTGTACAAGGGTTTCTGTAATTTGGAAGCCTAAATAATGACTTTAATGTTCTGTTCACAACAAAAATAACCCAGGCTCCATTCGGTTTAAAATGAAACCTAGTAATCACAGTTACTAATCCCAAGTGACATTAATTATATATTTTTTTGAATTGGCGGGACCTTTTCTGTTCCTTGCTATGTCTTGTGTTAAATTATTAGAAGCGATTGAACAATGCCTGCCCTTCATTCAGTGGCATTTTGCAAAAAACAAGCTGAACATTGAACATGTTAAACCGTGCTGGTATCTGAACTAACCCTGTCTTTGGCAGCTCCCAACTCTCTCCTAATTTGTATCAACCCCCCACTAACAATTGGTTTCATTTTCAATTAAATTATCAAACCTGATTTTATAGTTGTCCTATACTGCTATATAAATCCTCATTGTAACTTTATATGTGTTTTTGTTAAACCTGGAAAATATAATTTCTTTGGCGTGTTTGATGTTCTTGAGAAGAGTTACAGCAGATATTTATTGGACATAAATTCAGAAATGTTCCACTTTATAATGACTTTCCAGTGCCAGAACTTTTCTATGTACAATTTGTATTGTGATGAAATGCACTTAAAATATTCAGAAACACATTGACCCAGCTGTAGAAGGCACTGAATGAGCTTGAAAGAATCCTGAGTAAGGACAGAACCACATAGCTGTAAGCATTCTGTATTGTCACAGTTAATGAGGTCCATGTGTGGTGCCGTGTGTCATAAATAGTCCGCTCCTGGCTCTCAGTACACTTCATCACCACTTGTTAAATTCAGCAGAGGAAATGCTGGGGGAAGTTTAAAAAAGCGGCAGAGCTGGTGGTAGTAGTTTGGCCCTGGGGTAGCCCAGTAGCACAAAGTGGTAAAGCATTTGCCTTGTTATATTTCACAGTTGCAGAGGGGCTCATCTGTCGGATCAGAGTCCTGATCAGTTGAGTTTGGTCACTGACTCCTGGGAACACTAGTTGCAATTGTCATCTAGTACAGAAAGGCTGAAATCCCTCCTGTTGATGGTGGTGGTGTTGGGCGGTGGGGAAAAAATAAGGCGGGGTGTATGAAACAGGCTGGTGCTCACAGAGCTAGGGTCAGGCACGACTGTGGAGGGATTTAAAAGGTGAGAATGAGGATTTTTGAACCCGATCCTCTGGCGGATGGGGTACCAAATGGAGCCGAGCCAGGGTGGCAGTGATAGGCTCGTGGAGCCTGGTGCGGGAAAGGACATGGACTGCAAGTTCTGGACATTACGCAGCTTGTGCAGGGAATAGCTGGGGATTATGGCAAGCTTTGGCATAGTCAAACTGGACATGATAGATGGATGGGTGAGAATCTCAGCAGCCCAAGGGGAGAGGTAGTGGCAAAGGCAGGCAACGTTTCGGAGATGGGGGAAAGTTCAGCAGGTCAGAGAACGGGTCAGGTAATTGAACAGTAAGATAGATATCCTTTACAGGAGAGGGACCCATAGGACCAGAGAAAGGAAATAATGACAGAGAATTAAACAATTAAAACAGCTAATTACATTGCACAGAGAAGCAGCTACTAGTTCATTAAAAGATGGCAAAATGCTGCAATGAGGCTTTTAAATAAAAAGCCTGTACATTAAATCCCAGATGGAAGTCAGATCTAAAGTCAGAAAAGTTTGGGTTTGATTTTAAAGGGGATTTGAGTGATTTGCAATATAAAAGCTCAACAGGTCAAATCCAGGCCATCCAACAAGCAGCCATCACCAAGCTGCTGTCGTTCGAAGTAATGATTAGATTTTTGAACAGGTTTAAATATCCGATCTAGATTATATCTTTGAAACTTTCAAAAAGTCATTACCAACATTGCAGCTGACTGTGACATGATGGATCGCTGTGATCCAGCTCAGCGGAGACTTCATCTTGTACAACAAGGCAATATAGGCCCTTTAATATCGCTGTACCTCCCTCGCTAAAGTGTCCTGTAGGATATCCTGTCAGCAATCCTAAAGGAGCTATTAAGACTGAAAATGTTACCCAATCTTTATGAAGTTTTCAAGAATTTGCTGACCTGTTTATTACTATTTCTTAACAAAAACTACAGTTTGAGGAAAGTATTCATAGACATGTTTTAGAATGCAAGAACCAAATGAATTCAATTACAGTATTATTATTATTGTGCCCTATTTCTAAGCAATAGGTTCAAAAACAGTTATTGCTTGTTCTTACCCCAATTGCTGCGCAAATTCTTAGCTGTATGCAGGATGTCACACAATGTTTGCTGTACTACAAGGGGTGTGGGTGGGTAAGCTATGTTTTGTTTAAGAGTTTACATAATCACTCTGTCCCCAATATGTAAAGATGCATTGTTAGTCTGTAACCCTGTTGTTAACTACTTTATATGTTATACCTCTATTGCCGATAATGTCTCATATTTCAAAACAAAATCTTATAGATCTGTTCCACTTTTTAAATACTTTCTAAACGAATTAATGGAGGATTGGATTCACATGACTGGTTTGTAGACTTTCTCCATAATGCATGCTGCTGTTAGCATTTAATCCAATCACATTGTGTGCGCCCTGCTCTAGAATTAGAACAAGATCAATCCAAATGGTAATTAGTAATGTAGCGTAATTTATTATCCGCTGAGCAATCACATTACCTTAATGTAAATGGTAGAAATCAATTTTTATAGCAAGATTTATTAACAGAGTGTTGCACAATTTCTTATTGTTTTCTATTTATCTCCAAAGTCTCTCCGTGATTCGTATGACTTATAATTGTACACTTTTCAAGGAACCCACAAGAGATATTACTTTCATTGTTGTGTGTTTCAAAAGTACAAGTACGTCTGTGTATTTCTGCCTTTGTGTTTGTGTACCTAAGTTAGGTGCGATGAGCAAGTTTCACATGTTAGGCTCCTATCTTATCACTTTAAAAAATGTCAAATTTTTAAAAAGTGATTATGGGTAAATAGTTGTCAGGTCATTCCAATAAACCTTTATAATAATAATCTATTTCCATTCCAAGAAAATATTTATCTTAAAAGCAAAACTTTATAACAATCTTGTTTCCTGAAGTGACCGTAAAAACAGGAAACTATTGCTAAACAGCGGCTATTTCACCAAGACTATGAACTGTTATGAAATGTACTTCACACACCAGATAACTGTTCTCAGTTAAAACCTGTTCAATGTTTGGAAATACTTGTTCCATGAACCTTACTGTTTCATTTTAGAAATGCATTCATATTTATTTTTAATTTCCTTTGAATATTTTTTGAGGAAGAAAAGACATTGAGAAGAATAGAACACCTTCTGCTCTACATCCTGTGACAGCCTCACACGCTTACAGCTCAGAGACAGTGTGGGATTGTTGCTGGGACCATGTGATGGGAGTATCTTTACAAAGTACTTTTCATCTCTGCCACGTCTCAGTTCCTCAGACTCTATACACATGTGGCACTCAGTTTGAGTGTTTAAATTCCCAAACAGTGTCAACTTGCCAATCCGCAGTCAGACTGAGTGTGTAAATCCCCAATCAATATCAGCCTGCCAATCCATAGTAACTTCAAGTGCACAAATCATCACCCAGTATGAATGTGCCAATCTCCAGTCAGTATGAGTGTGTCAATTCAAGTAGAACAAATGTCTTTATGTTTGGAGGTTCACTCTCAAGATGCAATGGGATGTCCAGGATAACACCCCCTATGTTCTCCTCTTAGTAGTTTTTAAATGATTGGATTTCTAGCAATATCATAGGACATTGTGGAAAACTCCTTGGATGTCTATTACATTACTAGAAACATTATCAGATAATAACGACAATGGCATTTGACATAAGTACCTTTCACATCTGGAGGACGTGTCAAAGTGCACCACAGGATTTTACTGCAAAAAGTAGTGACTGTGTTTTGTAGGTAAATTTGGCAGAAACTTTGCACACAGCATTGACCATGAAGTGAATGACCAACTTCATCTGGGGGATTGTTGGCCAGGGCATCGAGAGAAACTTCCTTCTCTTCGAATAGTGCCATGGGATTGTTAACATCCACCCAAACAGGCAGATGGAACTTTGGATTAATGCAAGCAATGGTGTGCAGGCCGCAGATAACTGGAGTGATGGAGTTGTGCTCCTATTATTTTTTCTCATGGAATTGACAGATTCAAGTCTGCACGCCTACACCAAACCGCCTGTGACTAAACCCGGTACAAGTTGTCTTAACAATTTACCATCAAGTCGCTTCGCTCTCTTGCAAATGGAAGCCCTTAATTCAGAAATCTATGATTACATTTTAAGTTAATTCTTTTTGTATAAAATGCTAACCAAAAATCAAATTGTTTCACTAACCTTTGCTCTAGTGCTAAACCTCATCAGGGACTGTTAATACTGAGGATCCCAAATATATTTGGATCTATCTCAACAGGCGATATCACAGACTAAGCACAATCTGTGCGTAGTCTTGGTGCTAATTTCTATGAATAATGATTACTCTGAACAGTTTCATCTCACCTGCTGTTAGTCTAACATAGAGCTAAGCACCATTTATAAATTGTTCAAGGAATTGGGTGGAACAGAGGAAGGGAAGAATATATGCTCTGAGGTGAAGTTTGCAGAACAAGAAAAAAAATTGTTTTGTGTAGGGATCACAGAGGAAACAAAGTACCTGAAATAGAGTCATGTTCTGTGCGAAATATTATTCCACAGGGGTAATAGGTATAGACAGTCAGCAATTAAATAAAGCAACCTAATATCATGGCATTTCATACCATCTGGCCCTCTGCCACTCATGACGCTGACAACCCAACATTTTTATTCTGGAAGATGCTCAGCAGGGAGGTGTGACCCACTTTGCTCTATATGTACAAACTCCCTCGATAGCAGTGTCGGCAGCAGATCCAATGCTCTTCAGTTGAGTACCACTCTTGTGATTGCCTGAGTGCTTGATGCTCTGTGGTGAGTGTCGTCGGGTGGATACCAGTTGCCTTTTGTAACGCAGGAAATTGGAGAGAGTATTACCCTCAAATCAATTACACAATGACACTGGGGGGGGGGGGTTGACCTTGAAACAGTTTGTTGCCTAACCTCTGAACCAGCGTGTGCAAAATAGTGCTGGGAGTAATGCAACATTTACAAACATAAAAAGTAGTTTTTTGAGGAGTCCTGTAGCGTATTAGTTGGAGCAATCACCTCACAAGCGAGAGGACCTGGGTTCGATTCCCGGGCAGGGCGAAACCTTTGACAAGTTTCTTTACTCCACACACCGTAAGCAGGAACCCAGTTGTTAGTTGGTTGGTGGATCGCTTTTCTGGGGGTAATAATCCCCTAAAAAGACACTTGGTCACTCAATTCAACAACAGCAATAACAACAACTTGCATTTATATAGCGCCCTTCATGCGGGGTAGTGAACCTGGAGTGCTTCACAATTGTTTGTGGGACACCCCTGTATTTTGCCCACAAAATATGCAGTCACTACACTTTACAGTATAGTCTATGAAGTGCTTTGAGATGTCTCGAAGATGTAATAAGGTGCTATATCAAATGCAAGGATTATTATTATTAGTTGTACTATTATTTTTCCCCTCTAATCCTTTCATGAAATTGAAAGCTGCCTCCTAAAATCGAGCATAAATCCTAATCTGAAATAACAAATGGAAGGAAGGGAGAATTGCATTCTGTCAACCTGAGAAACCATTAATAACATCAGCATTGGCAGAATAAGAGTGTGAAGGCACCAATTTCAAAATGTAAATGTGATTCAATTTTCCAGGAATCCATTTTATTCCCACGAAGATCTTTCAGTAATTGCTCCTGCTATCATATGCCAAGGGCTATTTACATATGTAGCAGAAGCAATTAATCTAGGGCATCACATTGGAGGGTGCAAAATAAAAGTGAGGAGAATGCTAATTCGGCACCAGCAGTAACCTAGAATCCAGACCAAAGATATTGCCACCGAAATGGCTATATTAAATGTGCAGCGAGTCCTGTATAATAGCAAACACTCCTGGGATAGTGTGAAACAGGCTGCACTACGCACATAGCACACAATCTCCGCAGAGCACATAAAATCAAAGTTTACCTGTGCAAAAATGAGGACCCAGCGGAAATTCTATGGTTACCCTGTATTCTTCCTTCAAACACTTCACTCAGAGGTTCAGCGACATGTAATACTCTGATCCTAACCTTCGTTAAGACTTGAAAACAAACACAATGTTAGCGAGGTATCAAAGGGAATCAAGAAAATGTTCCTTGGAGCTGCGAGAGACGCAGTCGGTATCTGCAACCCTCCAGCATCTGTTTCCAGCACATTGATGGGACTTGTTCCTGTACTTGGTTGTTTCCCTGGGTAAGGACTGTCTGTCCGAATTCAGGAAAACAAATGGTTTCCATCATCATCTTTATCATGAGGCATCTCAACGATGTGATAAGGCACTATATCAAATGCAAGGATTTTTTTTATTATTATCAGATAAGTTTTTGTTGAGCATTTGTTGAGCATTTCACAATATCGCCAGCTCTCTAATGCTTAAAAAAAAACCTGCCTGGAGCTTTGGGAATAACGTTAAATGTAAGAGCCTACTTTTACCACAGTGAATCAATATGGAACTATGAGATAGAGGCTGCATTCATATCTCAGACTTGTTCATTTTACATATTTAACTATATAGGGGGATTGTAAAATTGTCTGTCACTGCAAAATAACCAGACTCTCTTGTAATCATTGAAATACAGCAACATCAAATGTGTTAAACAAACACAGTAAACTGATTGAACTTCTAAGATTGTAAAACTGACCAACATTTTTATTGAGCGTTTGCAGAACTCTTATCCTGAGATTGTCACCAGAAGACAAATTTCAATTTTTGATGGGTCAAACAGATACATCAGTTTCAAAGCATTGGCTTGATCCTGGTTCAATAAAATATGGCGGCTGTATTTTTGACCATGGTAGTGTAGCTTGCTGCATGAATGACTCAGTGTCTGTATAAACAGAGCGAGAGAGAGAGAGAGATCCAAACAAATACATACACAACCTGCTGTAAGCTCACACACAGAGCCAATGATCATGGTGTAAAATCACAGATGCACACACTCATGCATAGCCAATGAACAATGCTGTGTAAGATACAAACATGTCACTGATGCCAATGAGCCACAATAACCTATAAAGACTGAATAGGTCACCTATTGACAAATGGATATGTTGAAGGTGGACCCAGTCGGTTGGAAATCCAGTGACAGGAGGTTTGATATACATATCACGTAATATTCGCACTCAGATTAACCTGAGTGAATCTGAGTGTGGGTTACTTACAGATGTGCGAGTGAGCAGTGTTGAAATCCAGGCGATGAGGTCGTGTGCGTGTGAGTGTGCGAGTGTGTGTGTGCCAATGTGTGTGTGCCCTGGCATGAATCAGTTAAAGGGGTGAAGCGGTGTGCTTGCTGAGTCAATGCTAGCTAGCTGCTCAATCGATCATGTGGGTAAGAGCAGCAAAGGCAGGTGCAGTCCCTCTCCAAGGGGGAGTAGCAACCTCCCACAGGAATTTCCACTGCCAGAAAGGAACAGCTGGCCTCTGGCCCAATAGCCTTTAGTATTCTCTTCTGGCTCAGACGTTAAAAACGCAGCATCCTACACAAAGAGAAAGGAAATGACTATGATTACTATTAATATTTAAGCTGTTGATGTTTAAACATTCATGCACCTATTAGGTTGCGGTCCTGATCGTTATGAATGTTAACTCTACAACACTATACCGAAACACACTTGGGGTCACGGAGTTGTAAATGTTAGCTTATGGTCAGATCCCGGCTCTAATTGTAGGTGTTCACTGTTCAACCTGGGCTGTACTGTACAGGGAATCTTTTTTTTGCATTGGTTGTGATGAAAACAAAATACGTGCACATTCCGAAACATTGACCTACATGTCAGAATTGAAAGGGTTGGTGTTTAATGCAAACCTTCAAAAGCTGGAAAGTGCTTTGGTTTTTCAATAACTGTTGAGTTACAATGGATATTGCAGATGACACAGAAGAAGAAAAAANCTAAGCCTTTAACCTCTTATTTTGGGAATGATGTAAATGCAACTGCAGTTGTTAATATGAAAGACTGGCATGTCTCGATCTGGTAGTTAAACTGTACTGTTTCCATGGATGAAGATAAAAGATGATAAGTCAGAATTAAGAGAAGGAACAGTGATGAACACTGAGGCGAACCGATCCCTACATTTTGGTTCTTCCTACATAAAAAAAACTTGTAGTGTAGCATTGCTCAGCAGATACAACCTTTACAGCGGCCTCAAATTCACATCAGGCAGAAAAAGGTCTCTGCTTCAAACTTACTCTCATCTAAGTTATTATCATCTGATCAATTTCTGTGTGTGAAGGAGAGATGGAGCGAGAGAGCTGAGGGGCTGGTGTGCACTGTTTTCCTGTTCTAATCAATACTCCAATCCTTTGAATCTGGGCTAATTTGTTTCACCTTCTGACCCACTACTTTTCAAACTGTTTTGGTGTAAAACTGGTGTAAAAATCCTATGGAAATCAGGGGTGAATTCGTGGGTGGGTGAGTGGGGAGAGGGTTCTCTTTTAATCTCAGTAAAAAAAAAGCATTTCATTTAATATAATTAAACACAACTGGGATCATCAGTTGGAAACTGAGAACAAGGCTTGTGGGTGTTATTGTTTCTCTGATTTAGCACACTTTAGCACACTGTTTGCAAGTGCAATCCTATTAAAATTGCCCGCAATAAAATGAGAGCCTTGTGGACTGGTTCTATTTTTACCTTGTTGTGGTTTAACACTGATATCCTCAGCGTCATAGCAGAGGAAACAGATGTTGGGAATCTCGTCTCCTGTATTCCTGAGAGTGAGAATATTTGTCACACCCCATGTGCAACCCACCCCCCTTTGTACTTCCACGCAGAGCAAAGCAACAAAAAAAACACAAAGTTATTTTTCCTTCCAGATCCTTATTTCTCATTTCCTCACATTTTCCATTTCCGTACATTTTTCCTTGGGTTACTTCTTTTTTCTGATTCGCTTTAGTTGCATTTTGTTTCTGCCTTTTTTTAAACCAAGAGCACGTTCAAATAATTCATAAACTGAACAATATACCTGGTATATGTAGAACATTGATTCGTACTCATTCCGAATGGCAGAATTGTTATCAATGCAAATACATTTCACATTTCATTTGGAATAAAGTGTACATTTTAGTACAGAGAATGCATATTTTACATTAAGTGTGAAAAATGCAATAACAATAGTTGCGGTTTCTGGGCTGACCTTTTCACATGACGCCATCTAGTGATTATTTTCAGCGTTTGCTATAAATCGTCTCCATATGGAGATTTGGGATCCTGAAAAATAGCAGTACTATAATACTGACAACTTGTACTACTGTAATAATAAGCCTTGCATTTGATGTAGCGCCTTATCACGGCTTCGAGACGCCTCAAAACGCTTCACAGAATATACTGTAAAGTGAATTGACTGTATATTCTGTGGGCAAAACACGGCAGCCAATTGCATACAGCAGCGTCCCACAAACAGTCGTGGATTGAGTGACCAAATTATTATAATAATAATTTGTTCTTCCTCCAGGTTTATTTTCTTCCCTATTCCCTCTCTATCCTTTTTTCTTTTTTAAAAAAAAATCCTATATTAGTTGTGTCAGCAAGCTTGGTTTCATTTGTGGGGTTTAGGCTGATGTGCAGCTCTTGGCATGAACACTGACAGTAAGACCTAATGACAGATTTACAAACCAATACCAGGTCATCAGTACTCAGGCTGGCTCCCGCGAGACAAGTTAAATAATGTCATCTGTTATTGGCTTTCAGATCGGGTGGTCCATGTGGTGCGCTCTCTCTCTCTCTTGAAAAACTTTGACAAAATGATTCTTTCCATTGAACTGAATCAGTGGTTTTTAACCATTGTGTGAGATGGTCCTGGTCTTTCTAATGGTTAGCAAACAAGACAAGTCACGTCATCAGGTTTAGCTGTTTGACCGATTAAATGGCAGGTCACCAGTTATAATTAAAAAGAGGGGGATGCTCGTCTAGACTGGTACCTTGTGGGACTCCAGGCTTGACCTTTCCCACTCGCATCTCATATTGCTTAGGTCGGTTCTTGAGAGGAAGGCACTGACCTCTCTGATTAAGATAGGATAGGATCACGTCAAGAAGACTTTGTCTTATTCGTAGGGCATTGTGATTCATCAGGTCAAAGGATCTCCAACACTACATGAGTTTCTCCATTGCTGTTGTGTGCTGCTTGTGTGAGCCAGCCAGTGGATAACCTTTCCTGGGTATTCTTTCAACTTCCTCCAAATGCATTCACACGTGAAAACTGCCTGTTACTCGTTAAGTGTTTTTGTGAGAAAAATGCGTTCCTATATAAAGGGCAATGGTAGAGACCAGCAGAACATTTCATTATTTCCACACTGGCTGCTGATGACTCTCTGGTCATGGAGGAATATCACAAGTTGATACTGTAGTTTTAAAATGTCAGCACTTTCTTTTTATAGTCAACCTGAAATGTCATAAGGCCTTGTTTAACACCTGTGCTTACCCTTTCAGCCATAGCGTCAAAGAGTAGACATCTTGTGGATTGCTTATGTAGAATCTCAGGAACTGTCATTGAAAGATCTTGGGTCACGCACAGAAGATCTGTTATTTTCATGGAGGTTTTTCATGTTCCCACTGATATCACGTTCTTGGCTTTTTTACATTATTCCACCCTATCTTAGGGTTGGCTTCCCTCAGTTTGGCTACTTGCTAAGAACAGAATGTTAAATTATTGTTTAACCTGTTTACTTTGTTTCTCAGGCAATTGAATAAGGATTTGCTTCCAGACTTTCAGTCCCTCCGCTGTTTTTTGAACTGTTCAGTGACCCGCAGGCTTTGTGCTGCATTGTTGAAAAACCCTCAGCGGAATAAATATAGAGTTGATCAGACCAATTAGATCATCTTGTAGGCTGGCTGATAAGGGGTGCATGCTTGAAGTTGTTGTTGAACTAGTTATTATAAGGTAGTAAACAACAACAACTTGCATTAAACCAAGAAAATAGAACTAGAGCACATGGTGGAAATTGGTAGAAAGTAAATTTAGGCAATGTATCAAAAAAACTCAAAAGTTTGGAATAATAATCTTACCAAGAAAATTAAACAGAGGCAAAAGCATTGGGTTGAGTTGCTGTGATGGGTGGGGGTGGAGTTATAGAGAATGAGCTTTGATGACCTGAATAATTATTTTCATTCCCAATTTTCTAATGTTCTGGGTACTTCAATCATCATTAAACAAACGCAATCTACACAGGTAAAGCTTGAACACATTTATATGCAGGGGATACCAGACATGTCTGTGTGATTCATACCAGAGAGGTTTAAAGTGAAGTCTGTCTCTAACGACCACTTCTGAGCCTCACTTCAATTGAGCGGATGGCTGCATGTTTATATCACAATTGCTGCACTCTTGAGTTTGGCACAGTCACTCACAGGTTAATGTGCTGCTCTTTATTTAGTTATTCGATGGTTTGTTTACTCACAGACACTGAGGATCACATGGGCCCTGTCATTGAGTGAGACATCGAAAGCTCAAAGCTGTGGCTGAATACATAAGAGGTGTCCTGGCAGAACATTGCATTGTGATTGCAGTGACTGGCTCTGCCTGAGTGGATACTTAAGGTATTAAACAGACATATTAAAATCAACTTTACTTAAGCGTTTGTTTCTAATTCCTCTTCTGTAGACACTGACTTGCGCTGGGTTCACAGGCTTTGGCCTTTCTCCTCTCTACCTTCAAATGTGGCCGCATATAACAACTGAATTTGATCCTACCCTTGTCCAAAATCCACATGGATGAACTGGCTCCCAGCCTACCTGATTTTTTTCCTTCTCTAGCTCAGCGAATTTGAGAAAACTGTAGCTCCCCATTGCACCTGCATTTCACCCGCAAAATATACATTTAATTCACTTTATAATATATTTTATGAGATGTCTTGAAGACATGATAAGGCGCTATGTCAAATGCAAGGAATATTATTGTTATTATTATTGTCATCAAAACTCCTCACTGTTTAGTATCTAAAATTATGAGCATTTATAACCTTGAATAAATCCCACTAATGCTCTGGCTATAGGAGTTATAGTTTTTTAAGTGCCAGGAGACTTAAAAGTGGTGGTGCAGTAGAATTAAAATGATAAAAATTATTTAGCCTTTTCACAATGTACTACAGGAAGCCAAAACGAACGACCTCCCAGGGTCAAAGCAAAAGAATGCGAGGGGTGCCACAAGAGTGTAGAGCACCTGGCTCCATTGCTAAAAGATATAATGAGATAAGTAGTGTCTCACACTGATACACTGGTAAATCACCTGGTGTACCCCAGTGCAGGTGGTACTGTACAATTTGTTTTCACCGTACACCATGTTCTATTGTGTATCACCATGTGAAATCAGAGCTTCGTACTTCTGTCTGATGGACTGTGAACGTTCTTGACACGCCAAGTTGAGTGGCACCAAAGGGTTCATTTACAGTGTGAACCTGAGGCAATGCGATCATTGTTAGCGGCTGAAACTCAATGTCACAATGCTGTGGGAATGGAAAACATTGTGGTCTGTCTGTTATCAGACAGAAGCTGGACTAGCTTTATGTTTCTTTAATGGCTCCAGTTATGCGATCACGACAGAAGGGTAGTCTTTAAAGGAGTGCAGTTACCTGGGGACACTTACTGTGACAGATATGTACTTAGCCATTCCTGGCACCCAATGCTTTTTATATATATATGCTTTCTATGGATCTTTCCTGCAGTGTTATGGATTCAGACTTGCTGGAGTGCCATTGAGGTGGGTATAATGCAATTTTTTGGGGGTGGAGGTGGAGGGGAGGAGTGCTGCATTCACTCAGTAAGATATCTAGTATATATTTTATACAAAAGTAAGGGAAAAACATATATCCTCCAAGTGGGAAAAATCCCATATATCTACAAAGTGGGAAAAACCCTCACACATCCATAACATGGAAAATATCCCACACATCCACAATTTACTTTGGTCAGTCAGGTGTCTGACACGTGCAGAAACTCATCACCTTAAGAGTATCCAAACCAGACGGTGAGTTCCTGAAAGCTTGTGAGGGGAGTGGGGGGGGGGGGAAACATCCATCCACAAAGTGACGGAAATTCCCACACATTCACAAACCACTGGGGAATGACATTACAAAGCGGCAGGAGACATCGGTGATAAAGATTGAGCAGATTGAGAATCCCATCACTCTACCTTGTTCGAGTAACGTACATCCATTTCAGCTTCACAGAAACTTCCAAATCGAAGTGCTTAGGAAATGCAGTTTCACAATTGCAACAGATCTGGGATTAGACTGCAATTGGAATTATCCTCCGGGCATTTTTCATTGCAGTAAAAAGAAAGGGACCTATCAAGATTTTCCCATGAGTTGACTCACGTTGCCCTTGATTCGCAACGGTTTCATAATGAGCAGTTAAGATCATTAGTGAGTAGAGTAAATACACAGGCACAGTCATTCAGGAAAAGGTTAGAAGAAAGTCACGTACAGTCGATTTTATGCCTTCTTTTGTTTTTGTTTAGTTTTGCGTCCAACTTTATTTTAATAAAATGAACTTTTATTTTATGTTTCCATCTAGTTATTTGTCATTTCTTTTTGTTTCTTGCAATGAATGTGTAATGCCAACTGCACGGACTATCAACGGCATTGAGCTAACATTGCAAATAGGCCTGTATTGGTGCTCAGCATGCATTTGTATTGAGTTGACAATTAAAATTCCCGAGGCTTGAAATTCTACCTGTTCTTAGCCCATAGGATGGTTTTGCCTTAACATTTAAGGTGATGCTGAATGGTAGAACACTTTTCAATTCAGCTTTAATTTGGAGTTTCTGTTTAAAAAGAACCCGTTTCCAAATTAACACTGATTTAAGGAATTTTCCACAATCTGCAAAATCTTAAATTTTGACGAGACAGAATTTTGGGACCTTGGAAGTATCCATCAGACACAAACTCAGAGTAAGGGCACAATTGGAAAGTGGGATAGAGATATTACTCCTCATTAGAAAAGTAAGCCTTATTATACAGCCCATTTGTTCTTATTCACAATTCCCGAGTGTGCTGGTGAAGTGTCAGAGAGAGAGACACTGAGCAGAGGCTGTTACTGTTCTCTCCACTTCTGCGGAACGCTTAGCTTCACAGGCACACAGTTATGAAAGTAGGTTATGTGTCCACTCCCTCTCTCCTTCACTAATACCTGAGGGAGAACCTAAAGAAAACACAGAAAACAATGAAACGAAAGCATTAAAGTGATTTTTCGTGGGTCAGATCTTTCTTTTACTGAAGGAAACACAACTATATTCTCCCGAGACATACTTTTTGGAGTATTCTCAAAATATTTTTTCAATTCTGGGAACTTTTCTGAAGGTAGCATTCGTATGTTACATTTACATTGCTCCAAATATGGGCTGTGATCACTGTGCTTTGCTTATCTACGCAATGCTGCAATGATTCCACAAATCGACATCAATATTCCCATCGTCAATCCATAAGATCAATTCCGGGATGAGTGATGCGAGCATTGGTACAGTTCAGACAGTACAGATCAGCTCTCTAGATCCTCTAGCATGGATCAAATCCTACTTGACAATCATTGGCCTGTGGACTCTCATTTCCATGTCATCTCTCTTCCTGGGCTATTACAATGGCAGCTTAAATTTCTAGGACATTGCCGGCACAGACTTAGCCGCAGTATTAGCTTTGCCTTCATAACAACGTTCTCTCATTTCTAATCAATGTTATCTTTGCAGCACTTCAACATGTTTATTTTATTTCAAAAGTACTATATAAATATAATTTAAATATAACTGAAGCCCAGCAATTAACATTGTCCCAAGACAAAATGGTCTGTATTTTCTACAAAGATGAAGCATTCTGAGCAGTTTATAAACTGCACATAAAACCCAACCATAATTATTTAATTCTGTATTCTGTGAGATTCAGAGGCAGGGGAAAACTCTAGATCAATTATTTACTCAATTGCTTGTTCAGAAACCGGTTTTAGCTACTAGAAGGAAATTTGCACCTTCACTACTGTGAACAGATGAAATGACTAATTTACACCCTAAAATATTTTACCAATAGGAGGAACCCAGCAGGTACCCTTTGTACTTCTCACTGCGTTTATCCTTAAATCCCTGGACTCATCTTTTAAAAGAGGTTTCACTGTTTTTGAACTCAGTAAAATACTAAGAAGGTATTACAAAAAAAATATTTATTAACACAAGAACAGTCTCATTTGATTTGTTTTCTTTTCATCGTTTATTTTATAACGAAAAGTTATATTATTGACCTGATTTGCAATGAATAGATTTCACTTTATTAATGTGCTTTAAGTCGTCAGCTATCTTCTTTACATCAATCTGACAGCCTTACAAATCCAGCTCAACAATAATGCCAATGGTGAAGTTAGCAATAATAATTGCAGCTGCCTTTTTAACATGACATGCTGTCTGCTTGTTCTCTGGGTTATAATAGTCCAGTTATGGTATTAAATCAATAAAAGGCAAAGGTTAAAAGATTTCCTTCTCCTTCCTAAGGAGGATGTATGTGCAAGCTGACTGCTAGCAGTTACTTACACATGATGCAGGTATTTCTAGCGATAACAACAGTTGGACAATTGTAGAATGATTTCAAACTACATTCACATCAAAATCTCTGGTGGTTGATGTTATGTGCTCTATAGTCTAAAAGTCTTAAATGTTATCATCATTTTTGCTGCTGGGACCTGAGTCAATGAATGACTAGTACCACCCAGTGGTTCAGAAGTGGATATGCAAGCTGAATCTGGCACTGAAAATAAATATCAATCAGGGTTCTTCATTACAGTGCTCCACACCACCCCATATGAAATACACCAGAAACTGGAGCCCACTGCTGACATTATGCACAGATTTACTATTCCAGGCAACAATGAGATGCTGTATTTTATATTACTGAGTCTGCAAGAACGATCCAATTAAGAAAAGGGTATGGCTTGCTCATTATGTCCACACTGAAATTCAGGGCTCGTAATCTATAGCAATCCCTGTTTTGCAACAGACACACAGACGAATGAAAGTACAGTCTGTGAAAAGCCATCTTTAAATCGGGCCGTGGTGCAATTCTTGACTTTGCAATCATTATAAATGACGGATGAAAAGGATACTCCGTTTCATTATTCATGTAAAATCTCGCCTTCATGTTGAGCACTTTGTGAATGGCACAGTAAATCTTCGTACCTTGTAAAAGCTTCTTCACACTGTAGCTGCTTCTGAATCAAGTGTTTTCATAATCCAACCTGAGAAAATTCTTTTAACAAAATCGACCATGATGAGCATTGATTGTATTGTGATGGTAGCTATGAAAAAGTTTATAGTAGTTGTGCCACTGTTAATAATTTTGCTGTTGTATTAGCAAATTGTCATCAAATTAAAATGCTCACTTAAGATATTATTCATATTAGCAATTTACAACCACTCAAAAATAATATGCGGATCTCTATTATTGGCACTTAAAATGTTACGTGCTTTAATAATTTGGTGAGAAGGTTTGCCACTTTGCATTTTTGTAAAACTATTCTGAACAAAGAAATATGGCTTTTTACTCTTATTATGATTGTTATTATTTATATAATAATAATTCTTACATTTGATATAGCGCCTTATCACGTCTTCGAAATGTCTCAAAGCGCTTCACAGAATATACTGCAAAGTTAATTGACATCGGCGAAACCTGGCAGCCAATGCGCACAGCAATTTCTAAAATGGTCGGCTTGTTGAAATCCTATATGTAAAACCAAACAACTCATCTTGCTGATATACTATATATTGAAGAGGATCTTTAGACGTTCACTCAGTAAACGGTGGCTGGAATAAAATCACCTTTGTATATAGTAATAAATAATAGTAATAAACAGTAGTATGAATTCGAAAAGGTAACATGTGTTTTCATATTCACAGTAACAAATAAAAATGCCAAGGCGATTGGGGTAGAGGAAATCCATACATTAACTGGCAGAGTTAAAGGCAGTGGTAGATGCAAATAAATAATGGATTGTACACATCCAAGCAATGGATGAGTATGAATAATAATAATAATAATCCTTGCATTTGGTATAGCACCTAATCACGTCTTCGAGATGTCTCAAAGCGCTTCAAACAGTGTACTGTAAAATGAATTGACTGTATATTTTGTGAACAAAATGAAGTACCCAAAACACACACAAATACAAGATATTCTAATAATATACAGATCCATGGAGAATCTTCAGCATGTAAACTCCTTTATATTGTTAATTTGGCTTAGTTAGTTGGCAACACTCTTGTCTCTAAGACTCCAATTGGGAGTGCTCCATTGTCAGTGGTACCTTCTTGCTTATGAGTTGTTAAACCAATGGTTAAATAGCCTATTCTTTAGGGAACATTAAATATCCCATGATACTATAAAAAAATGCACCTATTGTCTTGGCCAATATTTTTCCTGAGTAATTGATCGTTCACCACATGAAAGTTTGCCTATAAAAACAGTCACTACACTCAACAGGACGTGAAGTGCTTTTAGACATTGTAATACACACTTCAAAAATGCAATTTTTTTCAACTATCATTTAACTGCAGCCAATGCTAAACTATTAACGTTTTAAAAAGTTTGAACATAAGTGCGCATGCACATCATTCACATTGAGTTCTGGGAGAAAGTGATACAATCAGTCTCCAGACATCATACACTAAACTGTTCCCAGGTTTAATTTATCACTTATTTGCCGAGAGATGTACGAGATCTGATCAAACACCTGCCATTCCAGATCATGACTAGTATGTCATCCCAGGTGGCAAGAAGCTGGGAGTTTCTCCACAATAACTAACTCAAAGTAATTTGCGATATCAGAATCCTACCTTTGCTATTTCCTATCTTCTCTTTTCATTATCATTAAAAGTCTGTTCAGTATTCATTCAGAACCCAAGCAATGTACAAAATGGAATGAATAGCCTGCTTATCAACTGTTAAAAGAAATCTGCCTCACCCGTCTGTCCTGCATCATGCCAGAAACTGGATCACTTTGCTGAGAAAAAGATCACAATAGCGCATACTATTAAATAGTAAATCTATTTAACCCAAATATTGTATGTCCTGAAAATGAACAGCAGGTTTAAAGCGAGCATTTCCAAGATTGTAGCACACTGTCGAGATTAAATTGATTTGATATACTGCTCTGATTCCTATAGTTTATGCCTATTATTTGGATTCCTAGGTTATGGTCCAATATTGAGAGCCACTCTAAAGCAATGTTATCTCACAAGTACTATAGGAATGGTTCCACAGTCTCTCATCTATGCTAAAGCATTACTGCTGTGTGCTGTTTCAAACCACAGGCTCAGATCTTCACTGGAGCAGCTACAGAATGCCACATACTGGAAAATTGCCAGCCCATGCTGTCACATTTTTTCATAATGGATTTGAAAAGCAGGCATAAATCAAAATTTCTGTAAAAAAAAATATACTGGCAACATTATGCAAAAATATTGTGTTTTAGAAAATGAACTATAAGTACCAGTGCCTGCCCGCGTAATATTAAATTGTTACATAAATTGAAAGTCTCTCTGCACAATGTAATTGCTCAATATTTTCACATGTCTGCCAGAACTCACTTGTATAAGATATATAAAAATGTAAATAAGCTTCACTTTTAGTTGCTGTGGGAACTTGTGAATTATTCCTTAAAAGACTGAGAGGTTTCAAATGTTAAAAGAAAAGAAAAATTCTCCAAGAAGTCAGTGATTCATTGACTGGATTCCCATTAGAATTCCCATTCAAATGTTAAATATCGTGGTATGATATGTGTGAAGACCTAAGGCTTACCTACTCTTCGCCTATAAGATCATTTTGTCTTAAAATTTAAGATTCTTAAATTTAAAATTCTTGAATTGAATCTTAATTTTAAGTCAGTTTTCCAACAAATCTTAAAGCAGAATTGACTTCCAAATAATTTGCTGACACTATAAAATTCTGTCGATCGAGCATTTTGAAAAACACTGAATGCCATTTTCTTTGCTGTCTGTCTTGAAATTGCCTTTTGCAACTCTAAACATATGCCCTCTTGTTCTATTGCCTGTGCTCACCCTCTCTGCTTGGCTCACTTGCTGGGTGTTCTTCATCCTCTCCGTCCCATCATCGGTGGCTAAGCCTTGAAACCTACCTCCTCTCATATTCCCACGGCCACCTTCCCCTTCCCCATCTCCCTTACTTTTTCATTTGACCCTGTCCTTTTGTAAAGCAGTCAAAAATATTACACGACATGAACGGAACAAAATGAATACAGGATGTTGTTGCTCTGGCTTTATTTTTTTAAATCCTATTTAAAAAATTATTTACCGCTAAACAGTCTACTTTGAGATATCTCCTTCAAAAGTAGGTGTGTCAGGCTGGCTCAGTTGGTAGCACTCTCACTTTGGTCCACAAAATACAAATAGTCACATACATCACTTTACAGCACATCTCGTGAAGTGCTTTGCGACATCTTGATGATGTGATAAGGCACTATATAAAGTGAAAGAATTATTGTTTATTGTCGCTAATGTTAGAATCTAGTCCTCTAAAACCTCAAGTATCAAGTACAATAGTCTATCTTCCAAATAAGTTTTAGGATTCATCTGTCTAAAAATATATGATTATCGTCTAGTGGTTTAATTCTTTAAAATTCATAGTTGTAATAGCTCAAACGAAACATTGCATTTCTGGTGCTTTTCAACAATTCTGATGTCCCAATGTGAGAAGATATGATAAAGTGTTTCTGCTTCCTTCCCAAGACATGAAACATGAGGAGAGATCACAAAAGAGTTTGATTTCCACAATTTGACCTGTCAGAACTTTAAACTATTGACTTCGTAAATTTACGATTTTTGGTGAATTATTTTTATGTTCATCAAGTCACATGTGCCTAGGAACACAAAGAGTTTCTCTACTCTCGGCAACACCAGTCATGTTAGTTAGAACCCTCGCAGCCACCAGTCTTTCATTGCATCAGTCTGAGAGAGATTTAAATCCAGAGATAAAGAGATGGGAGAATTACCCACTGCACAACACACTCCGTTTCCTAAACATCCCAACAATACAATACAATTTACATTTATATAGCGCCTTTCACATCGGGATGATGTCTCAAAGTGCATGGCATTGGACGGTGGGCACCCGAGCTAGGGGTGGAAGCCAAGGGAGGAAAGAGAGGGAAGGGAAAGATGACCAAAAGCATGGACAAAGAGGTATGTCTTGAGATGGGCCTTGAATGAAGGAAGAGAGCGAACGAGTCAGAGGAACTCAGGGATGGAGTTCCAGAAAGCCTGGTGTGGGAGAGGGGACTGGCGGCATAGTCAAGATAGTTAGCATAGCAAAGCCTGGACATGCTGAAATTCGACCAGGGTGGGGGAGAGGTAGTGATGGAGGCCAGCCATGTCATAGTGGTGTGGGAAAGCTGGCGGGTAAGAGCACACAATTGGGGTTTGAAGGAGTGTTGAGAGTCGAACAAGACACTGTGGTTCCACATGGGCTCCACAAGGTGGAATGTACATACATTGCCATTATTTCAGTTTTTCATCAATTTTACTATTTTTAAGACGGAATAAAAATGAATATTTTCTACCATCTGAACAGCTCAAATATTTAAAATGCAGAATTATCAATACTACTCTCTTTCTCAGCTGATAGCATGATAGCTCCCTAACTACATATCAAATAGTATACATATCAATGAAGTAAACGTATATAACAGTTAACAAGTTGACAGTTATTATTACTATTATTATTAATAAGTAACCAACTTTTTATAAGCAATTTGGGAAACTACGTACAGGGATTTGTTATTTTCCCTTTTATGAGGAGAAACATTTCTGACATAATGTATTTTGCTTTCTAATAGTTGTAGTAAAACTTGTAGTAATTTTTTTTATTAATTGTTTTTTATGCGTGGCCAAAGTTACGTTTCCTGATTTGAACCTTGGGAACCATGGATCTTGCGAACAAAAGAAAAGAACAAACACAGGTTTGCCTCAAAGATTCGATGTCAAAACTGCAAACATTTAAGCAAGGTGACCTTGGAGCAGGCTCTTTAGGAAGTGAAGCCGTGGAGGAAAAGGAAGCTAATTTGTCACCCAGGTCACCGCTACCCAGATGAGGTCAACATCCCTAGCTGGGTATTAGAGCACAAGGAGGAAGCTGTTACAATCACGCAGCACTTCTGGCACTGGATCTTAATAACTAGGCTCTAATGGGAGTTTTTCCATCCAACAGGGAAACTTGTGGAAATATGAGGCGGACAATGATCAAATGAGAGACTAACGTCCTGTATATCCTGTATTATGAAATTATAAAAGGGAAAGAGACTTTGAATTTCGCATGCTTTTAAAGGAACCACATCCCTTCTGTCACCCTACCTATATTTAAACCTTTCATGAAATTCAGTTCACACAGTACTACGGCTTTCACAAAAACATCCCCTTACTTTTTCTGAAAAACACTCCACTTAACTGTTTGACTGCTGGAAATTGGACACAGTTGTTTACACTGGAAATATTCATTTGTGGAAGATTATTACATTGCCTTTTATATACATTTATGTAACTGTGTTGGCTCGAACCAAAAACTGATGCTGTTGGTTAACTTCACATAAATGTCTGTGAATCCAGTTAGAAATGACTCATTTAGGAGGGTTTGGATAATTGAGCAACTGATAGCCCTAGGAGGCTATATGTTCAACCTCTCATGCTATAGCTATGTGCAATTACCTGCAAGAAGGATGATTTAAATTTTTATCCAGAAATATTACATTCAAGTGCATCTTAATTGTAGGCCTGCAGCACTCTGATATGTTAGAGAAATTATTGTATGAGAAAATCCAAAATAAACAACATTAAAGAACTTGGGAATGTCAGTTGCATTCAATTCCCTTTAATTTAACGTGTTTGTTGATGATTTTGATTTGAAATAATGCACATCACTTGTAAACAAAATGTATTTGCAAACTTACTGAGCCCTGCTTGAGAAAGTGGAGTAAAACGTTGTCAAACAATACAATGTGAAGATGCAATTATGCCTAACAGCCAAATACAGTACATTGCTGAAAGTTCACAATTTCTCACTGTTTCATATTTCCATTAAATATCAGTGGAATGAATTACAACCGATTTTACAAAACTGAAAGGCGGTTTGGAGTAAGAGTATTTAAAACTAATTATTTACGAATGACTTGGCTCATTTATGGATAAAATATTTAATGTTTTATGATCTTCTGAATTCCAATAATACGTAACTTGCAAAGGATGATTTGTTGTAGCTCTTCTGTGTTTATACCTGTGTAAAGCATTAATCAGCTGACCGTGTACTTTTTAACTATTTCAAAGAAAAAGTAGAGTTCCAGAGCTTTGGGAACACATTAAAAATTGTCAATGAACAAGCTTTTCCACACTTAATATTAGCAAAAAATACATCTGAGGACCTGGTAGTTGTAGAAAACAAGCATTTTGAAAGGGCTACAAAGGAACTTCAGTGCAAAAGGGTGAGGAGAGTTGATATTGAAGAGAACACAGTGATATTATTAACAAATCTCATTGCAGCAAATTTGCTGTTGGATAGTTTATTGACTATTTTTCTTGTGTTAATAATTAATTCTTTGAATTATGCAATGCAATGGCAAAGGGTGCTCTTGATCACTGTTTATTTGTTGAAACCTGGGAAATCTGCCAGCAACTTTTGTAAACGATTCAATAAAACCTATCTTTTAAAAAAAAGGTTGTGGTAAATGGCTAGAGAATTGGAATTTGAACTAAAATCTCCAAAATGAAAATATTTAGACATTTTTGAAAACAGAATAACTCTTTGTAAGTTTCAAGTTTTTCAACCAAAGAAATGGCAACTTGTGTTGGTGTCAACAAATGCTGGGAACTTGTTGATAAATAAACCAACACTTTTTTTTGCTATGTATTTATGCTCAGCCTTCTGGCTTCAGATAAGCACCAAATGAAGGGAAATTCTACAATTATTTGTGTTGAAAAATGTTTGCAACTAAATGGACTCCATGTCTCAGTGTAGTTTGTATTTATTCTTAATCTTCTTATCTGCAAACAAATGTGACAGAGGTTTAGTTACAAGCTCAAATGAAGGTTTGAATGAAGAAGACCCTTCAACCAGTTTGGTCTCATTCTTTCTAAATACCAATCTTAGTATCTTCCCATTACAGCATCAAACTGTTACTTAAATGAGTCCAGTGTCCGAGCATCAACTACACTTCCTGGTAAGCATTTCCAGATGTTGATTACCCACTGTGTAAAGAAATACTTCCCAATGTTTGTTCTATATTTACCCTTCACAACCCTGAACATGTGCCATCTTGTCTTGGTTTATCTGAGAAAGTATTGTTCCCTGGTTTACATATTATAAACCTCTGTAACGTTCTCTTGAGCTCTTTCTTTTCAAGACTGAAGGGAACTGGTTTATCTGATTATATCTCCTAACTCATTCTGCTAATACTGTGGTTGAGCTTTGCTGTTCTCTTCCGCACTGCCTTAGGACCCCTTATATTGAGGGACTAATAATGTGCATATTGGTCCATGTGTGGTCTGACTGGAGTACTGAACATTATTAACAACAGACTGCCTCATACAATAGTGATGCACTTGCCATACAGTATTGTATAAATACTCGTATAGCTCCACCTGATATAAGGAAGGGTTTTCAAAAGAAGGATATATAAAAAAATCTGTAATTTCTGTGATGTTATAGAAATCAGACAGCAGTCGGTGTTAAATCTTAACAGAAAGTTATAATCTACAAATGAAAGAGAATCCAATGAAGAATCTGGTATTTTTAAAACACCTTTTCCAAATTTCGCACAATGTTTCGAATCAGTTGAATAAATAAAAACAGCACAAAATAATACATTTAAAACCGATCCACAACACGACTAGTAATCAAACACATTCTACTGGGATTCCCTCTTTCTTTCATTCAGAGAAGCAGCGCAGCTGCAATAAATTTACACTCTGAAGTAACCGTATGCCCCCCTGTGGCTAAGGAATCTGATAATGAAAAAGGCCCAACAGTAGCTTCGAGAAGAGCAACCACTTACATCTCTATTTGCTGCACAGCCTCCTAACCAAATGCATTGAAGTGATTCAGTGGCAATGACGTTCAAAAGCTCCATCATCTCTGCGCCACACAGTCAGTTGCAAGATAAATAAATAAGCCCATAAGGTATTTATGTATTTGTTTATTGGATTTGCACAGGGTAATACAATCATTTATAAATAATCTAACACTGTCCTTCACCATGATGTGTTCTTGCAAACTGATAAATATTAAAGTTTCATGATATCTTGAACCATATGCATAATAATTTCACAGCAAAAGACAAATTTTACAAAATGTTAGCAGTGTCCCAAAGCTTTTCAAGTAAAACAGGTCAGCCCTTTAAGACTGATATCTACCTCCTTTACCACTCTGATGAGGTCAGCAAATATCTGCTTGGAGAGCAAACTAGGATCATATCTGCAGTCATACTTTTATGTGGTGTCAAACTTTTAAATTGGTTATTGATCGCCAAATGTTACCATTTATTTTTACAGTGCCATTGTTCCTTTACATGATATGAGATGCTTTTTCAGTGAAATACTTTTATCTCCATGTTTGTAACTCACTCCAGAAATCCCAATTGTACTTTACAATTGTGAGGCGTCACCTGAGTGTACAACGAGCAAAGAGGTGACAACCTCCAGTCACACACAGAGAAACTTCTCATCATCCTAATCCTAGTGCTCTTTGCTACTGTTCAGTTTGAAACCACAAATCAGACCAGCAACGTTGTGGTATAAGTAAATTGTTCAGAATGCTGACAGAAGGCCATCCTGTTTGTGCAGCAGGCATGGTGGTGACACTGCTCTGTGACATGGACTGGTTGGAAGGGTCTTCCCAGATAGTGTGGTTTCAGCCTCACTGAGAGCAACAACAACAAATTACATTTGTATAACGCCTTTCACATCAGGAGGACGTCCCAAGGCGCTGGACAGTTAGAGATCTGCACCCGAGCTCATGGTTGAGATCAGGAGGGGGGAGGGTAGGGGTAGGAGGGTCGAAGAGGAGGGTCTTGAGACGGATCTTGAAGGAAGCTAGGGACGGGGAAGAGGAGTGACTGAAGAAGGCAAGATTCCAGGATGTTCTTACAAATATTCCAGAATGCTTGTGCTTGCAATGTGCTGGGATGCTTTTGCCCACTTGTTCCACTTGTTTATATTCAATTGAATGCCTTGGACTCACACTGCGGTGAAATAGCTCCCTCCAGCTAACTGATTCTATTTAGTCCTCTCATGGTGGCAGTCGTTACTGGTGATCAGGCTATAGCGAGGAGGTAATTTCGAAAATAAAAACTAAATTTTTATATAAAAAAGGAATGGAGCTCACTATGTCTGATCCATTATGACCATTCCATGGTAAGAATGTGCCCCCATTTTAATTTGGATCATAGCTAAAAGTGGAATAATGTCATCAGTAATCTCTCAAAGCTCTTTAAACTCAAAATCTGCAAACCTCTTACGCTGAACTAATATCAATTTGTGCTCATGTGAACAGTCGCTGATGGGTGCTGTAGTGCGACTGGAAGGTAGTTTTTATAGATCCATCAATTCTAACTGCTTAGGAGATGGAGCTTTGCCTCTGCGATACAGTCAGATCTGCTAAACTATCTGTATGTTGAACCGAATGGATCCCATTAACAAATTATCATAAGACATCCAATACTTTTTTTCCAAATTATTATTTTACTAAGTATTCATAAAGTTAAGCACAATCTGCAGAATATTAAAAGCTTTTCACTTTGAACAGTAAGGAAAACCTCTAGTTTTATTGAACTAAATATTTGGATATCATTAAAATTTCCTTGAATTTTGACCAGTCAACCCTAACTTAGATATTAGTTAGTTTAGTACTATTTAGTTATGCAGTTTCTAACATCATCATTTAAGGAAGCGTTGGGATCCACCCAGAAAATCCTATGAATAATCAAAAAAAATAGAAAAGCATGGTCATGTGAGTTCGCTCTCATTTTGCTCTCACATTAAAATGGGATCTATCATGCGCTGTACACTGGAATAGTATTAACATTTGGTCGTATACCTTCCCCCACTCCAAGAGCAAAATACTGCCACCACATTATTAGTTCATCCCCAAAGATTATTCAGATATTGGAAATGGGATAAATTAAGCTGATATGGGAGGCATGACATTTCTCTCAAGAGCATGGTGTCACTCAGTGTAAGGACGACCTGTCTCTCACTACCTTTAATTATTTAAATTGAAACACATCATATTTCTTTCTCGCTTTCTACACGGAGCACAGTGGTGGTTTTCTGTGCTGTGGCTGTTGACGTTTTCAGAATCCTGTGAAACCCAACCACATTGCTCCATTAGACACGACCGAATAACCCTGTCCAGTCAAATGTCGCAGTCTGACGAACCAGACCCCTGTTAGAAGACTGTCTCAATACAGCACACATGCACCATGGGGAGAACAGCCCTTTCTCATTACTTGTTAACTGTTCTCTTTAACAAAGTTTAAAAACTGCTGCAGGACCTAAAATCTAAGAAAAAATTACAAAAAAATGAGCAGTTAAATTATTGTTGTGCGCTACACATTTAACAGATCGAAACCCCAAAAAGGTCCATCATCCAGAAGTAGTGGCCATCTTGGTTGATGTAGAAATATATATTTATTTTGAAATGATGTATTTACTTAAAAAATATTATATATTTGGTACACCAAAAAACACAACAAGCACAAAACACATTCCGTTATCAGTATCCCGATACAAACATTACACTGCTAGCGGGGACACTGTATGGCTTTGCTATTGAAGGCCTTTGGAATCAATATTGTAGTTTAGGGACCATATATTTGTAACAAGTACAATGTAACAACTCCACATTATTTTGCAGCTCTGTTTATTCAGATTGCAGTGACCTTCTGTCATTAGGTGGCACTCCTGAGCTTTGTATAAATTGCAGCACATCTTGTGGTACAACCATGTTTTAGCTGCCTCAGTTTGAAAGAAAGACATAAGGATTGTTTCTTCATGCTCATTGTAAACACAGCGGGTTAATTGGATGTCAGTGCTCAGACTGCGAGTCTTAATATACATTCAGTCTTCCTCTGCCCTGAAAGCATTACTGAAACTGTCTGGTGAAGAAGAACAGACTGAGAGCAAGTGCAGCAATGCCATAAATTTCAAGATGGTAAGTGAGCGCACTCTTTAAAGGCTGCCGTAGATAAAGGGAATCTAACCCAGAGTACAGAAAACAACTTGCTGCTAAGGATAATGACGTCCTTCACGTCCAGCACATCCGATTATCAATTTCACTGGAGTAATTATGTTCCAAATGATTTTTGTTACATATGAAAACAGAGTTGCATGATTCCTGAGATCAGAACTTCCTTTACTGTGACACTCACTCAGGCACAGTTAAGTCCAGACCGTATCAACTGTTTAAACGCTTAGTTCTGCATTTGGTTTTGAGCTACTGAGCCTCCACAATATAGAAATAATGTGGATCTCTGACAATCTTCCTTCTTGAGGATACGGCATTAGGTCAGGGTAATAGTGATAAACCCTTTTGATATCTTTAATAGTTTAAACTGAAAACTCACCATTTTTCTTCCTCTCATTTTATAGGGAGTATAGCGGTTTTCTGCGCCATGGCTGTTGACACTTTCAGAATCTTCTGAAACTCAACCACATCACTCCAATATACTCAACCCAAACCATTGTAGCAGTCAAATGAACCAGATCCCAGTCAGAGGACTGGTTCAACACAACCCAAGCACCACAGGGAGAACAGACTTTTCTCATTACTTGTCATCTGTTCTTCTCTAAGCCATAAAAGCTGCCACAGTACAAATGAAATATTCATGAAATGATAAATATTTCAACAACAACAATTTACATTTATTAAGCCGTTCATGTCTCGCAGTGTTTATTTCATAAGCTGAACCATTGAATCATTGAATCATTTTTACATGACAGTTACCTCTCCATCTAAGTAAACTCCTACTTTGAAATAATATCAGCATTGATCAATATTGTCCTTTCAGAGTATTGAAACTAATTTCTGAGCTGCTAAATTCCAAATGTGTATGCTGTGTAATGTACATAAAAGTGCTCCACCTCTAGACAGTAAAAAAATACATATTTACAGTATATCACCAAAACATATCAAAGAAAGTAGTCTCTCAGTAATATTTTATGAGGAACCTTTTAGAAAAAGGCACAAATTTATTTGGAAACATCTCTATATTTGAGACTGGACTACTCTTCCCAATTGCATACAATATGGCAGTGGGCATAAAGTTCAAAACAATTGCATAAAAGCTCAATGTCAGAAGCGCTTTGTTGCATAAAATTATCATAGCTTATCTGTTGGTTTTGAACATCATATCAAAAATTATGATCATTATTGCCCATTGCAACTTTTATCAACAGAGAACAGATTAAAGTACAGTACTTCCACACAGAGAAAAACATCCATCCATCAGAGATAAGAAATCTACTTTTCTAGAAAGCTACTTTCTGCAATCAAATGCTGAATAATTGCTTTGCTTTTTATGTTTTGGCAATAATTATGCTAAGTGGGAGATTAGCGTTTGATACACAGTCACTACACTTTACAGTAAATCTTGTGAAGTGGTTTGAGACGTCACCCCGACATGAAATATGCTAAGTCAAAAGCAAGGATTAGGATTATTATATCAATCATGAACAAAATGTAATATTTGTAAATAAGATGAATTTCCAAATATTGCTTAAGAGCATTGTCTGATTTGTGGTGAATGAGACCTCAAGCACTGTAATGGTGAAAACTTCAAAAGCAATGTGTGTTTCAAAACTTCACAAATGGCAAAGGGAGTATGTATATGGTAGACATCAGTTTGTAAGGTCTTCAATAGTTTTGAAGCAGTTTCTCACGATTGGTTCAACTCACCATACAGCAATAAAAGAAAATCATGTTTTTCAGGTACCAACAATTACACTGATTCAGCTCAGTGAATTGAAGAAATAAAGGCTTGTTCTTCACAATGAAAATTACTTTAAACATGTTGAATTTGAATAAATCTTGGACATTTCTGGCTGAAATTGTGCTTCTTTCACTGCACATCTGCACGTGCTTACGTTTGATCATTCCTTTTGCTCACTTCTCTTTTCACTGCACATCTGCAGTGAAAAGAGAAGTGAGCAAAAGGAATGATCATTTTTAATTATCCAGTTCACAGAGTAATGGAGTGTGTTGTATGACAGATGGCGAAGGGATTCCTTTTTCTGAACAACCTGTGCAGGAAATTACAGGCTTTGACTAACAGAAAATTGTAGGGAAGATTTAATCATGGAAAAGGAGGAAGTGTTGACAAGCCCATAAGTCTGAGTTATGTTAGTCCTTTTTAAATTTTAAAACTCTTGATAATGATAACTAATTTTAAGGGCAGAATTCTCGCTAAATCTTAAATCAATGGAAAATAATTTGTTCATAATCCTTATAATAATAATCCTTGCATTTCATATAGCACCTTATCGCGTCTTTGAGACATCTCAAAGAGCTTCACAGAAATTATTATAAAGTGAATTTACTATATTTTGTGAGTGAAACGCATAGACAATTGCGCACAGCAGTGTCCCACAAACAGTAGTGTTTAAGTATTTTAAATTAAATCATTTACGTGCTTACGTTGTGTTTAAGTCGTGCTTTTTATTTGTTGTTTAAGTGTACAAGGTATTTTTCTTGGGCTGCAATCAATTTAGCCAATTGTGGGCTGGTAGAATTTCTTGGTGCAGCAGAATGGAGGGATCTGCAGTGTCTTAGTTCCTTATTGGTTCTCTCATTGCAGGGAGGAAAAGCAAATGTTCAAACAGTATCATAATAATAAATTATAGTCCATCGTTAAATTGTTTAAACAACTCACTTAAACTGCGTGAGGAGCTATTTGAGTATATCATAACGGACAAAGACAGATATAGTTCAATATGTACTGAACACAAACATACACAACAGAAAAAAAATTCATACTATGCCATTTTTATATATGAAATACATATTATTTAGGCATGGGTTTTTGGTAATATAATCAAATTAGCTCAAAATTAATCAAAATAATTAATAAAACTAATAAAATTAGAGTCCTCTTTTTAAAAAAAAAGCTTTTGCCTATTTATGCAAATCTATAGCAAACATAAAAGAGAAAAGCGACAAATCCTGGAAATTGACATCTAAATCTGCATCTCAGCGAGGGATAGGTTAGCATTTATCTATGATCCTCCGTCTGTTCTGAATGGTACAACAACAACAACAACAACAACAACAGGGTCTTGGAGCACTTGACAATTTCAGCATCCGATACAAAATGTATGTATTTTGTGGATGAAAATACACAGTCACTCCACTTTGCAATATATTCTGTGAAGCGTTTTGAAACGTTTCAACGCGTGATAAGGCGCTACATCAAATGCAAGAATTATTACTATTAGCCTTTCTCAACCAAGGGATTATGACTGCAAAGCTCTTTCCTTTAAATGCATATCTTTCTCAAGAATAAAAACATACACCGGCAAATGAGTTCTAAAGTAATTGTCCAAGAATAATAGAATGTCTCTAACTATTTCATAAATTTTTATTGTAAATTTGCCTCACACAATATAGTGATCTACAATAAATAAAAACACAGGCATCGTCCACCACCTTGTGGAACTTTAGTGCTATGGCAGAGTGTGGACAGGCTCAGCTATGTTAGTTAGCTATTGTAGAGTATTAACTATTGGAAAACCCTCAAATGTACCTCGTAAACTCTTTAGACGTAGTCATCTTCATCAGATTTGCTAAATCTGTGTCCTAAGATTTTTTTAAACACGAGAGTTAAAGAGAGGATTTTTATCCAGCATTACATTACATTATGCTGCATTGTTATTTCAGTGCTACTGTTGTGGTCTGATTCAATGAATAATACTTGCTTTGGAGACTGGGCGATTATTCCTACTCAGCTCCAGATAACCCTGCAGAACAAGGCACTAAAATGTATGGTAATTTTAGTTGAACAAGCACTGGGGAACTACTTGGTTTGTTTGTTTGTCTGTTTATTTTATTTTTTTAAATAATATTTTAGATAACATTTATATGCACTGTGATCTTTTTACAAACTTTTGAACGTAATACGGGGTCCATCATGTTTTTAGAATGGTAGTTGACCAATATTCTCTTTTTTCAAAATGACATATTATTGAAATTTGATTTTGTTTCCACTGGGTATATTAAAAAAAGGTGAATTCTAATGTAGTCTGCTCTATCTAAAAGCAATCTCAAACCAGTTTTATCGGATGTACGTGGATATATGCATGGATTCTACTTAAAGTTGGCAATGGCTGCGAGCAACAAAAAATGAGGGTTAATCAACTGGGTAACTGGAACCATTCATTGAATTATTTTCTTTGCCAGCGAATGAAAATGATTGAAGTTTTACAACAACTACAGTATCTTAATTAAAAGCATGCATTGATGCATGAATGTTGTTACAGATTTAAAATCTCATTTGCCGTTGAATGTTAAAATAAATGTTCTGGAAATGCTATGTACAGTACATTGGGAGTTCATTGGTCACAGTGTGTGCTTCATAATTTATATTAAAAAACATCTACATATTTAATATCCAACTGCAGAAGACACCAAGACAACAGTCTCCCTTCCAGATCATACCTCACAGCTATTGTATACAATTCAACAGCAGTGTGGATTCCAAACCTAAAAAAGTATGTTAGTTCAGGTTAGAAAAAAAACACAATATGTTAATATTAAATAAGAACAATTTGGCACTTACAATAATAATAATAATCCTTGCATTTGATGTAGCGCTTTTCATGTCTTCTAGGCGTTTCAAAACGCTTCACAGAATATGCTGTAAAGTGAATTGACCGTATATAAACCGTGGGCGAAATATGAGTGAATTATTACATTTAAAAACAGTTGATATGTGTTATAATAGCCTCATTGAATGAAATCATCAATCTGTATATATTTCTTGATTTCTTTAAGGCATCCAGGCATTTCAAATGAAGTGGATCTGTTAAATATTTACACATAACCACCAATAATATTAACAATATTACAATAATATTCCTTGCATTTGATATAGCGCCTTATCACATCGTTAAGGCGACTCAAAGTGCTTCACAGAATATACTGTGAAGTGAATTGACTACACTTTGTCGGTGAAACTTCTACGTTTTCTATTCTTTTCTTTTACTATTTTAATGAAAATGGTAAAGTTTACACTTTCTCGGGTATTGCTATAATACAGGGTACATGCTCATTGATTTCTGGGGCTGAGCAGAGTGTGGTCTCTGTGGGCACTGGGAAGACACTAGGTCTTCTGAACTTGATTTGTCTTGTCCTTTACGAATGAGTGAACTAGTAAAAGAGGATCAGCAGGATAAGACTGAGATCTAACTAATTTTAACATGCATCATTGCTTAAAACTGTCCCGAGATGAAAATGGAAGAGTTTATATGTGCTTAACCTGTCTTTCTCCAGCCTTTTCTGCTATTCATCCATTAAACTCTAATAGTTACGTATTAACTATATGCAGGAAAATAACCATGTCAAAGAATTTTGAATTATCTTGTGATTATTCTGGAGATAAATATCACATGGCAGGAATCAACATCAATCATTGGTAAAGGATCTTACAGCTTCTTTATGGTAAAATATCTCTTTATACAGGGTGACCAAAAAGTCGTGATATCTAAAAAAGTATCATTTCTTTAAGATTTATTAAACATTGTAATGGTTTAATATTAAACTATGAGTGTAGCAAACATAATTAGTGCAGATTGAGGATGAACAGGACCTTGTAAACATATTAAATGAACACTTTTTAAAAGTTTTTCCTTGGCACATTAACAATATGCTGTCCAACATCTAACATGTTGTTGTTTGAGTTCCAGGATTTTGACATTGGCAGAGAGTTCTGGATAGATTCAAGAGCCTGAAAAACAATTCCTTCAAAATAGATTAATTGAATATCCAGGGACCTCCAAGGCTCAAGGGAGGGGATTTGTAAAATAACTCTTATTTTGGTATCTGTGGACTCATAGGGGACCCATGTTATAACTGAACTTATGCTTCAGCCGGTGCTTTATAATGGGGTCGCCCTGTAGTCTCATGTTATCTTTAACATCCAGCTGAACAGAGAGTAGGACCATGTGTTTAAACTCTAATCTGAAGGATGGCACTTCCAAAAATGCAACTCTCCCTCCTGGGTACTCTTATCTCGGTACTCTCAAGCGAGACTGTAAGCTCAAGTCGCAATGTGTCGCTTTGAAACCACAACCTTAGGCCCAGAGATAAGAGTGCTGCTCTTAGAAAACTAATAGAACCAATTATGAAAATAAATTAACAGCTGAGACTGCTTCAGAAGGGCAGATCTTGTTTAACCAACATCATGGGCCTTTTGAGGTGGTGGCATCTCAGATTCACAGAGACATAATAGCTGGAGTAGAGTAGAGTAGAGTGGTTAGAGCACTCGCCTTGCAAGCGAGATACCTGGGTTCAATTCCAGGCAGAGGGCGAAACCTTGGGCAAGTTTCCTTACTCCACACAGAGCCTAATAATAATCCCTCCAAAACAAAACAATAATAAATTGGTCATTTTCAATCCGAGACTGTTTGTGGGACATTGCTGTGCGCAATTGGCTGCCGCGTTCGCCCACAAATA